>NC_069661.1:217346500-217655000 GCF_027244095.1 Hemicordylus capensis | reverse complement strand
GGTGCCAGGTCTGCTCAACTTAGCCTCCACCCCAGCTGTTTTTGAGCTACAGCTCCCATAATCCCTAGTCACAGTGGTCAATGGCCAGGGATTATGGGAATTGTAGGCCAACATCTGCAGGAGGGCCAAATTTGAGTAGCCCTGTTGCTGTGGTGGTTATAGACAATGCTTGACACTACTGCTCCAGCACTGACTGGATCCCTAGTGTGTTCTAAGCACAATTTTATGCTGGTTTTGATAAACCCGTAACAGTTTGGGCACTACACAGCTCAATAAATCTCCTTCGTACCATCATGACTGTTAAGATCAAATGAGACCACCTTCTCACCAACATGTAGATAAGATGCAGAGAGGCTGCCCCACAATTATGGGACTTTCTTTCCCTAGTGATTCATCAGTGACCAAGCCTATATGCTTTCCATAAGAGATGTAAAACGTTCCTCTTTAGTCTGGCATTAAATGACCAGGATAGTGCCATTAAACAGGCATAGGTGTAGGTGTGTGTGTGTGTGTGTGTGTGTGTGTGTGTGTGTGTGTGTGTTGTTTTGAAAGATTATTGGGTGGGGTAGACATTTAAATAAATAAGTTTACCCCAATCTGTGCATACACATTACAATGTTTGTACCTTAGAAAAGGTCCAAAAGCAGTGCCTGAAGATTCTGTAATTGGCATCTGCAACAATAATATGCATTAATGGCAAAATAAAATAGCAACAGACAGTATATTTAATTTCAGAACACATATGACACTTTTAACACAGGTTTCTGCAGCTCCAGATTGGGATTTATCTGTTGAGGCTATTGCATCCTCCAGAACAGCATTTTATTTTCATCACAGTAATCCTGGGGATTCCCAGTTTTTTGTTCCCCAGATGTTGTTGGACTACAACTCCCATCATCCTCAGCCACAATATCCAAAGGCCATTGTGGCTGGGAATGATGGGAGTTATAATCTTACAATAGCATCTGAAGACCCAAGGTTGGAAATCCTGGGCTAGGTGTTCCTAAGAGATAATACCATTTTCCCAAGACAATCCAGAAGTTTGAAATAGATTTCCTTCACTCAGGCTGCAAACTCTAAGCATTGTGTCACACTGACTATTTCTAAATTGTCTGTCCCTCTAATATATCGTAGATTATGTTCTCAAGAAGTTTTAAACTGGTTTTAATAACCAATTTGTTTAAGCTGTGTTTTACTTTTAGGTAACTCTGTTAAATTTGTATACATCAAAATATTGTGAGTTTGGCCAGCTTGTTCAATGTAACTGATTAGTTAGCTACAAAAGAATATTCCTTAAATACCTGTGGATGGTTTTCTGAATGTTAGCAGTTTCTCCCCTGCTAACTGGGCAAAGAGGCACCTTTTTAACATGGTGATTCTCTTTATTTAGCAGGGGGAGAATAACTTGCCCTATCCACCCCCAGCATAGTAAATACCTCCAGTGACTGTTGCTGGTGTCTATCTTATGTTTCTTTTTAGATTGTGAGCCCTTTGGGGACAGGGATCCATCTTATTTATTTATTATTTCTCTGTGTAAACCGCTTTGGAAACTCTTGTTGAAAAGCGGTATATAAATATTTGTTGTCAGTGAGATCTGAGATCAGTGTTCTTCAGTGTGAATGTGAAGCAGGCTGGCAGGCAAGCCAGACAACCAATTTAATTTGGAGAAGCTGAAAAATTAGCTGGAGTTAAAACTTGGTGTAGCTTTGAAGCTGACTACTACAGCTGTTCTCTGGGAATCTGATGGTCAGCAGATTTCTTGCCTGCTGTAGGAGTGCCTGTTTGGTTACAATATGCTTTGCTTGCAAATATTACAAAGACACTGTGTGTTTATAGTGTTCTCTCTCATCTAAAGTAAACTTTGACACTTTGTCCTTGGAACTTTTTGAGGAAGTGGTGTGAGTGAGTAACAATATTAAATATGTCTAATTATTTCACTCAGAGGTATAAATTGCTAACCCAGGGTACAGGAGGCCATGTCAAGAATGAGCAGAAAGGAGAGAGACCACCACAGAAGCAGAGTGTTCTGTCCTCTGAAGTCAGAGAACTATCAGTCTTCAGGACTGTGCTTTTAACAGCTCCATAACAGGCAGAAATTCAACCAATGATTATGCTTTCTGCAACATGGAAATAGGACTGACTCCACCTGTTGGTTTTCTGCCATTACACATCTGTTAAGTTTCAGACTCTTGTACATAAAAATATAAGAAATGTGAGCGAAAGGATACAGGAATAAGGGAATCGTTTATTTAAAATAAGTGTATTTATAAATTGAGGTTGGTAGTAGCTGAGACTGGCTTTTTTTGCTTTTTGAGGCCCAATCATTCTCTTTTTTACTCAAATGTTGCACTAATTTGTATCAGAGTAGAGATCAAGGTGATGTATTGATTCTAAGGATGATCAATACTAGAGGGAAAACATTAGGTGCCGGTCCCTTTAAAATTAGTGCCCAGTACCAAGATGGCAGCTTCCTTTCACCTCTCTCTGCCTTTGCCCTTCACTAAGATGGGGAGGGAGGGGAAAGAATGATGTCATCGCATGACTGTGTTTTTATGAATGAAAAGAATCCTGTGAGTGAGTAATTCCAGGAAACTCATATTACAACTCAGCAGATCACAGCGCAGAGCCTAGCTCAGCCATTCTCCTCGGAAAACAACAACTTCATTTACAGAAACAAACAAGGTGATCTGAAAGCAAAATAAGCAAGAGGAAGGGGCTCTTTGAGGACATCAAGAGAAGGAGAAGGACAACAGACAAAGCCTGATTCGGTGGGGTGCTGTGAAGTAAGTGGAGCCTCGGTTTGTAACTGTGTAGTAGGGAAACTTACCGACGTCAGAGAACGAAGGACGAGGGTGTTTCTGTTTCTGGGTGGTGGTGCGTCTTTTCAGTGTCGGCTTTTAATGCCTTCCCTACAGGGCGAGGAGCAGAGAAACTGAAAATGTGATAGGAAACAGTGTTTATGGCTCTCATAGGGAGTTGGCGTGTGCATTTTGTGAGGAGTTAGTGTTGATTTTCTTCAGGGAGAGACAAGAATGCTTATTAGGATGAGTTGGGTTTTTTTTTTTTTAAAAAAAATTAAAGGTTTATTTAGAGACGTTGTTGTTGTTGTTGTGGGGAAGGGATCTTCAGAAATGATCCAGACCCAAGAGTGAAGAAAGCAAAACGTGCTCTGTTTTGCCTTCGGTTCACGCAGATCCAGTTACGAGGGAGCCGAGACAGCTGCAAAAGGCAGGAAATCACTCAATAACATAGGAGTTACTCATGGCTCATGTTAACCATGTGTATGCACGTGCTGAGGCCTTGGTCATGTGCGGTAATCTGACTATGGAGGACCCAGATGGCGGCTGTGATTTGAGGGCTGGGTTGGGGCGAGGGTGGTCATGAGGATCCAGACAAACCGACGTTTACTTGTCCCAAACCCGCCCCCACCCCCCGGTTATAAAGGGCCAGTTCTCTGTTCCAAGGCATGGCGGTGTTCTGTCTTCTGAAGTACTATGCGAAAAGGGATTTCCTACGCCATAAGCGGGGCTGGAAGCTTGATGACAGAGGGCAAGGGATGGTCAGAGACAGTTTGGCTGAGCCGGAGGGTGGGGGGAGTGGTGTAACCAAAGTTTTAGTAACCTCTTATAGGAGAGATTCCAGGTTGTGTTAAAAACAGACACACTGGAGAATAGTCTGGAGCTGTTTGGCATATGACATTTTCTCTGGGCACGGAAGGAAACTTGCTGGGTGGGTGGGTTTCTCCCATGTCTGGGATCAGGAAGGAATCTGTCCTGGACCAAACTGGCTAGAGGTCAAGTGGGTGGGTCAGTTTGTTCCTGTGTAGTGTTTGGCATGATTTGCCAGAATTACCGAGAGGCACTACTTGCTCTCTGTTGTTGTTTATATAATGCCATCCTTGTATGTGGTGTTTTGCAAAAGATGAGAAGATAGGTCCCTGCCCTGCTGGGCTTACAATCTGTATATAGACACAAGGGAGATGGTTGAGGAAAGGGAGGTAGGAGTCACCTGGGGGAAGAACGTAGTGCTCCTGTTTGGCTTGGTGTGTTTCTTTAGGGAATATACTACAGCTTTGGTTTTTCTATATTGTGTGATGTACAGTGGCTGACAATTTATTTATAAAATCACCATTCAATAAAAGTATCAAATGGGCAGAACTAAAATTGGTCAAACTTTGAGGAACACCTAAACCAAAGGCACAACAGAATAACAGAGTCTTCATCCATGCTTTTAAAAACACCAGAGTAGGCATCATGAAGACATCCTTGGGAAGGATGCTCCACAGAGGCATGGTGTTCTTAAGGCCCTAGATCTGATTCCCACCCACCCTTCAAAGGGTGTTAGGGACCCAGAGAAGGACCTCTGAAACTGGTCTAAGTAGTACCTATTCACGGCGCATCGATCTCAAACAGAAATCTACACTATGGGCGTGTTGATCTGATTTGTGAGTGCTGGTGTGGAAAATGCCCTGCCTTTTGGGCAGGTGGTAAGACCAGCTTGTGTTTTTAATTCCTTCCAGTTGTGTGAGAAATGAAGGCATCGGTTTTATTCCCTGGAGTTTGATGCCTTGCAAAAAGGGACCTGCTTCTAGAATAGTGGGATCAGAACGATATCTGGTTATCCTAGATGTTGTTGGAGCCCTGCGTATGACAGCATGATAGGAGTCAGTTCTGTATAATTTGATTATTTAGTACTGCTACTAGTGGTAATTACTGTGTGAGGCTATTTATTTATTTCTGAATATTCTGTCACATGGATTTAAAGGAAAATTACTTAATCCAAGGGGAGTGGAACTGGGCAGGGATCAAAGATACTGCTATGTTCAGTTGTAGGCAAAACATAAAGGCAGAGAACTTGTTAAGCTGTAATCCTATACACACTTACTTGAGAGTAATCCTATTGACATGGACTTCTCAATTGACATGTGCGAGATTGCACTGCAAGATCATTTTTAAAAAGTGATCAACTGTAAACATAATGACTGCATATGTATAAAATGGAAAGTGATATTTCCTGCTTTTTATATCAAATATTTGCATCAGGATACCTGGACAGTATCAAAAATGTAAATGGATATATGAACACTCATTATATGAGGATATATTTCTAAGGTGCAATTAGGTTTTGTGGTTTTCACAGACATTTTTGCCACATACACTCCCCGCCTGCCCCCCCAGCACAATCTTTAGCCTGTTCTGGACTATCTTTGATGCATGTTTACAGCTTCTCAGGAATGCAAGTCTATAACTAGTGATTTGTTTCACTGTCTAGTTATTGCTCTGATTAGAAAATTCTTTCATTTAAGGCCACATTTAGTAACAGCTTCCATACACAGAGACATTTGGTGCTGCTCAGTAATTTTTGATGATCTGTGTGCTATACTGTAGTGAGTTTCTAAAAGTGTGGCTGGAAGGGAGACCAGCTGACTAGGCAGGGAGAAGTAGTAGTCAGAGGTGGCTGTGATTGATCTGAAACAATGGGGAGATATATATCAATACTTAAACGAGAAAAGAAGGAACAGGGCAAGTCCTTGTGCCCAAAGGGACTTATAACCTAAATCAGGACTGCACAACTTTGGCCCTCCTGCAGATGTTGGACTACAACTTCCATAATCCCTGACTACTGGCCACTGTGGCTACAGATGATGGGAGCTGAAGTCTTAAAACAGCTGATGATGGGCTGGAATTATGCCACCCTGATCTAAATCTTGACAGTGGGGGAGACAACAATCCGTGAAATAAGTGAAGTGAAGCAACAGGTATAGTAGGTAGGATTTAGGAACAGGAACATAGGAAGCTGCCATATACTGAGTCAGACCATTGGTCTATCTAGCTCAGTAATGTCTTCACAGACTGGCAGCAGCTTCTCCAAGGTTGCAAGCAGGAATCTCTCTCAGCCCTATCTTGGAGAAGCCTGAGAGGGAACTTGGAACTAGATGCTCTTCCCAGAGCAGGGGAAATATCTTACAGTGCTCTGACTTCTAGTCTCCCTTTTGTATGCAACCAGGGCAGACCCTGCTTAGCTAAGGGACAAGTCATGCTTGCTACCACAAGACCAGCTCTCCTCTCAATGGTCTATAATCTATGGATTTGTATCCATATTCAGTAGGGGTAGAATATAATGTGTTTAATTCACCATTGTGTATTGTGGTGTTTTTGTTGAGAATACTTGGCTTGCTAAGCTACCACACTTCCTCTATTTGCATAACTGTAAACTCTTACAGCTATGATAATTCATAACTTGTACAGGTGCTGTAACGCATCCAAGGAACACTGTACCTATTGTTTTTCTTATCATAATGTGAGCGAGGAGAGCAGGACCTTGATCCTAAAGGCATGGCTTGACCTTGATCCTAAAGGCATGGCTTAGATCAGGGGTGCATAACTAAAATGTCCTGGTGGGCCGGAAACGACCATGACTTGGTGTACAGGGGCCAAGGACGACTTTCAGCACATTAATTACACGAAAATTAGCAAGGGAGCAGAAGGTTGGAGTCGGCGGTGGGGAGGAAGGGGGATGAGGGATGGTGCTAGTGGGCTTTGATATAGGGGCAGGACCAGCAAGATGGGTGAGGAACATCTGGTCTCAAGTGGACAAATGCATTGAGCTGCTTCTGCTTGTCACATGTCAAGCCAAGTGCTCTTCATGGCTCCTGCTGTTGCTGCAGGAATTTCCTTCCCATGGGCCAGCAAAAAAGTCCCTGCAAAAAATGTCACCTTAAGTGGTACAGTGGGGAAATGCTTGACTAACAAGCAGAAGGTTGCCAGTTGGTATCCCCGCTGGTACCATGGCGAGGGCCCTTGTGTGAGCAATATAGGAAGATGCTGAAAGGCATCATCTCATACTGCGCAGGAGGAGGCAATGGTAAACCCCTCCTGTATTCTACCAAAAGCAAACCACAGGGCTCTGTGGGTGCCAGGAGTTGAAATCGACTTGATGGCACACTTTACCTTTGCATGTTAAAGACACATGTAATGTCTATTTTCTTACATGCTTAGTTGGTACTTCCTCCAAGGAACATAGGGTGGTGAATATGGTTCTTTTTCCCTCTCCTCATTTCATCCTCCTAACACTGTGAAGTAGATTAGTCTGAGAGAAGATAACTGATCTAAGATCAGCTAGTGAATCTCATGGCTGAGTGGGGGTTTGATGCAGGGTCTCCCTGGTGTTAGACTGACACTCTAATCACTATACCGCATTGGCTGTATGCCACACTGGCACAGGATTTTGTAGTGGGACCAGGTTGTAAATAGCCTCGCCACGCTCACTCCAAATATACCTATTCCTCTCCAGAGGTGAGCTCTGCTGGTGGGTGGAGTTTCAGGCAAAAACTGGCTGTGTGTGGTGCTGATCGGCTCTCTCTGATGTCCTCAAGAACCACAAGTGCATTCCGGCACTTTAAAAAAAATGCTTATTTTTAAGGAGAAAATTAAGAGAATGAAGGCACAAAATACATGAATATTCAGGTGGTGCGTCGAAAAATGTTTAGAAGTGGACATTCTGTCTGAAGCACAGTGGACACATTTATCACTTGAGTGAAGAAGCTGGAAGGAAAATGAGATTGTCTCTTGGTGAGGGCCCTTGTGTGAGCTCCGTTGTGGCTGTATTACATATATTACATTATAAAATGTAAAGACTCTTCACCTTGTGAGTCTCTATCATTTCACATGACTATTATTCTGTTCAGTCTCACATGAATGTTGAGTTGGAATTAAGCTTGCCAAATAGTGTTTCCTGCCAAAGGAAGGGAAATTACAAGGGGTAAGATCTTGTCTGCTCCATTCCACCCGCTGCAGGCTATGCATTCGCATATTAATTCTTCTCCAGTATTGAGAACCATGTCTGGTCACCAGCCATATGAGTTTGCCTCAGCTGAACACACTTTGAACACACTTAAAAGAGACAGCCAACTCTCTTTTTTGTTAGTGGAACTTCCTTCTTGCAGATGCTTGTATTCACCATCTCTGCATTTCCTATTCCTACTGAACAAAAGTGGATAAGTTTGGGTGGTGTGTAGGGAAGGGAAGGCTAATTTTTGTATGGTCTAGGCTAGGTCAGCCACCTAATGGCACAGTGGGGAAGCAACTTGCCTAGGGAGCAAGAGGCTGTCAGTTCGAATCCCTGCTGGTATGTTTCCGAGACTATGGGGAAACACCTGTATCGGGCAGCAGCGATATAGGAAGATGCTGAAAGGCATCCTCTCATAGTGTGTGGGAGGAGGCAATGGTAAACCCCTCCTGTATTCTACCAAGAAAACCGCAGGGCTCTGTGGTCGCCAGGAGTCAACACCGACTCGAGGGCCCAATCTTTCCTTTTTCCTAGGCTAGGTCAGGGCTGCACAATTTTGGCCTTCTGCAGACATTAGCCTACAACTTCTATAATACCTGATTATTGGCTACTGTGGGTGCGGATGGTGGGAGTTGTGGTCCAAAGTTGTGCAGCCCTGATTTAGGGTTTGGGGCCATCCAAATTCCCTCCTTTGAAGGCCAAACATGTAAATGGGCAAAAAATGTGTCTAATTAACATTTGGTCAGCTTCACTCGGATGACTTCATTCAGAGAACAGAAATGAAGTGGATATTAACCATTTCCTACAACAAGTGTAGCAGCCACCAACATATGGTGCAGCGGAGAAATAACTTGCCTAGAGAGCAAGAGGTTGCCGGTTCGAATCCCTGCTGGTATGTTTCTCACACTATGGGAAACACCTATATCGGGCATTAGTGATACAGGAAAATGCTGAAAGGCATCATCTCATACTGCATGGGAGGAAGAAATGGTAAATCCCTCCTGTATTCTACCAAGAAAACCACATGACTCTTTGGTTGCCAGGAGTCGACACCGACTCGACGGCACAACTTTACAACCTATGAGCCCTACAATATCAAAATCACATGATTAACTTATTCAAGTTGCACAGAGGTTTGCTCAGTGGATCATAAAATGTGTGTCTTTTGATCCATCGGTTGTAAACTGTGTAATATCATTTGTTTACCTGGGGAAACATGCAATCGTGTGTGGTGACCCCCAGACTCCTAAATTCAGGATTCCTATCAAGTAGCTGGTTTCACCAACTGAAAGTCTGCATATGGGTTATGCCAAACAAAGATCATGTTTGCAACAGATCAAGGTCATGTTAGCAAGGGATGTGCATGAACCGAGGTTCCTGCACAGGTTTGGCACCGAACCAGTTTGGACCAAGTCCAAACCGGATCGGCTTGGCAGAGAGGGGAGTGGTGAGCAGGACCTTTACATAAAAGGAGAGCAGGCCCTTACCTGCTCTCTGTCGCCACATGCAGTTTCCTGCTGCGGCACTTGTCCCAAGTACCCGTGCGCGGCGCCAGCAGACACATGGCATCCACACGTGGGTGGGCACCGTGGGTGTGGTCAGCAACACCATGCTGACCACAGAAATGGCACCTGCACTTTCGCGGATGCCATGTGTGTGCTGGCGCCGTGCAAATATTTGGGACAAGTGCTGCCACAGCAGGAAGCTGCATGTGGCTGCTGAGAGCAGGTAAGGGCCTCCTTTCCTTTTATTTAAAGATCTCACTCACTGCTGCCCTCCCTGTGGCACCAAACCTGTACATGGACCTTGGTTTGTGCACATCCCTAGTATATGGATATTACAAACAGATCCGTATATGACACAAGCAGGGTATGCTTGGGTTTGGATAACTTCATGGAGGAGAGGCCTATCAATGGCTACTAGTCAGGGGACTATAGGCCACCTCCAGCCTCAAAGGCAGGATGCCTCTGAGTACTATTTGCAGGGGAGTAATAGCAGGAGAGAGGGCATGCCCCCAACTCCTGCCTGGAGGCTTCCAGAGGCATCTGGTGGGCCACTGTGCGAAACAGGATGCTGGACTAGATGGGCCTTGGGCCTGATCCAGCAGGGCTGTTCTTATGTTCATATTCCCACCTTGCTGCTGTTGCTACTTCTCTTCTTCTATGGTCTTCTCAGGAGCCGAGTCTCCTCTTCTTGCCTATGTTGTTCTGCCAAGTGCCCGGCATATTGATGCATATTGAAAAATATTTGTATCCTGCCCCTCTCCACAAATGTCAGAAAGGCAGCTAGCAGCAATCAATTGCCCCTGCTAACTGGGCAAAGAGGCACCTTTTAAAGTGATATTGCTCTTATATTTAGCAGTGGGGGAAGCAACTGGTCCTCTTCAGCCTGGCATAGCATTCCTCAAAGTGGCTATTGCTGAGGTCCAGCATTCTCTCTAATCCCCCCCCAATCTGTGTCCGGAATGAGCGGCAGTATCAAGGCAGTGTGCATGCACATGCATTCAGAGTGGGGCCTTCCTGATTCAGCCTGGGCGGGATCTAAAATTGACTGAGTGGACATCAAAAATGCACTCTGAAACGCACTTTCTAATGAAATTAGAGTTCCCTCTTCACAGAAGGTATTTAAGAAGGACCTAAAAACATACCCGTTTAGCCAGGCTTTCGGTTTATAGTTTTAAAGCTCCAGGTTCTAGAGTTTTAATCTGTATTCTTAAATGGTTTTAATCATGTTTATGTTTTGATGGTTTTTAGATCGTGAACTGTCCAGGGACTTTTTTGTATAGGGCGGTATAGAAATGTACTAAATAAATAAATAGGTGAGCATGCGCACGCCTTAGAGGGAACACTGCTAAGATCTTCCTCATGCTTATTTTTTTAACTGTGAGACTTTTCGAGACAGAGAACCACCTTCTCAAAAAGATTTTTGCTATGCAATCTGCTCTTTGAGAGCTTTTGCTGAAAAGTGGTATATAAGTATTATAGATTATACTTATAAAATAATAAATTAACAACAGTCAAGCAGCTTTAACATCAAGAGCCAAGTAGGGAGGGAAGGCAGAAAACAGAGGAGCAAAATTTTAAAAGTGTTTGGAAAGGTCTGCTAAAAGAGGAAGGTGCTAAATTTACATAGAAAAACAGGCAAGGGAGGGCGCCAAGTGGATTTTGCATGGCAGGAAGTTCCACAAAGTGGGAGCCACCAATGAGAAGGCCCTTGCATGTATCGCCACTAATGAGAAGGCCCTCGCATGTGTCGCCACCAATCAACCTCCAGCAGGAGGAGATTCTCCCTAAAAGGCCTTATGGGCCAGGGCGCTTTCCAGATTACACACTAAATGGGTAAAATGCTTAGACTTGGCAGGATCATATTGGAAACGATACCCAGAATCCGAAACTTCTACAGTGGGAAAATACAGCTATTATTCTGCAATGGACTTGCAACATTGTAGCACTATCACAAAGATAAAATCCGGGATACGGCATCGGAAATCTGAACAGCACCTTGCTGTCAGCGCAGGGACTGCAGTGTCACAACTCAGGAAGTGCAGAAGCACACTTTAGTGCTCATCCATGGTGACACCGTTGTAAGGTTTAATCTGGAAAACACCCAGGCAGGTTGTGATAGGAGGCAACACTTCAGAGACTGTCTTGTTTTCAATTATTATAACACTTTCCCTCTTTAATAACAGTCTCAGGCCATGATGTGCACAATAAAGGGAGATACCATCTTCCCCCAGTTTTTAATACCTTTCACCCTCTCAGTCCATGATGCGTAGAATACATGGAGACACACATTCTAATGGGGGAGTGGGGCAGGAAGAGGCAAGAGTGTGCATCCTCCCAGCTGGAGGAGGAAGGTGCAGACTCCAACCTGTAGACGCTAGAAATCAAACCTAGGCCCTTCTAGCTGCCTGCTCTGCCAATCACCTGCTGGCAACCGAGTCGAGCTAGGAGGGCAGGTCTGCCTGCCAGGCAAGCTGACAGGCAGAAGACAAAGTCCAGCTGGGAGACGAGAGAGCTCTTCCCTCGGCTACTAATGTAGTAGCAGTAATAATATGCAGCCAGGATGCCACTGAACTACCGTAGACTGAGTGTGCATCATACATGAGTGTGTTCTAAAATTGGAAAGAGATAGTAGTTCACAAACACTCTTCCTGCCACAAGGTGATTTGGTGATTTCTCACAGTGGTGACTTGTGAGACCCAAGCTTGGAAATGAATTCAACGTGTTTTGGGTTGCCTTCACCATCACTGCCCTGACATGTAGAATACATGACTGTCGATGGCCATTGGTATTCCCGTAACAGGGATTCCCAGATGTTGTTAACTATCACTCCCATAATCCTCAGCGGCAGTGGCATTTGGTTAGGGATGATGGGAGTTGTAGTCAACAACATTTGGGCATCCCCATCACAGGGATCACTGGCTGGCAGTCATCTGTCGATAGTTGAATGTGTGAGCTGTCAGAGTATAAGGTCTCATTGCTTCATCATGAAGAAGCTTCTCCCCTTGAGCTGTTTTAAGCATTTGATACTGCACGTCAGAGTTTGGCCGTGCCCAGAGATGCCTACATACCCAAATATATGCCACCCTTGCTTTCATAAGTGCACACACAGCATTAATATCTGCTAGCTCTGAAGTAGCAACTCTCCAGTGAAATAATTAAGCTTCATTAGATGGCAGAATTGGCGTACATTTGTATTACCTCACTGAAATCATCAGAGTAGCACTAATTTATGCCAGTAGCACTGACTCCAAGACTTGAGCTAAATAAAAAGGCTATCCCCCTGCTTGCTGCCCTGGGAACTGAATGAGTAACTTCCAAATGTAAAGACAACAATCTTGGAAGATTTGGCTAGAAAATCTATATCGAGACTGTGACCAGCTCAATGAACAAATTGATTCCTGTTTATTTTTAGATGTTTCTCTCCTCCCTTTCCCCTGCAGAAATCGTATGAAACAGGGGTTCCCAACCTGGGGTCTCCAGATGTTGTTGGACTGTAGCTTAGAGGCTTTTCATGTCCCCTGCTAACTGAGCAAAGAGAGGCACCTTTTTAACGTGGTGATTCTCTTTAGCGGGGGAGAGCAACTGGCCCTATCCACCTCCAGCACAGTACCCCTCCAGTGACTGTTGCTGGTATCTGTCTTATGTTTCTTTTTAGATTGTGATCACTTTGGGGATAGGGATCTTTTATTATTATTTCTCTATGTAAACCGCTCTGGAAACTTTTGTTGAAAAGCGATATATAAATATTTGTTGTTGTTTCAGCTTTCCCTTTCAAATAGCAACCCCCTGCTCCACATAAAATAAATAAGGCTTCCAGCTTTCTCAGCTTTTTTACTTGTTTCTTTTTAATTGTTTCTTGGTGTTTTATGGATTTAATGTTTAATTGATTTTAAAGTTTTAAATGTGACAATTATGGAATTTTATTGTATTTTAACTTTTGTATATCGCCTTGAGATGCATTATGGAAGGTGGTATAAAAATTGAACAATCATAAATAAATAAATAAATAAATAAATAAATAAACTCTCATCATCTACGGACACAATGGCCGAATTGGAAACTGAGGCAGTTCTGGAGAGTGGTCAGAATAGGATTGGTTGCCAGTCGGTACTGGGAGTGTCTGGTGTTCCCGATTCCTTATTTCAATACTGTATCCTAATGCATAGGAACATAGGAAGCTGCCATATACTGAGTCAGACCATTGGTCTATCTAGCTCAGTATTGTCTTCACAGACTGGCAGCGGCTTCTCCAAGGTTGCAGGCAGGAATCTCTCTCAGCCCTATCTTGGAGATGCTATCAGGGAGGGAACTTGAAACCTTCTGCCCTTCCCAGAGCAGCTTCATCCCCTGAGGGGAATATCTTGCAGTGTTCACACATCAAGTCTCCCATTCATATGCAACCAGGGCAGACCCTGCTTAGCTATGGGGACAAGTCATGCTTGCTACCACAAGACCAGCTCTCCTCCCATCTATGAGGCTATTCTCCTGAGCAGCCAAGACTGGGCTTGGCTGCCCAGGAGAACTGCTAGGAGCTGTGTGGCTCCCGGCGGTGCCTCGGTGGCAAACCCGCCTAGGGAGCCCGCTAGTTAGCCAGCGTTAAGGGTGAGAGCCCGGCCTTCATCCAGGCTAACTGCTCGTGTGTCAGCATCAGCTGCTCCCAGCCGGCACTCACACAAGAGCAGGCTGTTGCGGTGGGGGGGGGGGGAATCCCCACAATGCACTGCACACTTGCATGGTGCATTGTGGGATTTCTCTGTGCTGCCTGGGCAGCAGCGGCTCATCTGGGTGTGTGATCTGCACGCCTGGCAACTCTTCTAGATCAGGGATTCTCAATGTTGGGTCCCCAGATGTTCTTGGACTTCAACTCCCATAATCCCCAGCCCCAGTGGCCTTTGGTTGGGGATTATGGGAGTTGAAGTCCAAGAACATCTGGGGACCCAATGTTGAGAATCCCTGTTCTAGATCATCTGCAGGGAAAGTAAGCTGCTACAGCCTTCCCCGCCGCTCAAGGGATCATGAGAAAGGGCTGCCGACTTTATTTCTTTTTACTATTTTTGTTAAATATATTCCATAATACTATAACATTAAAAAAATCTTCATTTACAAACCTACTATAGTATACAGAGCATTTATGACACAAATACAACTGTTCTACCTGTCATTATTTGTCATTAGTAGATCCAGTAGGTCAGTATATCTAACTTAATTTCTATTCCCTGAATAATGGAAGTGTTACATTTTCATTATTTTTATTAATTAGTGCTATAACCACTCGCTATTTATTATTTTTATATTACCCTCCATCCTGGGACCTCAGGGTGGTGAATGGCACACTAATGAATCATAAAATGTTATTAAACATACAATGAAAAGCCAACCAGCACAGCTACAAAACTAGGTATTGCTCAGTGCCAGCGACTGTCAGCCAGACTACATTACTCATGAGTAGTCCCATTGAAATTGGTTGTAATCTTGTCCCACTAATTTCAATGGGGACTACTCATGGGTAATGTAGTCTGGCTGTCAACCAAAATATAGATTTACTTAGAAGTGAGTCCTGCTGTGCTGCTGCTTTAGAGAAGACCAGAGGTGAACTGCGTATCTAATGGATCTCTATCCTTTCTTCATAGCTTGTCTTTGTTTTCATGTTTATTTATTTAACATATTTTTATACCACCCAAAACTCACGTCTCTGGGCAGTTTACATTAGTTCTTAACTCATACTCAGTGACACTAACAAAAGGATTTATTCTGACAGAAGTTTTAGGAAATATTGGGCAGGTTTACATGATCTGCTACAAGACAGTCTCCAGCTTACATTCTGCACAACATTGCACTGATCCAAGAGAAGGGGTCCGTGCTGGTTCTGTACAACTCAGCGGCCTGTCCTTGCTGCTAACAAAGGCAGGAAGACTCCATGTCTATGAAGGATTGTGTCGTAGCTGTAGTGACGATTCTCCCATTGGGGATGATGGGAGAATAATTAGGACAATGAGGACACAATCCTTAGGAGCTATGGAGCTTCTCCGCCTTCACTAGCACCAAAGATGAGCTGTTGGAAATAAAAGAAAGGGAAAAGTGCACAGAGGCATACAGACATCCCCTTAACACACTGACCCATCCAATTTACAACCTGAAATATCTAGATTTCAACTAATAGTCCCATCAAATTCAACAGAACTAAATGAGGTGCCATTAAAGTCCTTCAGCTTAACAGGGTAATGGATAGAGCTGTGCACCAAGCCTGTGAGTTAAAGCTTTCAAACAAAGTTACAAACCTTAAGAACCTTTCTCTTCTCTCCCTCTTAAACTCCCATGCCAGTTGCCCTAAATGGATCTAACAGGTGTAGTGGATGTATTCTTAGTCTTTGTTTGTGGTTGTGATTCCTTTTGTAAACTTTAATTCATTTGTTATGGCTAAAGCTACAACTTGGACTGGTTAACCCTCTTAAACCATGCACAGCCTTCCACCTGAAGTGGAACTAGACAGCAAAACTACCCCCTGCTAACTGAGCAAAGAGGCACCTTTTAATAGTAGTGGCTCTCTTTATTTAGCAGGGGGAGAGCAACTGCCCCATCCATCCCCAGCACAGCATCCCTCCAGTGGCTGTTGCTGGTGTCTCTCTCTTATGTTTATTTTTTAGACTGTGAGCCCCAGGGAGCCTGCCTGCCTATCGATCCATCCCGCTTTGGGAACTTTGCAAAGCGGTATATAAATATCCATCATATTTGTAAAAGGGAAATGCTGTGGAATTCAAATCTAAGCGGATGGCAGACAGGGAGGATTCCAAGGGGTAGCAGGCACTCCTCCAAAATACTTCACGCTCTCCCTTTCTCTCCCCTATCCACCAGACTGGAACTTTACAGCAAAGTGTCAGACAATACAGTCATAGTATATTGTAGTCCTATAGTTTGAATTAACTATTTTTAAAGACCATTGTTTCAAGAAGCCTTCTCCACTCACTCCTTTACCCCAGAATGAGCAGCAGAAGTCAGCGCAGCCAGGTGGGTTTTTCTAGTCCGTGTATTCACTGAATAATGAAAGTGTGGCATTTTCATTATTTTTATTAATTTGTGCTATAAGCACTCGTGACTTATTATTTTTATACTGCCCTCCATCCTGGGACCTCAGGGTGGTGAATGGCACACTAATGAATCATAAAATGTTATTAAACATACAATGAAAAGCCAACCAGCACAGTTACAAAAACTAGGTATTGCTCAGTGCAAGCGACTGACATCCAGACTACATTACTCATGAGTAGTCCCATTGAAATTGGTTGTGATCTTGTCCCACTAATTTCAATGGGACTACTCATGAGTAATGTAGTCTGGCTGTCAACCAAAATATAGGTTTACTTAGAAGTGAGTCCTGCTGTGCTCCTTTGTAATTTATTTATTCATTGTTGCATTTCCAATAATGCTCTTGGCCACCCCTTTGCTCCCCAAACTGCTTGTTGGCCCTCATAACGGAGGAATGATTGCAAACTGACAAGCCTGTTCATATTATAATTTCAGGCACCTCTTATTTTCAGACCTCTTGCCCTAGTTTCCTGATCCTGGGAAGCGTAGACACTAAGGGAATCCACTTGCTGCAAAGAGTTCAGTATGTCCCCTTTTCGCACCCTAACCTAAGGGCCTTTCGTTTTATTCCTCCTCCACCCCACAATAAATCTGTTGCTAATTTTGGGGGGGGGTGCAGGTCACCTATCTTTTCTTGAGGCTGTGTGCCTGTTGCAGTGGGGAGAGGTTTCCCCTCCCACCAGCACAGTATTTAGTATTTGGGGAGGTCTTGGTGGAGGCAGGGCATGGAAGGGGTAGAGAAAGAGAACATTCATTGCTACCCGGCTTCCTTTGTGGAATTTGATTACACAAGCGTCACGGAGATCTGTTGGGCATTCCCTGTGATGCAACTAATGATGTCTGGCACAAGTTGCTCTCTGACCCCGCCACCATTCCCTGTGAACTTCCTGTTTAAGTGTTTTATCAAAAGGTTCGCAAAAGGGTAAAACTGGCTGGGATGGCTGTGTCTCTCGTTCACTACCAAACACACACACCCCCTTCAGCACTGGAGTTGCTCAGTGGACAACTGCACAGACAAAAATCCTTTTAGAAATTATTTTGTGAACAGTTAAATACCTAATTCTGCGGTTATGCACTGTCCCACAGAACAATTGAACATAGGTGCACTTCATGTAAGTAATTATAGCTGCACCTGCACCATCTCTCTGTCTTATTCTATTCATAACTCTTAAACAGCCTTTTAGAAAATTCTTTGGAGACACCCTCTCTGGTACAGAAACACGTACTTATCTAAATCTAACATGCAGCATGGCCATTTCTGCTTCCTCCACCAACTTGTTCCATGTACCCAATAACAAGGTTATTCCACCCACAGCAAGAATCTTCCCCTCCAGCAAGGCTGTTATCCACCCAAAAGCGTAGCTGCAATTGAACAAGGGGGAGGAAGAGTGGACAAATATCTCTGGGCCCCTGAGCAGGGGTAGTAGGGCTGCCAACTGGGTGACGGCTTGCTCTTTTCTCTGCCCCTCACATCTCTCTGAAGAAGAAGGGAAATCTTCATTCCCACCCACCCACCCACCCCGGGCCCATGGCATCCTTGTTGCGTCCCTGTCTCCACCCTTTCCCATTATATGGGGATTGGGTACAATGCTTATTGGCGCAGAATTGGGGGCATGCAGGAATATTGCACAAAGGCTGGAAATGTGGCCGTGGCAGACTTTTTTTGACTGTGCAGAAACAAATCTTGAGTCTTGTAGACGTAGGAGGATTATTAGGAATCTAATCAATCTCGGAACACTAATGTAGAGCTTTAGAGCAGAAAGTTGAAACATAAAGTATTTGAGTTCATCTCCAGTTCAGGTTCATCAGTATTTTTAACTCTGGTTCAGAAACTAACTTTAAAAAGTGGTTCAGGAACCAGTTTAGTTCCATTTCATGCAAAATAGCAAATCCTTTTACTTGCAGCGTATCTTTATAAAATGAATATAGTCACTATTTAACTTGAAGAAAAATATTTATTTATTTATTTATTAACTGCTTATTTCTGGATTTGTCAAGGTTTTTTGAAACAAAATATATACAACAGGATTAAAACACACACACACACAAAAACAAAACTCAAGAAAATAAAACATACTCACTCACACAATAGCAAGCAGAGTGCCTGGTTATTGAGTCACTTATTTTGAACTGGTTACTGCTACTTATGTTTAGAAGTTCCATTCCAGCTCCGGTTCAAGGCACCCAAGAGATTCTAGGTTAGGGTTTAGTGTCGGCTTACTGGAAAAAACTTTCAGAACTGGAATTTTAGTTCAGCGTTGGGTTCGTTTAGCTCCCTGCTTTAGAAAGCCCTAAATGCTTCACATATACAATCTCAGTCGTACTTAGAGCCCCCCTATATGGCAGGTGGTGTCCTTCCATGAGGCAGGGGTGAGGCAGTTGCCTCGGATACAGGGAAGGAATCGGGGGCGGCTCATTCTCACCAAGCCCTCGCCATCACGGCTGCCCTCACTCTCCCTTGCCTTGTTGAGGAGTACTGTTTATTGATTGGGAAGTGCCTAATTGTCCTTCACCTCAGATACCAAAATGTCTTGGACTGTCCCTGCTATGTGGTGAATTGCAGATCTGGTGGCGAAAGAGGCAGAGAGCTATTGCCTGAGGTCACCTAAGCAAATTTAGAGCAGCAGCCTAACTTAAACAAGGGGTCATCCCTGGTTTACAGGTCAATGATCTCGTAGATGCCTATTTGGTTTTGCCTCTTAATTTTCTCTGCTTCCAGCGATTGTATATAGCAGTGTTTTTCACTGTAAGGCCCAGGGGCTCGGTGGTAGCCCCCATCAACCCTGAGTGCAGCTCCCTGACCAGGGACAGAGCCACCATTGAGTGGACGGGTTCAAAGAACCCGGCCATGAGCCATGGAAGGGCTGTGCTAGCCCCCCGGAACGCATTCCCAGCCAGCGTTTTGTTCTATGTATTTAATTTGTATACCGCCTGACTCCAAAGGCTGGGTGGGTTTGCTGGCTCGGTGCATTTATTTCCCTTCTTCACTGGGGGTAGAAGAAAGGAAATAAATGTAGCCATTGTACAGGTGGTTCTGGAGACTGGGCCATGCCCACATGTGCATGACGTCACGCACAAGGGGCATAACTGGCACGCACAGCAGGGCTGCTGGGGACGGGGCGGAACGTGGGGCTCCATTCCCTGGCTCCACCACTGTCCCTGATTAATTGTTTGTTTGGTCCTGTGTGAAGCTTCAACCAAAGCTGAATACTCTGTACAGTCCCCCTGCCCTAGGGTTGCCATGCCCCCCGGAATTTCAGGTTTCACCCGGATTTTAAGCATCTCACCCAGATTGCTTAGCCCACCCAGATTCACCCGGATTTCAGCTTTCATTTAAGAAAGGGGGAAAAAGAGCTAAGCTCTAGCCTTTGTCGAAGCGGAGTTATGGAGCAAAACGTGCAGTCACTATTCTGCTCAAACATTATTACCAAGCAAATTTACATAATATGCAAATTAGGTGCCCGGATTTGGAAAGCCAGAATATGGCAACCCTCAGCCTATCTTGGCACCATGTGGAGACCAATGCCCGGGGGGTGGGGTGGGGGGTCCTTTAAGGGAAACAGAGCCCTCTTGAGCCCCTGCACCATCTTGTCAGGCATATTAAAAGTCATATAGAGCCCTCTCGAGCCCCCAGAGCCATCTTGGACAGTGAACACAGAGTGCTGGGAAGCTTAGCCCTCGGCCCAGTGCTTTCCCCCACAGAGCTCAGACTATCTTTCCCCACAGAGAGGACTCTGTCTCTCCTAAAGGGCTCTCCCAGCGCTGAGAAAAGTGCAGTACCGTATGGAGGTCAGCACAGTGGGCAATGGCTCTGACACTGAAGGTGTTCTGCCAAAGTGGCCTCCACTTGAAAAACAGCGGAAATCGCTGGTATATAGGAAGACTTTGGCTGTGCTGGACTCACTGTAACAAGAAGCTGACCCTGGAGCAGCCGGCTACGTTTTACCCTGCTGGCCGCATCTTACTTTGAAGTGGGCCAATGGTGTTCACACACAGAGATACAAGTAGTGACCTTCTGGAAGGTTCTCTGTGTGTTGCAGTCATCTCTTGGTTGGTGTGTGTGTGTGTGTGTGTGTGTGTGTTGCTTGGTGTTCCAGAACATATGACTCTTCTGCTGCCGTTGAGCTGTGGGATCTCATCCCAGCACGGTCAGCTTTCAATTCACGTTTCCTGGCAGCCCCGCCTTCTCCTCTGCTCTCCTGCCTTTTCCTTACCTGACCTGTTTGCCTTGTGGCTTGTCTCCCAACCCTGCACACATTGCGAGGGTAGAGCCTGTGTCTGAGTGCTTTGCAGCATTTATGTTTAACCTTCCGTTCTGAGTCGAGGCACCATGGAGAGGGCAGCACGTCTGGCCTTGGCAACCTTTTCCTGTTCGTGCTGATTCACAGTGAGACGGCTTTTCTCCCTCCCACGTCCCTTTTGTGTCTGACCCTCATTCCTCCTTCACAAGGGACTTTCTAAACACTTAGGTTATTTATTTAGATTTAAGGCCATCCCATCCTGGTCTACTAACAGGTGGTGATTAAAAAGCAATTTAAAACATCATAAAATTCAATCAGATTTTTAAAAAAGACCGTTACAAATCCCCACTCCATTGCTGGCTTGTCCCTGCAGGTAAGTCCATCAAGGTCTGAAAATACTTCTACAAGACACTCAGGTGTGGTTTGTACCAGGAGCAGAACCCGCCAAATGGCGGCCTGTGTTTGGCCTCGCCTAGCGACCCTGACAGTAACACCTTGTGACAACACAAACAGGAGTGTGGCTCGGGCTCTCGAGAGTCCCGAGCGAGTTCTCCCCTTCTCATTTCAGGCAGCGTTTGCTACCTGACTGCATTTATTTCCCTTTCTCTCCCTCCAGGAGAGGAAGGGAAATAAATGCTGTCAGCAAACGCTGCCTGAAATGAGACAGGGAGAGCTCGCTTGGGCTATCCCAAGCCCAAGCCACGCCCCCGTGCACTTGATGTCACATGCAAAAGGGGCGTGGCCTGGGCTTAGGATAGCCTGAGTGAGATCTCCCCACCTCATTTCAGGCCATGTTTGCTGCCTAACAGCATTTATTTCCCTTCCTCGCTCTCGCTGGAGGGAGAGAAAGGGAAATAAATGCTTTCAGGCAGGAAGTGCTGCCTGGAAATTAGAGGGCGAGGACTGAGGCGGGCCTTTGGGCAATCGGGCCACGCCCCCTTCGCACATGACATCACACGCCACAGGGGCTCCAGCGGCCCTTTTCATTGGCGGCCCGGGTTCTTTGAACCCATTCGCTCAGTGATGGCTCCACCCCTGGTTTGCAGTACACACTCAGATACATGAAGTGGCAAGAGTTCCTAGCGGGTAGAAAGGTCTGTATAATTTGTGGTCCTGAGTGGAGGATCCTATTCTGAATGCTCTCCTATGTGGTGAGAAGAACTTCCTGCAAATAGAAATAAGCACAGCAGTGAATAGGCTCAACTAGACCCTTTCTCCCAGATCTGCAATCTTTACTTGCAGGAAGTTGTTTCCATATGTGGGGGGGGGGGGGGCACTCAAAACTTGTGCCTTTGCTGGCGGCTGCTGCTACTACTACTTATATACCTCTAGGGAGACACCAGCAACAGCCACTGGAGGGATGCTGTGCTGGGGTTGGAAAGGGACAGTTGCTCTCCTCCTGCTAAATCTAAGGTAATCACCACTTTAAAAGACACCTCTTTGTTCTGTTAGCAGGGGTGGGCTGGCGCTGAGCTGAGCTCCGAGTCAAAATCTTGTGCTGAGCCTCCAGAGTCATGCACTGGGGCCCCCCACACCTCCCCAGTGGCATTTGCTGGGTCCCCCTTTATGGCACCTGAGGACATGTACTGGGTGGTGCAGATGGGCACTCCTCCTTCAGTGCCACTGCCTGCAACCGCAGTGGTGGCGCTATTTCAGATTACCCAGATACCCCTGTGTGGAGCATGGGAAATCTAAAATGGTGTTGTTGCTGAAGGAGTGCCCGCCCTTGCCTACCACTACCCAGTAAGTGTGCTGTGGCCCAAAGTGGAGAGCTGGTCTTGTGGTAGCATGCATGAATTGTCCCCTTGGCTAACCAGGGTCCAGCCTGGTTTGCATTTGAATGGGAGACTACATGTGTGAACACTATGAGCTATTCCCCTTAGGAGATGGAATTGCTCTGGGAAGAGCATCTACTTGCTTATGTGCCGAAGGTTCCAAGTTCCCTCCAAGACAGAGCTGAGAGAGATTCCTACCTGCAACCTTGGAGAAGCTGCTGCCAGTCTGTGTAGTCAATACTGAACTAGGTGGACCTATGGTCTGACTCAGTATATGGCAACTTTCTATCTTCCTATGTTTACCATGGAGTAAACATGCAGATTAAACATATCTGAATACCACTTTTCAACAAAAGGGTTCTCAAAGCAATTTACATTACAACTTTTAAAATTTTAATATTAGACCCAGGCCTGAAGCCGAAATGAGACAATATACCTGTTGCATGACCGGGGCCCATGTGCTTGATTTTTCAGATACAAATGGGAGTGAGGTGAGGTCCTGATCTGGCCCAACCTCGAACCCCCTCTCAGTTGCTATTTGGCAAGGAGGGGGGGAACTCCCATTGACACCACAGAGGGCCTAGTCCAGACTGAGAGTGTGGGATTACAGGGGTCTCTGTCTCTAGGGGGAAACATAGGAAACTGCCATATACTGAGTCACACCATTGGTCTATCTAGCTCAGTATTGTCTTCACAGACTGGCAGCGGCTTCTCCAAGGTTGCAGGCAGGAATCTCTCTCAGCCCTATCTTGGAGATGCCAGGGAGGGAACTTGAAACCTTCTGCTCCTCCCAGAGCGGCTCCATCCCCTGAGGGGAATATCTTACAGAGCTCACACATCAAGTCTCCCATTCAGATGCAACCAGGGCAGACCCTGCTTAGCTATGGGGACAAGTCATGCTTGCTACCACAAGACCAGCTCTCCTCCTCCTGGGAGAAAGCTCCATGCCTGTAGCACAGCCACAAATCCAGTTGCCTGCATATGACACACAGATTGTCTTGTTAAAAGGGCATTCTTCTTCACTCTGCATTTGTGATGGGATATGGGGAAGAGACAGATATGGGGAAGAGACAGTTCTGTTGGGTCTGAACTGTTTATTATCAAAGTTATAAAGCAAATAATAATTCTAGTATAGGCAAGGAACGTTAAAACCAAATGCTTTTTACCATAGGTTTGTTTGTACCTTCTCTCCTCCGCCCACCAAGGTTGGTTCTCTGTAGCCTACAATCAAAACCACATGAAAGTACAATAGAAGCAGAAATATGTTGGGGTGTGTATGTTTGAGGGGGCATTGTTTCCGTAGGCTTGCTAATCCTTCAGGATTGGCCTGGCGTCTCAAGGAATCAGATCAGTCTCTAGGTGACTCCTTAAAACAATCTTGTAATAATGGGTGACTTCAGTATCTGGTTCAGCAAATTCATGTGCAGGTATTGACAGAAAACCCAAATTTCTAGACATGTTGAATGACCGTGCCTTAGAATACTGGGTTGCGGAACCAACCAGAGAGAAGGCGACCTTGGACTTAATCCTGAGTGGTGCCCAGGACCCAGAGATGCACCAGGTAATTTAGGAGCCTGGACCTAAAGGCCTTTGGAGCCCTGCCCCCTTTGCTGGAGGACTCCCCCTCCTGCAAGTTAAGCATCATACCCCTAAACACACACACACACACACACACACACACACACACACACACACACACACACACACCATGACACATGCAGAATGTTTAACACATGGGTTCTTGAGTGCACAAACAGCAACTGAACTCACAAGAATGTAAGACTATAAAACAGGTAGATTTTTGCAGATATGCATTAGCAGAAACATTTCAACACGCAACCTAACATGTACCCATCCCACATATTTCTTTCCCCATTCCCCCCTCTGTCTCTAAAGCACCTGGCACAGGTCATAATCACACTCGGCTGCCTGGTGTAGTGCGGGCCAGTGGTGACTACACCAGCCTGGACAGGCTAAAGAGGGTTTGGGGGGGCCCAGGCGGTGTGGAGGCCCTGGACTTCAGCCCCAAAGTCCAGGGGTAAGAGTGCCACCGTCCACACATGGCATCAGTCAGAGTTTGCAGCCCTACTGGTCCCAGGTTCTTCCTCGAGAGGCAGGAAGTCGCTGGAACTGCCAGCGTCGATGGGGGATCTTGGACTCTATCATAATGGTACTCCCCGTGTCAAGAGAATAACTGCCTTGTCAAATCTGCCTTTGTGAGACACAGAAAAGGTTTCACTATCTTCATCCTCATACTAATCCTATTGTGCTCATTCACAGGCCATTGCCAATAAAAATACAATAAAATCATTTTTTAAAAAAATTAAGAAAAAAGCCAAACTATAAAAACCCCATTAAACTAACATTCCTGACTGCTTGAAATAAAATGAGCTTGTAACTTCCTAGCCACTACTGCAAATCAGGTGACTGAATATGTTATATAAGGACAAATATTGCCCAGTAATCCCACTTCCAAACTGTGGGACAATCTGTGAGGATACAGCTGAAGGATAGTTGCCAAAAAAGCCTTCCTCAGCTTCACATGCAGAGGTGCACCTAGGTAATTTTGGAGCCTAGACCTAAAGGCCATTGGCGCACCCCTCCCTTGCTGCAAGTTAAGCATCATCCCCCTGCGCCAGTGGTTCCCAACCAGGGTTCCTCCAGATGTTGCTGCAATACAATTTCCAGCATCCTCAACCACAATAAATTGTAGCTGGGGATGATGGGAGCTGTAGTTCAGCAGCATCTGGAGGAACCCTGGTTGGGGAGGATCTTGAGGGGACAAACAGCAACTGAACTCACATGAATGTAAGAATATAAACTTAAGAACATAAGAACGGCCTTACTGGATCAGGCCCAAGGCCCGTCTAATCCTGTTTCACATAGTGGCCCACCAGATGCCTCTGGGGAGCCCACAGGCCAGAGGTATGTGCATGCCCTCTCTCTTGCTCTTACTCTCCTGCAACTGGTATTCAGAGACATCCTGCCTCTGAGGCTGGAGATGGCCTATAGCCCTCAGACTAATAGCCGTTGATAGACCTCTCCTCCATGAGGTTATCCAAACCCCGCTTAAAGCCATCCAGGTTGTTGGCTGTCACCACATCTTGTGGCAGAGAAGTCCACAAGTTGATTATGTGTTGTATGAAAAAGTACTTCTGTTTGTTGGTCCTAAATTTCTTGGCAATCAATTTCATGGGATGACCCCTGGTTCTAGTGTTATGTGAGAGGGAGAAACAATTCTCTCTTATCAACTTTCTCCACGCCATGCATGATTTCATAGACCTCTATCATTTCTCCCTGCAGTCATCTTTTTTTCTAAACGAAAAAGCCCCAGGTATTGTAGTCTTGCCTCATAAGGAAGTTGCTCTAGGCCAGCAGGTATCTTTATGCAAATATGCATTAGCAGGAACATTTCACAACATATTCCCATCCCACATATTTATTTCCCCCTCTATCTCTAAAGAGAGGTCACACTCAGCACCCGGCACAGGTCACAGTCATGCCCGGTGTAGTGCAGGCTGGCAGTGTGGTGACCACACCACCCGGGACAGACTAAAGAGGATGTGGGGGCCTCCAGGGGGTGTGGAGGCCCTGGACTTTGGCCTGGAAGTCCAGGGGCAAGAGCGCCTCTGTCCACATACAAGGGGCAGAACAACAGCTGATTGGTAAGGTATTCAATCTGGTCACAAATATAGGCCTGCTGAGCCGATGGAATGCCTAAGTATCTCCCTTCAAGTTTGGCAGAGGGCATCATCTGGATTCTGAGAGCCCTAATGTATCTGGGGGTAGATTAAAGTGGTTTTTTGTTGTTTTTTTAAAGGCATCTAGAGTGGTTCCTCTTTATCTTTAGGAACCCAACTGAGACGTGTTAATCATTAATTATTGCCCTGTGCTCTGCATCATCCTACTCATAAAACCCAATTTCTCAGGGTTACCCTTTGGCCATTTTTAGCTAGAAAAAATGGCTCATCGTTATATTTTATCTCCTTAGTTCAGCTTTCAAAGAATCTCTTGTCCTTAGCATAGGAGCAAGCTAATCTGAGGAGAGGAAGACAGGCTTGCCACTACATGCTTTTAAGCTAGCAGAAGGAATGGCTTTGGAAAAGCCAGATTGTTATATTGTTTATCTCTCGCACCGACAATCAAATCAACACAATGGTTGACGCTTTGATTCCGGCTCCGATCAAGGTTGATGGGAGGGGAGAAACTCAAGGCTGCCTTAGCAACTGTTTGCTTAGCTTGCCTCACACTTCGTGTTACACAGTCCTTTTCTGAGCAGTAAAGGAAATGCAGTTTTTGGTTGTGGCCCCTAAATTATGCAATGTCTTCCAGAAAGAGGCCCACTCGGCTTCCTCTCCTTGCCTTCTGGCAAGCGGCAAAAGCTTCTGGCAGGCATTTGGGTCTGTATATGACTAAACACAAATGCCAGCTGTCTGTCTTGCTTGTTTTTAAAATGTTAGAACTGTCTTATTTTTGCTGTAAACACTTCAGGGGTCTCTAGTGAGAAGCTGGGTAGATGTGTTATGTGAGAGGGAGTGCTCTTAGTGCAGCACTCATGCTACAACCACTTCCGCAGAAACAGTGTTAAGTGTCCCCATGTAGTGGAAGGGAGGTAGTTTTTGTGAAAGGAGGACGGGGAATTTGTTTTCCTGTTTTTTGTTAAACAAAGTGATGGGAGAAGGGGAAATGTATGCTCCAGCAGTGGGGACAGTGGTTGTCTTCAAGTAACAACAAAATTAAGCAAAAGATTCACAAGATGGTTGGATGTTGTGGAAGAGAAGGGGTACTCATGAGCGTTCATGCACTTAGGTGGCACAGTGAGAGGAGTGATCAGATACTAAAGAAAAGCAAATGTGGGGTGTTGGGGGGGCAGCACTGTATTACATACTATTAGAAACATCACAGGTACTATCCAATAGGTGCTTGTGACACATGCAACTAGTGTCCACAAAGCAATTGCAATGGATGTCCTAGCTCTCTGTGTGTGTATGTTGCATTTTCTCAGTGATGAAATATTCCAGGTTAAGTTTTGGGGAAATTTGATTTTCCACTGAAAGAAAAAGGAGTGTCCCACAACAAATGTGTGCATTTATTGTATAAAGGAATGATATCCTGGTCAAGTTCTTAGGGAATCACTTTTCTACATCCTTTATTGACTAATTGGGCCTGTTTTGTTATATCTAGATATATCTGTGTTTGCTAGATATTGCATTCCCAGCAGGAAGATTTAGTTCATGGTTCCTCTATGCCTCTCATCCCAAATAGCATTTGACTATACAAGCGGGTACTGCTTGTCCTTCCACTGAAACGCAGCTGCCTTGGGAGTTGAAAATGGTGACTGACTGAGCTGTGGGAACTGGAGCCAGAGCGAATGACTATAGTTCTGCTTGCTGGGCAGAAAGACGAGTTGTGTGTGTGTGTGTGTGGCATGAACTTGCAGTGCTACTGATCTGAGATCCTAGAAGGAACTCCGGATTAGTTTGGGACTGTGTTTCAGAGGCAAGTAGATAAGGCCCCAATCTCAGTTGGCTCGGTAAAGTGCTGCCCTTTTCAAGCAGCTGGCTGAGTTTGTTCTTGTGGACTTGGGAGCCTGTCGTTCCTCTCTCAGTTGCCTCTGTCCCCAGTCTCCTGTCTGGTCACGTCTAGGAGCAAAACAAACAAAAACCTGAGTAAGTTGTTCCTCTAAGTTGTTCCTCCTCTTAACTCCGGCTCACATTCTAAGGCAGGGGGAATTATACATCCATCCATCTCTCAGAGTGGAATCTCCCACAAATGCCCTAAACTTTGTTTTGGAGATGAGGTTAAAAAAAATGCCATTTGCGTTGACCATGACTCCTGGAAAATTACAGCTGATTTTAGAGAAATCCACATATAACCTGCCTCCAGCTTCATGTCTGGGGACGAGCTGAAGTGACTCTGTGGAGTGAGGGAATACGTATTGCTCACTTCAGATGGCTAAGCTGAGAGGCATTCAACTGTGCTAAAGCTCTTATTAGCATTCGTAATAACATCCAAGGCTGTTGTGTGTACACACACACACACACACACCCCTAAACCCAACTTCTGTGTTCAGAATAAATGTATGTAGCGGTTCATACACACATAATAAATACTTTGAGAATATTTGGGTTCACATGCAACTTGACCTTGTTTAATGCAAGGACTAGGATGCTAGAAATCCACCTAATGGCCCAGCAGGGAAATGACTTGACTAGCAAGCCAGAGGTTGCCGGATTGAACTCCCGCTGGTATGTTTCCCAGACTATGGGAAACACCTATATTGGGCAGCAGCGATATAGGAAGGTGCTGAAAGGCATCATCTCATACTGCACAGGAGAAGGCAATGGTAAACCCCTCCTGTATTCTACCAAAGACAACCACAGGGCTCTATGGCCGCCAGGAATCTACACCGACTCGATGGCACACTTTACCTTTAAGATGCTAGAGGAATGAGATAAATTAGTTCTGGGCACCACATTTTAAGGAGGTGTTAATTTCACTGTTGCTCTGTGAATCTAGTTCAGTTTAATCAGAGCAGGCAAGGGGTTTAAAAAATGAGGTTCTTTGAGGGCGTGTTTAGCCTGGAAAAGAGAAAGCTAAGGGGAGATAGGATAGCAGTCATAGGATAGCAGTCTTCAAATATCTGAAGGTCTGTCATACAGAAGAAAGAGTTGATGTTCTCTGTTACTCCTGTGGGCAGGACTAGAACCAATGGGTTGAAATGACAAAGATGTATATTTACACTAGACATTAAGAAGAATTTCTCCATGGTAAGAATTGTTTGACCGTGAACAGTCTGCCTTGCACAGTGGTGCACTCTCCTTTAGAGGTGTTCAGAGGCTTGACACCAGACAGGCATCTTGCAGGATGCTGTAACCCAGTGTTTCTCAACCACCGGTCCGCAAGTCATTGGGTACCAGTCCGTGAGGCATCACTAATAAAAAATCACCTCCCCAAAAAATAATTTTGGGCCGGCGGGAGCTCTCCAGAACTCATTTCCAGGCAGCCCTCGCCACTGGATAACGTTCATTTTGTTTCCTTGAAATGAACATTATCCAGCAGTGAGGGCTGCCTGGAAATGAGCTCCAGAGCTGCCCAAAATTGTTTTTGGGGGGTGCCTGGGGGTGGGGCTGGGGGTGAGGGGAGCAGCCCCCTTACTAACAGCTGGTCCAGGAACCTGTGCACAAATAATATACCAATCCATGACTCCAAAAACATTGAGAAACACTGCTGTAACCAATCAATCAATCTCTTTATTTCGGTCAATGACCACCAGCGCTGTAACAGATTCCTGCACTGAGCAGAAGGTTGAAATAGCAGACTTCCAAGAGCCCTCTCAACTCTAGCATAGATGCATTTATTTGTTTTGCTCTAACTTATCCTGCTCTCACAGGATCAAGATGCATGGGAACAATTATATATATATATTTTTAAAGTATTTTCCCCAAACCTGCCTTTTGAAGAAAGTTCATTCCCATCTCTGATCAGAGGTAAAACGTTATATTTTTATTCATCCTTTCCTCCAAGAAATGGTGGATGGTATACACAGTTTCTCTTCCCCTATTTTATGTTCACAACAACCCTGTGAGGTAGCTTAGGCTGTGTGATGGTGACTGGTCCAAGGTCACCTGGTGAGCTTATGGCTAAATGAGGGCTGGAACTTGCATTTCAGTAGTCCCAGTCCAACACTCTATATGCTGTATCGCCCTGGCTATTGTTTGAACATGCTTGCCTGAATTAAAAAAAAATTTAATCACTTGGTTCAAAATTTGGTGATGAAAATTTGGTGACAAAAACTGGGCTGTTAAGAAGCTATGGGTCAGAAAGACAGGGGCTAGATACAGATAACATGGCAGGGGCCCAAATCCTCATTTCCTGACCACTGAAATTCTAGTGTGTCAACAGTAAAATAAAGTTGTGCCGTTGAGTCAGTGTCAGCTCCTGGTGACCACAGAGCCCTGTGGTTGGTAGACTACAGGAGGGGTTTACCATTGCCTCCTCCTGCAAAGTATGAGATGATGCCTTTCAGCATCTTCCTATATTGCTGCTGCCCGGATGCTGCTGTATGGGGAAACATATCAGCGGGGATTTGAACCAGCAACCTCTTGCTCCCTAGGCAAGTTACTTCCCCACTGTGTCATTAGGTGGCCTAGTCTGTCAACAAGTCACCCTTTTATTTCTGAGGGTTGCTTTTGCATATTGTGAGGGAAACTGTGATTTTTTTCCTCCTACAGATAGGTTGTAATATTATAAGCCCAAGTGCATGTACATCAGTTTACATCTTTGCACTGGGAAGCTATGATATAAAAGCTCTTTTATATAGTGCCATCCACATATGTGATGAAGAAGAATAAGACATACCTGCTCCAAAGGGCTTACCATTGGTTGCTGACACAAGCAAGATAATGGGAACGGGAGGAAAACGGAGGTAAACTGGGCAAGAAGATGTTATTATTTCAGTCGTGTTTACTTAGGCTTAGTTGCAGTAGGGATGAGGGCCTTGTGGCAAAAACTTCACATAAAAGATGCATTTTAAGAAGGGATTTAAAGGAAGAAAGCGAAGAGACCATTGCTTGCCAGTGTGTGTACTTGGAGCCAGTTATAGATAGATGTGTTCTGTGTGGCAGTTACACTTGTTGTTTCCCCCATAAATCCAATTCGCACAATGTGTCGGTTTTGTTCATCCTCCTCCGTGCTCACTTTATGCAACAGCCTGTCAACTTCTCCAATGAGTGTAGTACCAGTATAGCTGAGGAAAACAGCAGAGGCCTTCTGAGGATGGAGAAGTACTCCATGCCTGTCCTCAGACTTCCCAATCCTCTACATGATTTCCGCTTTGAGTGGTGTAGGGCAGATCTCCAACTGAAGAATCAGGGGGTGGGAGAAAATAATACTGCTGAGCTACCATTGAACATGGTGTATGCAGAGGTGTGTGTGTGTTTCTGTTTGTTGAAAGATGTAGCATTAGCTGTACTAAGCTTTGCATAGGCTCAGTCCTCTGCCAGCCAGACAATGGGCTAATCAGGGGTTCTCAGCGTTGGGTCCCCAGATGTTATTGGACTTCAACTCCCATAATCCCCAACCAAAGGCCACTGGGGCTGGGGATTGTGGGAGTTGAAGTCCAATCACATCTGGGGACCCAACGTTGAGAATCCCTGGGCTAGATGGACCAATGGTCTGATTTGGTAGAAGGCAGCTCCATATCCTCGGTGCCAACACAAGAGCTGGACCCCAATGAAAACACTGGAGAGACTCTCCTCCTTTAGTGCAGGGCTGCACAACTCCAGCCCTCCAGCAGTTGTTGGACTGCTACGCCCATCATCCTGAGCTGGAGGGCCAAAGTTGTGCAGCCTGGCCTTCGAGGAACAGCTTATCCAAAAGTGACATAGATCCCAGGCTGCACAGAGCTGGCTAACGCACGGTGCCTGCTAGATAACTTGAAGACATCTCTGGCCGTATGGAAGGGTCTTACTTATAGTGGACCAGTCAGTCTCCCCACCCCGCAAAACCACTCGGCCTGATATCCCTTACAGGGCTGTTATGAGGATAAAATGGAGGGAGGACATTAATGCCATTCTGAGTGCTTCAAGAGAAGGCAGGATAAAAATCCCACAGACACCATTTCCCAGCTCTCTCTTGCTGTGCACATAATATTGCTTTTATTCCCTCCCTAGTGTCTCTTTTCAGGCACTGGCATTTCAGGGACACACCCACCAGCTGGCTCCCCACAGTTCTGTTTCCTCCTTCTCAGGAAATGTTTGCCCTTGTGCAGTTTCCGGTAGCCGCAGCCATGCCTAGTGTAGAGACACTAGAGAGGGGAGACGATGAATAGCGTCTGCCTAGCCTCTGTTTGGGTGGATAGGTAGGCAAACTTATGCGAGAGCATCAGCTACTGGCCCCTGACACAGTCCATGCTGGGGAAATTAGAAAGGGCTCCTTCTGTTTGGTTGAAAGCAAAACCGATCAACAAGCATGACTCATGATTGATGCTGGGTCAGCAACCTGGTATTTCTCCCTTGCTCTGTGGGGTTGTGGAACTTTAAAGAATCCCTCCACCCACACAAACATGGATTTTCTTAAGGAAGGAATCCAGTTGACTGTCCCATGCCTTTTTGTTTGGTGTGGTGGCTCATGGAGGAGGGGACTCGGCCAGGATAAAAGGAAGCGACACTTTTGTGTGTGAATAATGCTGCCTTCCCTCCCAAAATGCAGAGGGATGAATAGCAATCACAGGCTTATTTTTTCTTCTTTCCCCCTCTCAATTGCAGGTTCATTCTTGGGGGACTGCAGCAGAGTGCAAGGGAGAATGTCTGCTGACAGCTTGTCAAGCAAAGCCCTGAAGGTAAGATTCGGAGGGCACCCAGATCTTAAAGGTAAAGTTGTGCCGTGGAGTCAGTGTTGACTCCAGGCAACCACAGAGCCCTGTGGTTGTCTCTGGTAGAATATAGGAGGGGTTTACCACTGCCATCTCCCACGCAATATGAGATGATACCTTTCAGCATCTTCCTATACCACTGCTGCCCAATATAGGTGTTTCCCATATCGGGAAACATACCAGCGGGGATTTGAACCGGCAATCTCTTGCTCCATAGGCAAGTTACTTCCCCACTGTGCCATTAGGAAGAAGTTGGAGTGAGACAGTGGCCTCCTTTGGGAGCTCTTATAAACACGGGCCACTTCATGCTCTGGGGTGGGAAACTAGTGGGTTGTGATCAATGTCCCCACATTTCCAGATGTTGTTGACTACAGTTCCCATCATCCCCAGCTGCAATGGCCTTTGGCTAGAGATCATGAAAATTGTAGCCAATAACATTTGGGAATCCCTGTTATAGGAAACACCGGTCATGATTCAGTTGGGCAACTGCTCTCCTGTTGAAGAAAACTGGACCCTAAAGCCAAATGTCGGAAATGAAACTTCTTTACTCTTCAATCAATACCCAGCATTTGTGCCCTCCTTTTTGTGCTTTCTCTCTCTCATTTCTCCTCATGCACCTCTCTCTCCACCCTCCACTTTCCCTCTTTTCTTGATCCCCTCACTTCCTCCTTCTCTGTTCGTTCCATCTCTCATTTCATAACTGTTCTTCCTGCCTGTATTATGGCCCACTCTCCTTTTGGTACACCCCGTCTTCATGGCTGGTAGGTACATAGAATTCAGCACAGAATCGGAAAGGACCTAAGCCCTGGTGCAGGATCCTGAAAGTTCATGCATTTGAGATAGTGGCAGCGACACGTCTGAAAATAGTCTGCAAAAGGTTCCCGTCAGGATGCAGCGACAAGAGAAGGATGTCCCGTGCTCTCTCTCCCCCACCCCCACCCCCCACCCAGTACTTTTCCTCTGAGGGTGTGATTGCACGTGTGGCTATTAATGAAATCTGCTGTTTTTACTACCACTAGCTTGTACGTTTTGCTCTGTATGTGGTCGGTCCTATCTGTTCCCCCTCCCCAACATCTGTCTGTAAACCATTTTTAAACAGCTGCAAGTGGTTGTATTTGATAAGAACATAAGAAAATTCCTCCAGGATCAGACCAAAAGTCCAATCTTTGGTCTGATCCAGGTCCGATAGTCTCGCTTTACACAGTAGCCACCCAGATGCATCTGAGAAGCCTGCAAATGGGGAAAGATCCCATTTAGTCTTCCCTGGCAGCTGGTGTTCAGCAGCATCATGTAGCCAGCAAGGCGAGTAGCCATTCATAGCCCCATCCTCCATGAATCTGTCTAATCCCTTGAAAAGCCCATTTAGATTGGTGGCAATCACCGCATTCCGTGGCAGCAAATTCCATAGTTCAGCTACACACTGCGTAAAGAAGTACTTCCTCAGCGTTCTGATGTAACTGGCAGGTTTCAAGGGTTTCCCAGCTGCCGCCACCTCCCCAGAAACATGAGCAGGCCTAGGTCTCCCCCCACATATGCAGAATTCTATAGAGGTGTCTCCCTCCCACAAGAAGGTTTTGCAAGAAAGGAAATTAGGGGTGGGAGAGAAATGGGAATGTTGCTTGTGTCTATTGCCTCCCTATTTCTGGGCCTAGATAATGTTGACTTGCATAAAGTGAGGGTGGGGGAGAAAACTGAGCTAATTTAGGGGAGATTCCCTGTAAAGCAGCCCATGGCTGTTGGGGAGGCACAAGCACAAAGTGGGAGAAAACAACTGAACACTGAGGTCGTTCACACAACCATTGAGAGCACCGGGCTTAGGATAGCACCTAACCTTACCTCCAGATGATCCAGCGTGCTTCCAGGCTGTGCAGCTCGTGCGCCCACACGACCGATGCTTTTGTGGGCCACAGCATTTGGGAGGACAGGAAAATGAGTCCCAGCTTCCAGATATCCCACAATGCACCACATATCGAGGGATCTCGCTGTGAGTTGGGTGCTCCAGGCCAACTCACGACCCTGTACCTGGGTAAAAGAACACATTCGTTCTTTTTTACCCAGGTAAACAGTCAGGTAAAAATCCCAGGCTAACTGGCAGAGTAGCGCCAAGATCGGCCTCAATCCCAGCACTTCACATGAGCTGCCCTACCCAGGAAGCTGATGCACTCTGTCCAGAGGCAGTTAAGGTGAGCAGGTGTTGTTGGGAAGTAACCAAGAGCCCCACCTCTTACCATTCAGTGTGGCAGAATGTTGCTTTCTTATCTCTAGTAATCATTGGCCTAAGTGGGGTTCTTTTTGTTCTCACTTCTTAATGTTTACTGTGCATGTTTCTGACACCATGGACTCTCTCTTTAGGGGAAAAAAACACCTGTTAAAATTTGTACTTTTGCTGTAACTGGCTTGAACTGTTGTATAGTTAAGGGGAGAAGAGCTGAAATGGGTTGATCAACTGTGTGTGTGTGTGTGTGTGTGTGTGTGTTGGAGGGAGAACCATACTCTGTGAGTGGCAATCCTGTTAGTTCTTTCACACCTGGATATGCTCTGGGATTGGGACAGATGCTACTGTAGTTCCCCACGCAGTAAAGGCCAAAATAGTTAGAGGTTCTAGTGTTCATCCTGAAGCAGCATGGGTCAGAGAGGTCTTTCAGTTTTATTAATGCTTTTTCTCCTGTTTTTTTTTTTTTAATAAAATCCTGTTGTGGTTTTTTTTGGTTGGAAGAAAACTTTGGACAATTCAAAAACAATTTCCCCCCTCAAGTTAAACAAATGACAGCTAATGTAGAGTTGAAACTTGATATCATTCTGCTTCACATGTGTCTAAAATGGAACAAGCTGAAAGTGTCTGACCCTGTTACCAAACTGCCTTTTGAAATGAGTAAGGATGCGCTGGTGCAGGAAGAGAGTAGCCTAACAGAACTTCCTAACTAATTGCACTGATGCAATCGGGAAGCGACAGTTTTTAATGTCCTCCCTTTCTCCAGGGGAGGGTTGTGCAGCCCTCAGGGCCACACTTTGGGGTGGCACAGAGGATTTGGGGGGGAAGGTGTCAGAATTCCCCACATCCTTGCTGCCCCACTGCAGTTAGTTGGCAAGTTCTGTTAGGCTGCTCTCTCACTGCACTGAGGCATCTTTGCTCCCTGCGTCTGAAGTGGAATTAAACTGGTGAGTTAAAAAATATTGATGGGTCCAAACCAGAGCTGAACCCTTTTTTTTTTTTTAATGGTTCAACTGTCAGCTTCCTTGGTGCAAAATATCACCATATCTGCTCAATTCCCCCCACCTTTCTTACCTTTCTGGGCTACTCTCTCTGTTATTTCCTGTGTTGCTGTCATCTCTCCACCCCCACCGCCGCATTTGAGATTCACCTCGCGCTTCTTCTCTCAAACAGATCAAATGGGAGATGGGCGAGAACACTCCGCATCTCTCGGATGAAGAGCTCATGGGGCTGTCGGTGCGGGAGCTGAACCATCACCTGCGCGGCCTGTCCAAGGAAGAAGTGGCCCGGTTGAAGCAGCGCCGACGCACGCTGAAGAACCGCGGCTACGCGGCCAGCTGCCGGGTCAAGCGGGTGTGCCAGAAGGAAGAGCTGCAGAAGCAGAAGACGGAGTTGGAGCGGGAGGTGGATAAGCTGGCCCGCGAGAATGCTGCCATGCGCCTGGAGCTCGACGCCCTGCGTGGGAAGTATGAGGCCTTGCAGGGCTTTGCCCGCACAGTAACCGCTCACGGCACTACTGCCAAGGTGGCTACTGCCAGCGTCATTACTATCGTCAAGTCTGGCTCCAACCAGGCCACATACTCCTAGTGTCTACTAGGCGAGTCACGAACTGAGTGCTGTTGCCATGCCTCTGCCCAGCTCTCACCTAGAATGGCTGTAGCTGCACTGACCTCTCCCCAACCCTTCTTCCACTCTTCTTCTGCTATCTTAAGGAGACAAAATTGACTTGAAGACAAAATGGCTGGATGCTGAACTTTCCATCCCTTTGGGAGAGGACAGGGAGGTTGTACCTGACTCATGTAATTTTAGCTGTTGATGTTATCCATGGATTGGGATGCAGTGGCCAGTTCCCCCCTCCCCCCCACAACTGCTTTTCTCTTCCATTTAATGTTTGTCAGGTTTTCTTTTCCTGCCCTTCTCCTTCCTGCAGTTAATGAATAGAATAGGCTTGCATTGGCCTCTCTGTGAAAGCTGGGAATGCAGTGTCAGAGAATCTTTTGACTGCAAGGGTAGCAAAAGGGAAATAATCCTGTGTGATGGAGCAAAAGGGATGCTAGATTGAAGCCTGTGTTTCTTGGCAAAAGCCAGGGCGCAAGAACCATCTGGGATATTGCCAGAAGTGATCACTTTCCAGATCTCCTGATGGTCTGGCTCTGACAAGGTCTTCTGTGTGGCCATCCTGCAGCTCTTCCTGTGCTCTGCCTTGTTGTAGGCTGGAGCTGTGCACTCAGAAACCCCACAAACCTCTTCAGTTTGGAAACTGAGGGGTTGTTGTTGTTTTTTTAAACAGCTGTCCCAAGGGCAATCCCAATCAGATTTGAGTTTTTGATAGCAATATAAGGAAAGGGGGAACTAGATGTAGCAAGAGACGAGGGAGGGAATTTTTGGTATGTGGTCATGAAAATGGTGCAAGGAAGGGGTCATTGAGGTACATGTTAAGACAGGGTCAACTGCTGACAGGGCATCCTAGGAGGATATTGCACACCACTGTAATCATAAAAAGGACACTTGCTCTCTTCAGGTGTGTGCACACATCACTTTGATTCATAACACTTTTGTCATAACAGTACTATTGTGATGAGGTTATAGCAAAGACGACTAAGGAGATTGGGCTGGAAGCACTCTGAGAGGCGTCTAGGGGGTGGAGTTACTGCCAAAGTGCTTACTCAGGAAAGCTTTGAAGGATGCCAGTTTGTGGTTCTGCACATGCATGTAAACCTGTCACTGCAAATGTGCAGGGACCACGTAGAAGAAGCAGCTTTAGAAAGAGAGTGAGCAAGTTGGTGGGAAAAGTAGAGAAGGCATGTGAAGATAGAAGGCTAAGACAAGTGAGATGGTTGGAGCAGGAAATGGCAACAGGATTATTAACTTAAAAACTTGGGGAAACATTTGTTCTAGGTTGAACCATTAAATTTGCCTTTCTTGCCTTATTTCGCAGCATTGATGCTGGAACACATTGAGATGGCTACCACAAGTAGGGAGCAAACAAGAGGCATGAGCCATCCACTCAAATGCTAGGCCAGTGTCCCTTGATTATGCTAGATCAGCTTGTATAAAAAGTAATATTACCAAAAAAGTTAATGTCCAACACAAAGGAGGAAATCTTCCATATTTCCCTTCCAGTTTTTAATCTGGTATATTTTGGTGGGGGTGGGTGGAGAGATCCATACAGGTGCCAGGGAGATAAAATCTGATATTTCAGCAGAATCTAGATGCAGATAGGGATGGTCCAACCCCTTGAGAGTACAGCAAGTTCCCGGAGTAGCAGAATTCCAGGGATTTTAAAAGGAAGAATTCGGCACCCACCTCCTGCCAGTCTCTTGAGACAGTCGGGTCTAAAGGGCAGGAGCAATGTGTGCACTTTCTGATTATAGTTGGTTTTTCCTCCCTTCAAGTGAGTGGAGGGGAAACTGTCCATTCACACTGGGTGGAGCAGGGAAGGGAAGCTGCAACTGGAAATATCTTCCAAAAGAAAATGCAATTCCTCTCCATTGTTTTCTGGATTGCAGCTCCTTCCCTTTGCTCTATACACCTGAATGAAGCAGTTGCTGCAATTGGGAAAGCCCTCATGGAAGAACTGCAGGTAGAGGCGGATGAGTTTTTTTTTTTTTTTAAAGGAGGTGGCATTACTATTCACTTAGGGCAGCAAACTGGCTTAAGTCAGCCCTTGTTATGCAAATAAAAATTGAAGGGTCCTTGCCTAAACAAAACTCCTGCCCCAAAGGACTACACAGCCAAAACACAACTGGAGAAATTGATTCACAAAGGCAGGCAGAGGTTTTTTCAAGGAAGTTGCAGGGAATCAAGTGACAGAATTGGTAAGGCAATCGAGATCGTTTGCCCCACTGTGTATTTTTCCTTTTTGTTCATTTGAATCTAGCTTCTTCAACAACAACAAATATTTATATACTGCTTTTCAACTAAAGTTTCCAAAGCAGTTTACATGGAGAAATAATAATTAAATAAGATGGCTTCCTGTCCCCAAAGGGCTCACAATCTAAACAGAACCATAAGATAGACACCAGTAACAGTCACTGAAAGTACTGTGCTGGGGGTGGATAGGGCCAATTACTCTCCCCCGCTAAATGAAGAGGATCACCACGTTAAAAAGGTGCCTCTTTGCCTAGTTAGCAGGGGAGAAACTTTTTCAAGGAGTTAACTAAAAGGGAAGAGGGCAACTCATTACACAACTCTGAGAAAATTTCCCTGCTTCCCCAGAAGTCTGAGGATTCATGTTTAACTTTGCCAGGAGCTTGCTAATCTTCCACAGGAAAATGGCTGCGGGGCCATTCAGAAGCCTGACTTTAATTGTGATGCTGACTGCATTTAAACACAAAACCTGTCCAGGCTTTGATGAAGCCAGTGTTCCATTTAAGCCAGGTCACCTGGCTTAAGGAAGCTGCCTTATACCAAGTCAAACTCTTGGTCCATCTAGCTCAGTAGTGTCTACACAGACTGGCACTGGCTTCTCCAAGGTTGCAGGCAGGGGTATTTCCCAGCCCCGTCCCAACATTCTCCCTGGAAATCTGTGGCCCAAGTGTATGTTGGCAATGGCATACAAACTCTGCACTTGCAGGACTTGGCCCCGGATTTAAATGTGATGCCTGCATTTCAGCCTGTACAGGCAAGAAATTTGAGCCTATTTGCTGTCACTTTTATATTGGACCTAGGATCTTGGCCCAAGTAGGGTGCATGAAGAGAAAAATGGAATCTCTGTACCCGGGCTGCAAAGCTTAGGCCCTCCATCTGTTTTTGGACTAAATCTCCCATAATCCCCAGCCATAGTGGTCAATAGCCAGGGGTGATGGGAGTTGTAGGCCAACATCTGCAGGAGAGCGAAGTTGTGCAGCTCTGCTCTATACCAAGGGAAGACCTGCCAGGACCACCCTGTGATCATTTTCAAAAGTAGGCAAGTGAACAAGGGCCCCTTCATTAAGAAGGGCAGAGGGGCTAAATTAGCTTACTTTGGGAAATAGCTTCCATCGGTCAGTGTATACGCTAACATAGAAACCATTGAGTATTTGTGGGCAGTCACCTCTAGGCATGTACCACAGCAACTTATTTATATGGCAGATGATTAACCCTTTAATTTTGTAGACATATGGTTGGGTTCACCCATCCTGCAGCTTACCATGAGATTCACCCCCACAATGGAACCAGCTTCCAAATCTGTGCTGTCCGTCCTTACCCGCCTTTTGATTATCCTTATGGGGGTTTCTTGTTGGCTTTTCTTCCCTCTCTTCCCCATCCCATTTCTTCTTGTTCCTACCCTGTGATTTATTTATTGCACAAATATAAGTTATTTTCACGTCCTTTATGCCATTCCGCCTTGTGGCACGGCCAGGATGTTGGTACAGAGCCGTACTTTATATTTTATATATGCAAATCACATTTTATCTTCTATAGAGCAAGAAAAAAATACTTATTTATTTTCTGACTTACAGTAAGTGTCCTGCCAGACTCCTCTGTATTTTGTAGACTTTACAAATAAAGCCAGTTTTTTTTTCAACATGGAGAAGCTGAAGCTGCTTGTGCTTGTTCTCTTTTCATATTAGTAAAAGATTCATGAGCCAGACTTATAGATCGTCCAAACAATGGGAGAATGTGTCTCTCACATTTAATTTTTAGTCTAAGTGATAATTGCTTTTCAAAGATAAGTGTGATAAGTACACAGGTAATGGCATAAGGCAGGGATTCGCAAACTTGGGTCCTCAGGTGTTATTGGACTTCAACTCCCATAATCCCCAACCAAAGGCCACTGAGGCTGGGGATTATGGGAGTTGAAGTCCAATAACACCTGAGGACCCAAGTTTGAGAATCCCTGGCATAAGGTAAGAGGAGAGGCAGAGTGCATTCCAGCACTAGAGAAGATAAAAATATGACATATCTATACACCGCTTTTCAATATAAGTTCCCAAAGCGGTTTACTTAGATTTAAACAAACTAAATGGCTCCCTGTAGCCAAAGGGCTCGCGATCTAAAAAAGAAACCTAAGATAGACCCCAGCAGCAGCCGCCACTGGAAGGATGATGTGCTGGGCATGGACAGGGCCAGTTGCTCTCCCTCTGCTCAATAAAGAGAATCACCACTGTAAAAAGGTGCCTCTTTTGCTCAGTTGGCCGGGGACAGCCTCCATGGAACAGAAGGGGCTGGTTCTCACACGACTGACAGCTAGGTAGGAGGAGCATCCAAGCCAAGCTCCAAGCCCTAGGAGCGCTCCTAAGAAATGGCCATGAGTTGGGAAAAAGTCAAGCTAGGAGGAGGGAGAAGTGACCGTGTCACTTCTCCCATGACCTCTACCACAATCTGGGTGGGAAATCATGCAACCCACATTGTCTAGTGCTATATCCAGGGTAAAGCATATTCCACACCATCCTACCCAGATTGCGGCTCGCATGTGATCACTTCTTCGTCCTCCCTCAATTTTTGCCAACACACGGCTGTTTCTCAGAGGCATGAGAAAATGGCTCCCTGTCTTAGGGCTCACAATCTTATATACACACACAAGGGAGAGACCAGTTTTTATTGTTTTAAATTGCAAACTGCCCAGAAACTTTCATATGGGACAGTACAGAAATGTGTTTAATAAATAAATAAAACAGCCCGTGGAAAGATGTTATGCTTGGGCTGAATAGGGAGAGGGGCTGAAGAGACCCTTTCCTGTCTTCACCAACTGTGCTTCAGTGGGCAAAAGGAACGATATGAGGCCCTAGGAATAGATGATGAACCAACTCTCAAGATTTCACAGTTCCAGACAGTTTAGGGCTTTAAAGCTCTAAACTGCAACCTGAATTGAACTTGGAAGTCAACTGGAATAAAAATAGGCCTAATATGGTTCATCCTTTCAGCCCCAGGAGCTTTCCCAGACAGCAGGCTGTTCTGCAGGTTTTCTGTGAGGCTTTACTGCAAGTTTGAAGTTGTCCCCCAAAACAGATGCAAACAGTTGGGCTTTAAAAAAAAATCCCGGATATAACTTGGGCTACAATCTTAATGTGCAATTAAAAACCCAAAGTGTGTGAAGTGCTCCCTGATAGCTTGCTGGCGACTTCAGGATAAATGTGGCTGCTATGTGAACGCACCCCCTCCATTCCAGAGGAGATACAAACTAAAAGCCAAGTGTGGAAGATTTCCAGGCAGAAGTCTGACTGACATTTGGACAGTCCAGGGGTGTAGCAAGGTTGGAGTGGGCCCAGAGCCAAGATTTTAAAATGCACCCCCCCCTCACTGAAGCTCAGCTCATCCTAAATTATTTTTAAAACGGTTTTGTAAATTGTGGACGATGCAAGTCATTTAATTGTACTAGAGAAAGACATGCTGTTCTGGTAGCTCCAGGTCTTAACACTCACATCAGTTTTGGAGGATGAATACAACTGAAGGAAGCCTGGGTGGGTGCGTGGCTGGGGGAGTCAGTCATGTGACTTGCCTCTGGGGGCCCCCAGACAACTGTCTCCCCTTGCCCTATTCTAGTTATGCCCCTGGGACAGTCTTTAGGCCCCCCCCCCCGAAGATTTCATTACAGTGGCTGGCATATGATGCAAAGGTACATCACCCTGTAATGCATGCACTCATTGCACAAATATTGGAGTAAGCCCCCTGGAAATGGGTTCATTTTTACATAACATTTGCCTTACATAAGGCAAATAAACTCTTACATAACATTTGCCGACACCCCCCCCCCAAAAAAAATTGCATTTGCACAGCTTGCATGCACACAGTGTTACTGAGCTGATGTACCTTTGCATGGTATGTCAGCCACGAATCCATCCTGGAGTGCCTAAGGCACAGACAACAGGAGCTAGATCTGATTTCTCCAAGAAAAAGCATGGCTGGTGAGTGATGGAATTGGTAAGAGAGCCTCCTGGCCGTCACAGTCATCTGTGCATCTATAAGCAGGTAAGGAACCAGGCCTGTGAACCTGTTGCTTCTGGGGAATTGCAATCCAGTCTACTACAGACTGGACATCTTTTTCAAGATTGGTATTGCCAATCAGCAGACTTGTCTGGATTCAACTTCAATTTCTTTGCCTTCATCCACTTCAGAATTGCTCCAGAACACCAGTTTAGAACTTCAACAGCCTTATTATGACCAGACGGTTGAAATACGAGAAAGAGAGCTATGTTGATAGCACCCCAGTCCAAATATCTGTTTGACTTCTGGCTAAATTATAGCTTACTACTCCCCCACCCCCAAGAAAAGGTAAAGTAAAGTTGCGCCATCAAGTTGGTGTCGACTCCTGGCAACCACAGAGCCATGTGGTTCTTTGGTAGAATACAGGAGGGGTTTGCCATTACCATCTCCCGTGCAGTGTGAGATGATGCTCTTCAGCACCTTCCTATATCGCTGCTGCCCAATATAGTTGTTTCCCATAGTCTGGGAAACATATCAGTGGGGATTTGAACCAGCAACCCCCTGCAAGTTACTTCTCTCCTGTGCCATTAGGTGGCTTCCCAAGAAAAACCACCTCCTAAATAGGGATGTGCGAACCGGTCCAGCGGTTCAGTCCGGGATTGAATCGAACCCGCCCGCCCGCCCCCCAGTTCCTTCTGGACTGAAAGGGCCCAAAATACTATATTCACCCGGCCATGGCGGTGATGGAGGCCGGCAGGAGCAGGGGGAACCCTCATGCCCCACCCCCGTGGCCTACAGCAAGCCCCCCGAAGGGGCTACAGGTATTTATCACTAATTTTTTTAAAAAAGTTTTTTAAAAATTAGACGGTTCCGTGCACACCCCTACTCCTAAATGCTTGAATTTAAACTAGCTCTTAATCTAAACTTGAATTAGTTCTTCATAGCACACTTAAAGGCCAAACAATCAAGTCAAAAGTGTGGTTATAGGGTTCGTACGGAAAAAGGAACTAATGGGAACTTGAAACAGGTTGTTGGATTTGTGGTGACTGCAATGAGCATTTGTGCACTTCATGACTGCCTGTACCTTATTTGCTCTCCACTGATGACATTGCATCATGACAATTCATGATGACATTGCATTATGAAGCAATTGCCCAACTGCTCCACCACATAGTACATTGAGCACCAGACCAATTCTGAGCCGCCTTGCAGTCCACCCAGTAAGTAACTAGTAAGTTTGTTATAACCACTGGTCATATTATGTAACAAAACACCATGTACCATAAAGTTACTTCAGCTAAATATTAAGCGAAAACCAACGCTACAATTTAGAACAAGGCATAGCAGTTGTGAATTTCTTTCTAAGTTTATAAGAAAGCAAGGCAAGAGTGGCAATTTGACATATGGAACTGACGTATGGAATCTCATCTAAAGAAGATAGAACATTCCACATCCGAACCCTTGGATTTATCTATCAACTGTCTCAACGTTCCTCCCCTAATCACATCATAGAAAGGACAACATAAGATGTAGTGGATATCCTCCACTTGACCAGCACCACAAGAACAAAGGTGCTGTTCCACCAGAAGTTTGAGGAATCTCCCTTTGAGATATGACATGGGCATTGTTTGAAAGTGTAATGTTGTAAAAGACTTCCTCAGTGACACATGAGTAAAATTAACCAGGTACTGGGAGAAACTTCTGTTTCTTATTATAGTGGTACCAAAATGAAAACCTTGACAACTGTACCACAGTGGCTTCTCTACAAGCATCCTGTTCAAGGAGCTGATCTCTAATGTTTCCTCTGCTCCAAGATCTAAGTTCCCCCATCGAAGGCCGGGCATACAACTGTTTTATATAAGACAGAAAGTTAGTTCACCAATTCCCATCCATAATAATATAAATAACAAGATTTAACTAAATGATGTTCCAGCAGGCAGTCTAGTTTCTTGAAGTACCTTAGCGATGCTAAATGAACTCTGATGGAGATTAAAGGTAGCCCTACCTCCATTCTTAGGTAGGCAACAGGAATGCCCTGGGGGAGATCCAAAATCTTCTTTAGGAAGTTGCTCTGGACTATTTTCAGTTGAACCTTCTCATCGCACCCCCAATCTCAACCCCATACAACATCTGTGATAACATCTGTGATAGCATCTGTCACCTTGCCCTGAAATATTTTAACTGCCTGCCTTTAGGGTAGAAAAACTTCAGATAGCCACCACAGAAAGTCAAACAGTTGCTGTAACAATAATGAGGTGTGCCTTCGATGCCAGGCACTTATGTAATGAAACACCCAAATATTTAAAAGACGAGTGTGCCGTCAAGTCGATTTCGACTCCTGGCGTCCACAGAGCCCTGTGGTTGTCTTTGGTAGAATACAGGAGGGTGAATCCTTTTCACATTATTGTGAATCCTTCTCACAATAACTGGCCAATTTAGCCAGCATTCTTCTAAGGCCAATCTCAACACAGGAAATAGGTGCATCCATTAAGATAGAAATTTAACGCCTGCTAAGTGAAGGAGGAAAGAAACATTGCGATTCCATAGCCAAGACAAAGTCATTAATAGAAACAAATAAAAAGGGAACCAGTAGGCAGCCCCGTTTAAGACCTCTCTCCAATGGACCAGGATCAGACCAACCCAGTAAGCACAGATGGGAGTTGTGGGCAGAGTTCAAATGCCCTATTCACCACACACATTCTTGAGTATTGAGAGGGTGCAATTGTCCAATTGGACTGCACAAACTAGGTCAGTGATCTTCACTATTTTTCAGGTAGGGGCCACTTGGGCAAAAACCAAAAACCAACCTTCAGTGCGAGAGCCATTTCCCACCACACCCTGCCTCTGCACAGAGATGCACTTTCCCCTAGCCGTGGAGAATGGGCTTTAAGTGAAACTGAGCCCAGCCACGCTCCCACACCATACTGCAAAGCACACAGGAAATGCAGTCCTTCCCAAAGCCTTCCCCAAAGAGCTCTGTGGTGAAAGCACTGAAGGACTGCACTTCCCAGCAACCTGTGTGTACCTTCCAAGGTGGCTCTAGAGGCACCCCCACAAATACTGGGCAAAACACACCAGTGCACAGTGGAAACGTTCGCCTCCATGCAGTGTTCCAGCTTTGCTTATTAGGGCTGTGTGAAGTTTCAGTCAGTTAGAAGCTGCCACTGGCTCCCAGGCCTTGCAGTCAAGAACACTGAACTGGTTCTCCTGAAATCCTGCAAGCCACTCCAAGCATTTGCACTTAAACCCTACTTAATCCCTTCCTCCCTGCTTCTCTTGTGAAGTGAGCATGAATGGTCCCCTTTACTAAGCAGGGTTCAGCTTGGTATCCATTTGGATGGGACTACATGTGCTGTAAGCTGTCTCCCTAAGGGGATGGGTCTGTAGCTCAGTGATAGAGCATCTGTTTGCAGGCAGAAGATCACAGGTTCAATCCCTGCACTCTCCAGGAAGGGCTGGGAAAGACTCCTGCCAGAAATCTTGGAGAAGCCGCTGCCAGTCCATGTGGACAATACTGAGCGAGATGGACCCATGGTCTGACTTGGTAGAAGGCAGTTCCCTGTCCTTAAATCATATGGGTTGATCTGTAGGACTGGCAGAGAAGCCATCCCTAAGAGAAAGTGGAGGAAGGCAGCAACCTCAGAGCCTTTTCCATAGAACTATAAATCCTGTTGCAGTGACAGCGGACACAGTGTCACCTACGCTGAAGAATTAAGTTGCTTTGATGAGGCAGTAAACGGTTTACAGACTCTGGCCGAAGCTGTTTCACTCTGAAGAAAACCACAACAGCAGCAGCGCACCACAGCCATGACCAGCACATCCTGATTACAGCACTAGGATTATGCCAGCAAATGCTACCAGCTAAATATCCACAATCCAAACGGTTCCTGTACCCAAAATAACAGGGCTTTTGCATATAGAAACCTATGGGTGGTACGTGCCAGATGGAATCAATTGCTTTTTAAGAGGAGAGGAACACCAACCAGGGCAGCTGAAGCAGGCATGTGAAAGAATCCCTGGAATGTTACCTGGAGGTCAGAGAGTTTGGTAGGTGGCCTCACCCACTCCGCATTCCATTCTGTTGCCATCACTGTAAAACAAGGATCCTCTTCAGACGCAGGAGGAAACAAGCAGCACATCAGTGACCGGGAGCCTGTGTGGGAGCCTAGCTATCAGCCACTCAAGGCCACCGTGATGGGCCCACTGGGTGGTAGCTTACTGGCAGTGGAGACCACGGCTTGAAACTGGACGTTTCGAGATTAGTTGGCTGTGCGTGTCCTTTGTCGGAGCATTAGGTTTGGCTAACTGGACAAAGATGCAGTGGCGATTCTCTTACGAGGCAGGGGGAGAGCAACTTTTTCTCTCTAGCTCCAGCACAGCATCATCCTAATAGCACTTGCATTTATTTTAGATTACGAGCCCTCTGGGGACAGGGAACCAACTTTGAGAACTTTTGTTGAAAAGTGGTAGTAGTTGTAGTAGTGAGCTTGGTTTACATGTTCCCTTGAACTGCATGGCTGCCATAGGTAGCGGCCTTATGTCAGTCAGACTACTGGTCCTTCAAGCTCAGTATTGTCTAAGGCAGGGATTCTCAACGTTGGGTCCCCAGATGTTACTGGACTTCAACTCCCACAATCCCCAGCCAGCCCCAGTGGCCTTTGGCTGGGGATTATGGGAGTTGAAGTTCAATAACATCTGGGGACTCAACGTTGAGAATCTCTGGTACACTGACCGGCAGCAGCTCTCTAAGGTTTCAGGCAGGAGTCTCTCTCAGCCCTATCTTGGAGATGCCAGGGATTAAACCTCAGAACTTCTGCATGCAAAGCGGATGCTCCAAGGTATGGCCCATCCCGCAAGGGGAATATCTTACAGCAGACAGCACTCACATGTAGTCACCCATCCAAATGGAAGCCAAGGTAAATCCTACATAGCAAAGGGAATAATTCATGCCTGCTACCGCAAGACCAGCTCTCCTCTGCCATTTCCTCCATGATTGTTCCAATACCAGTCACACATAACACACATAACTTCCACTCATAACACACATAACAGTCACACATAACACACATAACTTCCACTTATGTGGTTAGGGGAGATTGCATGTTAGATACTAAAGAAATAAACAAACTAGATTTACCTGAGTGTTTGGGGACAGGGCTGTGGTTCAGTGTTAGAGGAGGATCTACTTTAAAAGCTCCATGTTCAATCTCTGGCATGGACTGTAGAGCTGGGAAATACTTCTGCCTGAAACCTTGCAGAGCCACTGACTGTATACAGTACTGAGCTAGAAGGACCAATGGATTGATTCAGCATAAGGTAGTTTCCTATGTGCTAGTGATGTCTCAGAATCAGCCCCTTATAAACGATGCGTAGACTGACTTCAAAACTGTATGGTCCGTTTTTAAAAACACACACAACCATAATCCCCATAGTCCAACAATAGGTTTTATTATTATTGTTTACACAGTCAGACAGGTGTTATTGACTGGTTTGTTTTACCCAGACATCAAGTCCTTCCCAAGGACCTGGGATGGCTGAATTTTATTATCAATATTGTTGCTGTTATTATTATAGATATCGTCACAGAATATAGGCTGTTCCCAGTAAGGTTGCTTTTTGTAATTGGCTGATGGTGATTTCTGTGGCCCCTATGGTGTTGAGGTGCTCTTCAAGGTGTTTTGGAATTGCACCTAGGGTGCCAATTACTATTGGGATTATTTTGGTCTTCTTCTGCCACAGCCTTTCAATTTCAATTTGTAGATCTCTGTGTTTTTTCTTCTGCTATCACCTGGTATTGCTATGTCAATTATTTTAACTTGTTTTTCTTCTTGATTACAGTTATATCTGGTGTATTGTGTGGCAGATGTTTGTCTATAGTCGGAAGTCCCATAATATTTTTGCATCTTCATTTGCTACAACTTTTTCAATTTTATAGCAAATCATTATTTCCTTGTTGGTGTTTTTTGTATATTTTTTCCGGTTAGGTGACGTTTCTTCCAGTAACCCTGCAGTCTCCAGCCCTGGTTGCTCAACTGAAGATCCTGAGTCCTGTAGCCCACTTGCCACCAGATGTCCAGGGACTCCAGCACCTGGCGCGGTCCTTGTTGACCCGGGCGATGACTGATCTGGTATAGATTTATTAAAGTTATGTCTCACCATATTGCTAATGGGAGAGGCACTCTTCATCTGGCTCCTCTGATGAGATCTGTCCACAGAGGCGTATCTAGGGAAAATAGCGCCTAGGGCAAGCACTGAAATTGCGCCCCCTGTCCAAACATCTGACACCCATCTTTCAGATAACTTTACCATAATATCAGCTGGAAAATACAAGTCAAGCTTGTTAATCTTTTAATATTTCAAGAACTATTTAGCAGTGGACGTAGCCAGACAAAAAAATGCTGGGAAACTACAAATTTCAGTATGCTGGGGCTCATGAAATACCTAAATACTATGTGGAGGTGTACTTGGAAAACTTAACAAAAGTGCCAGTCTAATTCTCTACTATGCATTGTAGCATCACTATGAGATAAGTTTTAAAAATAAATGGAGAATTTGGCTTTTCCCAGATAATAAATAATTATCTGAAAATAATTAAAGGATATGCAGAGTAAACTGTGTCACTGCTTGGAATATATTCTAGTATTTCAGAAAGACAGTTAAAATGAGAGAAAGAGAGCAAGAAACTCCCAGTGGGCCTTAATACTAAGGATTTCACACTGATTCAAAGACAAACTCACCATTAATAGCCATATTATTAAGACATCACATTTAACTCACTTATCACAAGAAGCAAAGAAAGAGCAAATGAATACAATCCTAGCTCATAAGCCTCAGCTCAATATTCACAAGCCCTGATTCTCTGTACTTAGTGCCAAACTAAATATGTGTACAGTCACACACACACACACACAAAATTACCTGTAGCCCCTTCGGGGTGGCTTCCTAAAGGCCATGTGTGTGGGGGTCTGCAAAGGTTCCCCCTCCCCCCACTGGCCTCTAGGGCCTTGCAGGGACCATTTGAGCATGTGCGGTGGCTGTTTTTAAAATATATATATTTTTTAAATGGCTGCTGAAAACAAAATGGCCACCACGCATGCTCAAATGGCCTCTGCGAGGCCTGGCATGGCCTAGGGCCTCACAGAGGCAATTTGAGCATACATGGTGGCCATTTTGTTTTCTGCAGCCATTTTTAAAATTTTTTTAAAATGGCACCCCCTTCAAGTGGCACCCAGGGCACGTGCCCTGCCTACCTCACCCTAGATACGCCCCTGCCTGTCCAGTATGGTTGGACCTCTGGCATAGCTCTCACCTTCCTCAGAGCACGCCAAGGTAGTGCCTCACTGGGCGATTATCTATCTGTCTGTCTGTCTGTCTGTCTGTCTGTCTGTCATACTGCCCAAACATTTGTCTCTGGGCAGTTAACAATGACATAAAAGCAATTAAAACAAATTTAAATGGTTAAAACAGTTTAGCAATTTAAAAACAGCATAACATTTAAAAAAAACAAATTAAAAAAAGGTGAAAAAGCCTTCAGATGTTTTTTAAAAATAGTCAGAGATGGGAAGGATCGTATCTCAGCAGGGGGTGCATGCCACAATTTCGGGGCAGCAATCGAGAAGGCCCGTCTCCATGTGGCCAACAGACGAGCTGGCGGTAACTGGAGATGGACCTCCTCAAATGAACTCAATGGGCGATGTGGCACATCATGAAGACGTTCTCTTAAATATTCAGGGCCTAAGCTGTTTAGGGCTTTATAAGTTATAACTAGCACATTGTATTCTGCTCGGAAACCTACTGGCAGCCAGTGTAGCTCCATCAACAAGGGAATAATGTGGTCTCTCCGAGATGACCCAGAGACCAACCTGGCTGCCCCATTCTGAACCAACTGAAGTTTCCGGACTACGTAGAAAGGCAGACCCACGTAGAGTGCATTACAGAAGTCCAGTCTGGAGGTTATCAACAAGTGTACCACTGTTTTGAGGTCGTTGATCTTGAGAAACAGACGCAGTTGACGTATCAGCCGAAGCTGATAGAAAGCACTCCTGGCCACCCACCACCTCAACATGAGAAACCAGGGAGAGGTGTGGATCCAGAAGTACTCCCAGACTGCGAACCTGTACTTGGATCCAGAAGTACTTCCCAGACTGCGAAACTCATTCCACGCACAGATGAAAAAAATTAGAGGGAACATTGCTGCCCACCCTTATTATAAGAGATATGGAATCACAGGGCTGGAAGGATGCAGGTGGTCAATAACAATAACTCTTGCACAAACACAGGATCTTTCACCCAATAAGGGGAGTGCACCCACAACACCCTTTGATTAACCAGGGGCCTACACGCTTCTACTGAGCAGATAGAACAAAATGGCTCAGGTACATAAGCTGAGCCATATAGTGAAGGCAAGAGGGGGGGAAATTACAAACCGTGTAAGTGTTGAATCTATATTGTTCCTGCATTTTGTGCTGTCTGATGCCAACTTTGGCAAGAATGCAAATATAGAATGCACACAGCTACATGAGCCTTATATTGAACCCCACCCACCCATCCCAAGTAGTAGTAGAACACAAGTCAGCCACTAACACCAGGCTTGCAGGGAAGTGAAAGTGTAGTCTCACCATTTGTTGGCAGTCTCCAGAAATAGTCATCGTCCTTCTAGGGACATAAGAAAGTCTATACAAAATTGCTTCATGAGTATTGTTGCGGGTGGGTGGGGTAACCCCACAGCATCAAGGTCATGAGTCCAGAGAAAGCTGGTGAAGGAGATGGGGGCTTGAGCTGAGGGAGCCCAAGGCCACAGGCACTGACTGTGGCCTAAGACTTCTCCCCAGCCAAGAGCAGAGACTACAGACTGCTTGAGATAATCTGCAAATATGACAGAAGAGGAAAATTAGTGCACCTTGGAACACAGCCTGCAAGAGTCAGGAGAAGGGGTCCCCTGAGCATAACTGCAGAGGGCCATGAAGCATGGAGAGGAAAGAAGAAGGCAGAGGTGGCAGCTAATCCTCTTCCCTCCTCTTGAGGCTTGGGGTAACTGGCTGAAGTGATCCAGAAGTCTAGCCCAGCAAGGCTCACTCCCTCGCCTTGTTTTCCTGCTGGCAAGAAGTGCAAGGCTGGTACATAATGTGTTGGGTGCCAGCCCGTCAGCACAGACCAACAGGCCCACTGGCACAGACCGGCCAGAAGCGAGTGTGCCCCCCCCCCTCCCACCAGAGCAGCCATCGCTTCCATTCTGCTCAAGTGCATGAACTTGTTCTCCCATTCCGCTGCTCGCAGCAGAGCTGCATCAGTCTGGGCAGCTCACACAAAAAGGAGACTATGCGGCTGTTCACACAAGCAGCCCAGCCTGGGCTTGGCCGCCCATGTGAAGTGCTGTGATTGAGCCCAATCCCAGGGCTGCCTCAGCCCCAAGCCTAGGAACTTACCCCAGGATTTAACCTGGGTTTAAGGGTGCAAGTGCGCCCTTAACCCCAGGTTCGGGATCATGGGGGGGGGGCTGCAGGCAGCCCACGCATATAGAGACCCAGGCAGCAACAGCACCCAGGCAGCAACAGCGCCCAGCTGAGGGAGGATCCATCAATGCACCACGCTCCTGAAGTGGTGCATTGAGGGATGCTGGAAGACTTCTTCCTCCTCTGGTTCCCTGCTCTGCCACTCACCACTCATGTGCTATGGTGAGCAGCAGAGCCTATTTTTTAAGAAAAATAATAGATTGTTTGCGGGAAGGCAGGCAGGAGCCTGCCTCCCCATGAGCCGTCTGCCCTGCCAGCTGTTTTGGTTGTGTGCACAACCTTAATGTTTAACAAACAATGGGCTGATTTCACTCTCCCAAGAAGATGAGCAGTCTATGTGTTTCTTCTAACCAGCCATGTATGAGTCTCGGAAAAGACATACTTTTCAGATTTGACTGGGCTAAGGCAGATCAGCCTAACTCATTGGAGAATGGAAGAAAGGGTGAAGTCAAAGTCTGCAAGCTCTTTTTGGACTGCACAGGATTTCACCTTGTCATTGCCCTGGATACTAGCTAAAACCTCAATATAGTCAGAAACTGCAGATCCTTTCTCAACGGAAAGGTCATTTGAATAAAAGTGTAGACTGGAGGAACTTCCTTGGTTCAGAAATGAACACAGGCCCTATTTTGGTTGGAGTATCCCAAGGCCAAATATATAGCTGATTTTTCTGGCAACTAGGGCAGCTTCTTTGGCACTAACCCTGGCCAGTATTTCTGCCTCATTTACAACTCAGAATATAAACAGAGACTATCAAATCATAATCACAATAAAAACAGCAGCTCACATTAAATTCTTGATGTTTTACTGTATTTTAACTATTGTTGTTCGCTACCTTGTGAGGTTTTTAAATTGGAAAAAGGTTAGGTTTACATCTTTTAAATAAAACAGATCACTGGATGCATAACTTGTTAAGCGTCACTAGACACTTCCATAAGGAAACTAGTCAAGGTATTGAAGTATACAGCAGAATCACTCATTCAGTCTCATACAGTGGGAGGTTAAAATGTATAATCTACAGTAAAGTAAGCATCACGGCCAAGCAAGGATTTGAACCAGCACTCTGTCCAGTATATTATCCAACAACACTGACATCCTTAAGTCCAACTCTTGCTGCTGGAGGAGGAGAATGAAATTACCCTCTGCCTCATGCCCAAATGGAATGGACATGTGGAGTGCAAGAAGAAAAACACAGTTCTCTAGATGAGGACCATGGTCATGGGTGTGGGGCTGTTATGGGGCAAGCCTCTAGTACCCTCCACTGCTTGAAGTTTCTCCCTCAAATCACCCTGGTCACCATAAGCTAGCGATCTTATGTTTCTTTTTAGATTGTGAGCCCTTTGGGGACAGGGATCCATCTTATTTATTTATTATTTCTCTGTGTAAACTGCCCTGAGCCATTTTTGGAAGGGCAGTATAGAAATTGGACAAACAATAATAAAACAGTTGAGAAGACACCTGCGAGAAAACAGGCAAAGACTGAGCAGAGCATTATCCAAGGAAAAAGCTGGCGATGGATGAAGATGGATTTAGACTGAGCCAAAGTTCTCCACGTCTTGCTTCCATGATGGTAGCTTACCCAACACTTTACGTTAGGGCTGAACATTTTGATGCCGACATCTAGCAAGTGGGGATGGTGCAGCGGGAAGGTGTGGAGTGGAGATTATGTGGGGAGGATGCCTGTGTGTGACAATATAAGAGAGGTAGGAACCGCCCAAAATCAATTCTGTTAGAATAGAACCACTGTGGGAAATTAGTTCCAAGAGATGGGGTACTTGCACTTTTCATGGCCTCCACTCTTTGTCCTCTCTGCCTCATAGAGTCCTTTCACCAGCTTACTTCCAGTCAAATATATACTTTGGAAACAGCATAAGCTCTACAGTAATTGGAATTTATTTTAGATCACTGTGCGGAGAAAAGATCCCAGGAAAATAAAAAAGGACAATATCAACAAAACAGCAGTCAGAGACATATTGAAGTAGAATCTATATTATCTCTATATTTTTATTTGTTGTATTTGTTTGTTTCTGCAGAGCAGTATAACATCACAAAAGACCAAAACAGAGACAATGGCTTGTCTCTGAGCTCACATCAGTTATTACACGAGAGGTACAAAACTAGGTAACTCTGTCATATCATACAGGGTATTCTCTTTCAGTCATTTATATACAAATAACTAAACTACATGGAAAAATAGTAAAAACAAATTCCAGGGGTATGTTACATAAGGGGGAAGGAAGAGGACAGCACTAAGAGTGTTCTGGTAGGCCTGATGTTTAGGCAAGTATATAAAGTGATCAGCCTCTGAGAAGCCCTAAGCAAAACACATGATCATTGCTGGGCTGAGGATCAAGTTCTTTGGGCTATATTCCCAAGCTGCACAACTTCAGCCTCCCAGGTGTTTTTGGACTACAACTTCCATCATCCTCAGCCACAGTACAAAGTAGTCAGGGATGATGGAGTCATAGTCTAACATCTGAAGGAGGGTGGAAGTTGTGCAGCCGCGGACTATTCCTTTCCTGTCTTGAGAGACAACAGAACAAAAAGACAGAAGGAAACCCAAACTTTAGCACAGGTGGCTTTAACGTGGCTCTACGTTTAAAAAGCCACTCAGCCAGAGACTACGGGAACTTGTTCTTGCTTTGAGAGTGGTTATGCTTACTTCTAACCACTACCTACAGGAAGCTTCAAGAATACCCAGTTCCTATGCACAGTATATATTTATATATAGTATGCATTTTAAAAAATTAAAATATATATATAGAATTCCTCCCAATGCTGAAATTCCTGCTCACTTGCAGGTAAGACTTCAGCCACGTCCTCCACCCATCCCATACAAAAGGGGACTCACCGGGAAGACCCAACACACACACAATTCAATTGATTGGTGGCGAGAGTAGGCACACGGTTGGGAAGTATATGGAGGTAAGCAGGGAAGAGAGAAGCGGTCCCACAAAAACAGGAATGGGCAAAACTGAGCAACAACTCCCTTGCCCATTCCAAAATTAAAAGTAGAAAAGAGCATTTCAACAAAGAGTTCTTTGAAACTCATCCTCGTTTCATGAGGCAACGTGTCACAGGACTGGCTGTAAAAGGCCAGGCTGCTGGCACAGACAGATAACTCTGCTCTCCCAATGGCGCAGGGACCTGACCCAAGCCCTGTCGACTGCAAGATCAGCTGCTAGCCTCCCTGCATCAAGAGCTGCACAGCTGCGAAAATGTAGCTGTGCTGTTCTGGCAAGTGGCGGCTTCCTCCTGCTCCACTTCATCAGGAAAGGCCCAGAGCAACTGGAGGTGGCCATATCTAGCACGAAAGAAAGAGGGCAGGGGTTTCAGACAAGCAGGATCATGCTTGGGCTGCAATGGCACAAGTCACTGGCTGATCTGATAAAGCTTACCAATGGGGGGTGCTAGTGAGAAACCCATAGGCTGTGGGTCTGAGTGTGTGTTCTTTTAAAGCAGCAGCAGGGTTTTAAAAGCCACCCCGCAGGAATATATTGCACGGGTCTAACAGCAAAGGAAGGGGTGACTATATATTTACAGAAGCATGTTGCTTTTCCGTCTCTCTTCTTCTACGTCCTCCATCTCCTGAGTTCTCAACCCCTCAGGCTATTTTGAGCAGGGAATATGAATGGGATGGTTGTGCTCCACTGTCGTCCCACCTCCCACCCCGTTTCTGCTAGAACATGCAGACTGGAGTGCCAACTTCAGCAGCAGCGTAAGCACTCCTCCAGGAAGAACTACTAAGGGTCTTAGCAAACTTGCCCAGCCCCACACAAACCTCTTGCCTGGCCAAGCACAACTTGGGCAAAAGGGAACTGCTCCTGCCTTTGGGATCCCCATTAACCGTGATGGGTGTGCATGCAAGTGTGAGAAAATTAAGGCACAGAGAAAAAGGAACAAGAGTCAGTCCCCAAAGGTTCTAATTTCTGGACTCTCCACAGAAGGAGCTAAAAAAGCACTGCAAGCAAGCAGGTGCCCAACAACCATGGACAAGCTGTGGGAGAGAGATATCATAGCAGCTTAGAACAGAACTAGCATTACTGGTAGTGAAGGGGGAAGAGGAATCGAGAGAGGGGTGGGGGAAGGAAGAGGTCTAGCGTTATTCCCCTTTCTGTGGGCAGTGTTAATACAGGCACAATTAACCACAACAGCAGAGAAGTGCAATACATTGCAATTAATGCTATTGCCCCCTGCCCCCCAGCTTTAAATGGACACACCAAAGTGTCTGGTAAAACCTGTGACTGGCAGGCTCTTCAGCTTATAAAGGGGACATGTGGCAGAGACCTTGTATAAGGGTCAGGCCAATCCCGATGAGGCCAACAGAAGCCCAGTGTACAGTTTTTATCATATGCACTGTAGAGAATGTAATGGCACCGTTGCAGATGCACACGGAAGCGATATGTTTACATATCCTGGCAACGCTGCAACAAGCCCAGGACAGAGCAAGGGAAGAGAAAGCAGAATGTTCACCATCTTTGGCAAATATTCAGCAAACACTATCCTGCTGGCATTCTAAACTAATTATTAACAAGGATAAAACTTAGGTAACAGTAAGGAGAACTAGTGACCTGCAACAGATTTTCTGAAGGTTAACACACACAGATGTTCAGCTCTAAAAAGAGGGGCAGATGCAATACAGAAAGTTTAATATCAAAGACTGCAGAACTCGATCACCAGAAGAGAGGATACAGAAGAGAATGAAATCAACGACTGCAGATTTCCTAGAAATTAAAGTACAAGAGCATATGACCTCCCCTGCAATCTGTTCAGGGGAGCAGTCTTCTGCATGTGGATTCCCTTGCTGGATCAGGAGCTACATGTGCAAGATGGACACTCTTCTGCAGCAGAGTCATCCAAAGTGGTCCCCATCCATACAGAAGTGTGGGGAAGAAGAGACACATTTTCATCCACCAAGCAATGTGTGGGGGAATGTGCCTCCTCCTCCTATCTGGGGCAGCTTGTTCTGGGTGACCATGGCTAGGTCACAATCTAGAGCCAGACATTTCCCCCTCTGCTGATGGCAGGTCCTATTTTGCAAGAAGTGTCTAACACTTCAAGAGAATACAAGGCAAGAAAACCCATGACAAGAGCCACTTTTCACCTCCACAAGGTTTCAGATTTGCTCATTATTTTGATCCAGGAGAGATTTCTCTCATTTCCCTCCTTATTCTAAAGCAGAATATTGCTCCCTTCTGAAGCACCCAACACTGATCATTAGCAGAAACAGAAAAGATGTGTGACTGTTGTACTCCAGAATATACCTAAAGGAATTCTGGTCACAACTCAGAGGTTGGTCAAAGTTAATACTCGGGCAATAGTTGAGGGTTCAACCTGCAACCCAATTAACTCCTTAGAAACCAAAGTATGAAAACACATATTAGGAGTACAGGTGTGTGTGTGTGGGATAAAATTTCTGCTGCTTCAGATTTCAGTCAGTCACATTCCAGACAGCTTGTTAAGTGGGTGAAGACACAGCTTCATGGCTTTGAGGTGCTCTTGCCTGACCTTTCCCCACCCCACCAATAAAAGCAGAAGGACCACCACAAAGAAAGCATGGCACATTCCATTCATTATGGATCCTTGCTCCCTTCTGGGACAGGCGGGTTTTGTGTTCTTTTAAATCTTCCTTATTAAGCGAAATGTGCTCCAGTTAAACCTTTAATGAAAACGAAAACCAGGAAAAGAAAGTCCAAATCACCCGCCATTTGTCCCAATGGCCCACGCGCTCACAATCTGGCAGCAGGAAGTGCCCATTCCTGACTTGAGCACCATTTAAGGAGGGAGGAAAGGGGGGGGGCGTGATTTGCGTTTTTGGTTCAATAAATAAAAGGGAATAATTCCAGGCCACAGCATACCATACTACCACCACCTCCCCCTCTAGAACTCATCGTCTGAGCTCAGGAGCAGGGTCTTCTCATTGTCACGGACACCAGAACTACTGTGGGAGCGTGAGATGATGTGGGCACCATTACGCCAGGGTGGTCCATGTTCTAGGGTTGACTGCTGAGTGTATTGCTGGTAGGCAGGGGAGAAGTTGTGGATGGCATCCTGCACAATGTCATGGGGGTTCATGGTCTCCTTAAAGCTGCTAGAGATGCTCTTCATGGGTGCGCAGCGACCTAGAAGGAGAGAGCGCAAATTAAGAGCGGCTGGGGGTGGAGCTCTACTCCCCCACCCCCCAGTGACCCCGTGAATTTGGGCAAAAGCTTCCTGAGGCTTCAGGGTGATGGCTGTGTCTTAATCATGTGAATGAGGCAGGAAGAGCCTTTGGCAGCTAGAGGAGGATTAATTGGTTATGCCAGGTTAGAAGAGTGCAAAAGCAAAATGCCGACAACATTCCTGAGGCAGCACAGGTATGAGATCACCCGACAGGTTGCAAAATGCTACCCTTCAGGATGAGGAAAGGTTACAGAAGAGAAAGGTGCAACTATAGGGATGGGGGGGTGCATTTAAGAGGACAGAGGTCTAGGACAAAGTGGCTTGAGGTGGCCTCCTGTCCAAAGGTACGTGACAAGGGAAAGAGAGATAGCAAGTGTTCAAAAGCAGACCCACAGTGTGTAGTGGCAAGATAAAGATGGAACTAGCTCAAAACGGAAGCTATACTGCAGGGTAAGGAAGGTGGAGACGGGGAAGAATCTACTGCAAAATTCACTGGACACACCACTTACAGATACAGAGGGAGGATGACTGCTTCCAAATATTGCTAAATTCCATTCCCAGCAAACAATCCAACCATAACAGTTATCTCTTTGAAATGACTGATAATGTATGTTTTGGACAATGTGTTGTGAATATGCCATTTTGTGTGTGTGGCTAAGCAGAGAGCTACCCTATGGTGCAGTCAATGAGAATCAAGTCTTCTGCATATACAGTGAATCTCATAGGTGGTTAGTTAGAGGCTTCTTTAAAGCAATTCACACTGTTGAGGAGGCAGGTCACTTCTGATTTTAAGAACAGCTTGCCTCTTTGGAAGTCAGAGCTGCCAAGGCAAAACTTCAAAAGGGACCTCTCGTATTTATGGTTCTCCTGAAGTTTACACATGTACATTTGTTACATATACTGGTGTGCACACAGGACAAATAGTACAGGGAGCTGGAAGGAGATACAGCAGCAAATTATGTCCCAATAAAAAGAGAGAGAAACAAATGCAGAGCGAGCATGGCACCTACCATATGGCCCATAGGACGGAACAGCTGCTCCAGACACCATAGCCCAAAGCAAGGGAAAGAGGAGAGAGAGAAAAGAGAGAGAGAGAAAAAGATATGGGAAACAACAGGCTGAAAAGGCAAGTTATTCTCAGACTCTTCACCAGGATATTACTGCAAAATACCACTCTATAGCAAACCTAGTTATAAAATACAAAAAGATGACTGCAAAACCTTGTTACTTAACTTCCTTTCCCAAATCCCCACTAGGAATTCATTGCCTCATCTCAATTCTGCTGTTGATTTACTCTCCTTCCTCAAGCAAGAGGACAGAATCAATATCGGTGATTTTTACTATTTTTCAAGCAGGGGCCACTTGGGCAAAAAACCTCCAATGTGAGAACCATTTCCCACTTTGCTGGCCACCGCACAGGACTGCACTCTTCTCAGTGCGGTCAGGGCCCTTTAAGAAAGACCGAGCCCTCTCTTGAGAACTCGAGGAGGAATGAACTGGAGAGGGCTACACTTCCCAGAACTCCATGCATGCCGCGTTTCCCTTAAAGGAGCCCCCCCGGCCCTGGGCAAAGCTCAGCACTGCACGGTGGGAATGCTTGCCTCTGCTTAGTGCCAGGAAGACTGTGGAGAGTATTCAACTTGTGAGGCTGAAGCTTCACACAAGCCCATTAAACAGGGAGCTGCACTTGGGGCTGATCAGGGCTGCCACTGGCCCCCAGGCCTTATGATGAAGAGCACTGATCTCTAGAGTAGATTTTTTTACCACCACCACCACCACATTAAAACAACTGACCACACCGCTTTTATTAGTATGGCGGGGTGTGGGGGGAGTGCAAGGACACACTCTGATGTCTTTACTGGCAAACACACCCTGCAGAAATAGCGGCTGACATGAGGAGGAAAATCACTCAAAGTAGTCCTGCTGAAATGAAAAGGACAAGTTAGACAATGCCAAACATGTCCTTTCAGTTTCAGTGGGACGACTTTGAGTGATTTCCCTCATCTTAGCAGTCGTTGGTTTCAGCCAAGATGTGGGTCTCAGGCTCCTCTGCCCTCAGTATTGCTACAGAAACAGCCCAATTTGCTCTCTGCAAATCATAGCTTGTTTCCTTATCTCACCCAAACAGTCAAAGAGGAAAATGACCTCCATTCCCCTTGTGCCAGCTTTGTAACCTGAACACGGCAAAAGTCCCTGTGAAAACACAGGGAAGGAAGCCATGGTAGCATTGGTGAAAGTCATCCAACCAACAACAGCTGTGCAAGCAGAGGCTGAAAGATGTCCAGGGGAAATGAAACCCAGACCAGGTGGTGATCAGTGTGCAAATACAGCAGAAGGAAAAATAGTGATCAGCTGTAGAAACAGGTTGCTGAGAGAGGGCAAATAAAACTTTTAGGAGAGACCTCCCCATCTCACCCCAGGGCCCAGTCTGGTCCTGTTTCCATACCTTGGGCATCAAGACGTTTATCTGCATACACCTTGTATGTGAAGGCATGGCGCAGAGCAATGGCTGCAAAGAACATTTCCACACAGATGATGAAATCCTGGTAGGCAGCGGCCACGGTCCCTTTACCCACAGATACGTTGGCTGAATTGATCTTGGGAATTGCACCACACTTCTCCAGGATGGCCAACAGCATCCCTGAACAGGATAAAAATCAGAAAATAAGCACTGGGGAGGACTTCAGAACACCAGAGCACAACAGACAACTATCTGCCAGTGAACTCAAGGGCCAAGGCAGAATAATCTTGGTCTGGTACAAGAGAGACCTCTTGGATGCTTGTATCCAATTTAAAGCACTGCTTCACAAGTGTAATGAAATCACTTCAAAAATTTACTATACATTCCACATACCCTCAATCAAGAAGCTTCACTGGATACTCTTATGCAGCTCCTACACTTTTTCTTCCGCATTTGCCCAATTCCCCATCTCCTCCCACCTTTTTCTCCTACTTCCTGGTAGGGATGTGCACGAACCGGTTCGGATGCCATCTTAGAGGCCTCTAAACCGGTTCGAACACCGGGGCCAGTTCAAAGTTCGAAGGCCCCGGGCTTGGCACTTTAAGGGCAGCGGAAGGGTGCACTTACCCCTCCCACTGCATTTCCCCTGCCGGCATCGTTTATTTCCAAAAACCTTCGGGGCGGCAGCATACCTCCCTGCCGTCCCTTTGCCCTCATCGGCCAGAAGTACCGGCTGCACATGTGCCCGTTGCGTGAGTTCGTGTGCATGGCAGACGGGCGCGTGTGCGCAACAGGCGCATGCGCGCCCATTACTTCTGGCCACTTCAGGCAACGGGGCGGCAGGGAGGTACGCTGTCACCCCAAAGGTTTTTGGAAATAGACGACATCAGTGAGGAAAATGCGGCAGGAGGGATAAGTGCACCCTCCCCCCACTCTTAAAGTGCCAAGCCCACCGCTTCCGGACCGTCCGGCCACAGTTCTGCGCACATTCCTGGCTCCTACACATTCCCTCTGTTTGCACCATTTTATCTCTAAAATGAAGAGAAAGGGCGTGTCCCCCCACTCATGACACTCAGGGTAACACAATGAAAATTATGGGTAGCAAGTTCAAGACAAATGAAAGTTCTTCAAAATACAATTCATGAAATTCACTGTCATGGGATATTGTGATGGCTACTAGTTTATATGGCTCTGAAGGTGGATTAGAGAAATTCATAGAGAACAGATGAGCAATCCTTCCCCTCCCCGTTTAAAATCTGTTATTTTTTAAAAAAATTTTTTTACAAAGAGCCACAAAATTGCTCTATGCTTCAAAATTCTTTTTAGATTTCTTTTTAGATTGTGAGCCCTTTTGGGGACAGGGATCCATCTTATTTATGTTATTTCTCTATGTAAACCGATCTGAGCCATTTTTGGAACAGCGGTATCGAAATTGAATAAAATGAATGAATGAATGAATGAATGAATGAATAAATAAATAAAATGGCGGCCAAAAATGACATCGGAAGTTATTTCTGGCCACTGTGGATAGGCAGAAATTGCCTAGATTTCATGCCACAGATAAAGAAACTGGGTCTTCCGTAGACCAATCTATGGAAACGTGAAACTGCAATCTGCAATCCTGTGGATAACAAGGGTCACCTGTACAACAGAGGTTCCGTGTGCACCCCCCTCAACAGAGGGGGAGTGCAATAGTGTGCAATAGAGGTGCAGTGTGCTCTCCCTCAACACACATATAGCAAGCATCCCTTATCTGCTCTCTATCTCACACATAACAGTGGACATTTTGCTAGCCCGGAATACTAGGCTCAGAACACAAAGGATGCTGCTGTAGCAATAATCTACTTTTTAGTGATAAGTGTAGGACCTTAAAAAAAAAATCTATCTATCTATCTATCTATCCTGTTTGTTGCACTCCCCTGTAAATATAATATTCTTTCAGTTTTAATTAATTATTGCTTTTCAGCCCAGCTTTTGGGTCCTGCTGACAGATTTTGAGTGGGAGATTTCAGTCCTCATACAGTGGACTGGGTCCAGAAAATCCTACTGCCACCCCAATGGACCAGTGTTCCCTCTAAGGCGTGCATGTGTGCCCACCCGACTTTTGATGTCCGCTCAGTTAATTTTAGATCCCACTCAGATTGACTCAGGAAGGCCCCTCTCTGAATGCACTTGCGCACACACTGCCTTGATACTGCCACCCAGAACAAAACTCATTCTGCACACAGATGGAAAAAATTAGAGAGAACTCTGCTATGGAGTGTTATTAATTTCTGGTAAAGTTAGCTTAAATTGAATACTTTCCTCTTGTTTTTACTTATTCTTGGATTTGGTTCACATTCCCACTTTGGTTTGTTTCATGGAAACCATTTATTCAATTTGTCGGGATGCCATGTTACATGCTCGCTTGGGTGGCCCTGTGGAGTCTGGAGAAGGGTGTGGCATCCCTCCTGTGGGGTTTTCATTCCCTTCAGGGGGCAGTGGGGATGAGAAGGGCCCAGGCTGGCTGGAACCCAGTGGGGCTTAGAGGGCAAGGCAGGGAGAGCTGCAGGAAACAGCTCCAGGGAGAAAGCTAGGTTGGGTGTGGCAGGAAACAGGAAGCCAGATCAGGAAGGGGGCGTGGCTGGAAGTCGGCTTTAAGCCCTGTCAGCTCTGCACTGGGGTATTCAAAGACAAGGCAGCAGATGATGAGGGGCTGCTTCTGAGTATGGGAGCCAGGAGTTCTCCAGGGGAGGGAACTGGCTGGATGTAGCAAGCCAGGAGGACAACTCAGGTGACAAACTAACCTCCTCCCCCAGCTGTTGCTGAGGCTGAACGTTTTGGGGTTGCTCCAGTCATTCTGGGGTTCAAGAAGGGCTAGGAGCCCACTTCGTCCCTTGGGAGTCTGATACCACTCTCTCTTTTTATTTCTCTCCAACTGTTAATTATGAATGTGTGTGTGAGAAATTTCTCTCCAGCTGTTAATTATGTGTGTGTGAGAAAATTCTTCCGCTCTTTTACTTTATTATGTTTTCTCAGACTGCTAATATAGATACCTTTGTTGAATGTAGTACTGCTATGGGTGATTTTTTTTTGGGGGGGGTTATCACATTCAAATCTTATTTGTTCCTCCCCCCACCACATTTATGGCTGCTCTCCTAAACCAGATATGCTATCCATAGTTTTCTAACTGCCAATAGGTTATTTTATTTCCCTTAGATATAAACAGTTTGCATTCCTTTTATGGTTTTTATCTCCTATCCTCCACTGGTATGATTTTTTCATTCTTTCTTATTGTCATTGCAATATCTGATATCACTGGGATATGTATTTTCTTTTCTGAGTCTATGACATTGCTCTCCAGTTCAGCCTACCCATCTCTCAGGAAGCCGACATTCATGAACTGTTTGCAACAGTTTTTCAAAAGAATATAACTGTCAAACCAACTGTCATTATCCCAAAGTTCTAACATTTGTCCTACTATTCCCACACATTTTCCTTCTCTCTTCCCAGTATTGTCAACTTCATTTATTCTTGTGTACATGTTCAGAAATGCAGACAGACAATCTCACAAAAGGACATAAAATGTTCTCATAATGTGCTCTGTCCCTTTCCATTTTAAAATCAACAACCCCTTTAGGGAATATTATCAAGTGACACTGATTTTTTCCTATTGTTTCTGGGACTGGCCAATTTTGCATGTAGCTACTGAACCAGCAAGAATGCCACAATCACGTGAAGCATCCTTCAAAATACGTGCAGTAAAGGAGGAGCACAACACTCTGAAGCGAAATCCTGGTTTGAACTTCTAAAAACAGGTTACAATATGTTTATTTGTCACTTCGATCAAGAGAAACAGGATTGGTAACTAAACATAACGTTTGCGCGCTGTAATTGGAGAACCCGTTCAGTTCAGTGGCAAGAACTTTCACAGTTGGATTTGTAGCAGAGTTAAGAACAGAAATGGGCATTATATCATGACTGAAGAAGAGATCAAACAGAAATGGCACACAGACTTAACCAAGGACATGTGTTAAGAGATCAGGAAAATGAAGATTTGTATATCTACTAGACATGCATGATCAGGTTTCAATCCCAAGTAACAGCCACATTTTGTCTGAGGGGGTGTCTCACCTTGCCAGAAGGACAGGAAGATGACAGACTTCACCATGAAGAATTTGAGGACAGGGCTGTAGGGACTGAGCAGTTCACGTGTGGCGAAATAGAAGAGGAAGAGGGCATAGAGAGCCAGGCTGACAGAAATATTGTAAATGATTGTCACGTAGAGATACCCGTTTGTGACACTGTAGGGAAAGAAAACCCGAATAATCAGTCTCTCAGATATCTCTAGTGTCTCCTTTCTCAGTGTTAGAAAGACCTCTCTACCGGAATCTTCTCTCTCAGCTCCATCATTTAACAATGGCCTAATGCCAGGATGTAGGCCTGTGTGTCAAAATGCCCAATTCTGACTAATGTGTATCCACACCCCCTTTGTGCTACACGGATGTGGGAGCTCCCATCACGACCAGCTCTGTGCTTTATCTGCCATTTCCAAGGCCAGGGGAGCCACTTCTATGAACTGGAGTCCACAGGGACAGCTGGGAAGGCACACAGGGGCATCTGAGAATGTAGTTGCTCCCGGTGCTTTCACCATGCAGGAAACAGCAAGTACCGCATGGGGCTGAGAGTGCCCGCCTCTGAGAGGCACCAAGGGTGATGAAATCAGACATACCAACACAAAGATGCAGATGCTTTCCACCAACAAGGGTATCAGAATATCTGCAACAAACTTTAACCTGGCAGTGCCTCTCTTAGTAACAGAGAACAAGTTAAGCTCTGCTCTCTCACACACACACACACACACACACACACACACACACACACACACACACACACACACCACAGGAAAACCCCTCCAGAAAAGCACTGATTGACTGGAAAAGGCAGAAGAGCAGGTGGAAGTTACTCCTACAGTCCAGTCCAGAGCAACTTAGTCCACTTCTTCAATGGTGGGGCCACCACCTGGGGCACCAGCACCTCCGGCACCCTGGTACAATTTGGCAACGATGGGGTTGCAAAGTTTCCCCAGTTCCTTCTTCTGGCATACTGTGCGCGTGTGTGTGTGTGTGTGTGTGTGTGTGTGTGTGTGTGTGTGTGTGGCATACTCATATTCCTCCAGCATACTCAGAGACCGTGATAGTTCAACAGTCTATTAAAACAACATCCATTTATAACATGATCTAAGAATATGATAGCCCTGGAGAAAGCCTTGCATGTTGGCACACAACCTGTAGGAATTAACATGTGCAGGCTTTACCAGAGGAATTCCCCTGCATCCACACTGCCAGATGTTTGTGATAACTGGCCTTGTTTTTATTTTGTTCCACCCTGCACTCAAGGGCTTGGGGCAGGTTATAATACACCCTGAGTTTATCTTCTCAACAACTCTGTGAAATAATTTAAGCCAAGAACAACTTCGATCACCCAGTGTGCTTTGTGATCAAGCAGAGATTAGACCCTTATCTTGGAGGTTTGAACCTAGCACTGTCCATAGTGTATACCTTCTAGTCAAGACCCTCCTCTGTTCTTCCAATTCTTAGGGCAAGCAAGCCTTTTCCCCTTTTGGAAGACTCCTTACTTTACAGTACTTACTAAGAAATCTCCTTACAACGTAAAATATTTACTTACTCAAAGTCACCATCTTGGTACTTGCCAAATGCCTGAAGGATGACTGTAGTGACTGCCATGAGGGGCTTCACCACACAGAACTGCAGAGTGGCCTACAGAGAGAGAAACAGGCAGGAAGGAAGACAAGATGAACAGGGGAAAATCAAACGAGCTCATCTCCCCTCCTCTTTGGCTTTAAATCTCTAACCAGCCACACCTGCCTCAGCCACTACAGCAGCACCTTCAGCAAGGTAGTATGTCTAGCATCTCTGGTCAAAAGGACTGCACACCAATGAGCTGCAATTTGAATGTTTCAGGAAGAAGGCTCCGGGTAAGAGTATGTTTAAACACAGCTGCTTCTCTGTCTGAAAAAACTGGGTACTGAAAGAGGCTGCTCACAACTAGTTTCGAGGCTTGGCTGTGAAAGAGAAGGCAACCATCTGCACTGCTTTTAGGGTACTCAATAATACTCCATAATGGAATTTATTTATTATTATTTACTTATTTTATTTTTTACATTTACATCCTGCTCTTCCGCCAAGGAGCCCAGACACATGAGTTTCTCCTCACAACAACCCTGTGAAGTAGGTTAGGTTGAGAGAGAAGTGACTGGCCCAGAGTCACCCAGCTAGTATCATGGCTGAATGGGGATTTGAACTCGGGTCTTCCCGGTCCTAGTGTAGCACTCTAACCACTACACCATTATCTATTAGGAAATTCTGGAGAGAAACAAGGGTGACACCATCCAGATCAAGACTTGTACAAGCAGAATGCTCTCTCTCATGCATGGGAGGTGGAACGCCAAATTTTGTCAATACTGTACTCCCTTCCCTCTGCAACACCTTTGCCTGCCAGAAATATGCCCCTAAGGGCTCCCCAACCCCAGGGACATGTTTCTGGCTGGCACAGAAGGCTGCATAGGGAAGGAAGAATGGGTGAAATCACCCTTCTGCCCCCGTGCATGAGTGGAAGCGTACTGCTTGTGCACTTCTTAGTCTTTAAAAACAAAAACAAAAGCAGGTAGTATCCAGACTAACTTTTGTTAGTGAAGTATTATGCATCTTTTGTGTTAGACTCATGAGAGTCTGAGAAAGGTAGAAGCATCTTTGCCATGTTGAGTCTGAAGCCAGGGTTATTTACAGCTGCAGATCTAAATATTTTTTGTACTCCATGGAGACTGTGGTCCAATCACAAAAAATAGCAGCAAAGTCTGTTCTGTACACAGTTTGTTAGGGGCTACAGATCGTTGAAATGAGCCAAGAACCCCAGTTTCCTACTAATACCATTGGTGCAGGTACTCAGCTGAAACAAGTTCAGCCGCACCTCTTAATAACTAGAGCACTAGATCTGAAAACAATGCACATGTCCAAACAATAATCAGATCTTACATTACGACATGGAATATGCTTTTGTTTCAAAATATTACTTTCTTCCACTAGGAAAAAAGGACTATTTGATCCAGAGAAGTTCAGAGAGACTTGAATACCAGAGAATTACACAAGAGTATCATGTCTGCTTTCTTAATCTGTGTAATTTATTCCAGTCACAGAACTAGAAGACCCTGACTGCAACATTGGGGGAAAGAAAGTTAAACAATTCTACATCCTCTGCTATCATGCCACAATCCAGAACTGCAAAATGTAGAGAGGACTGCAGTCTCTCCAGTCCATGTTTTAATAAGGCAGTACACCTTCATGTTATTCTCTTATTAAAACAAGCAAGAAAGTACCCCATTCCTACATAATTTGGCTGCAGCATCTCTCTTCTAGATATAACCAAATGCTGGAAGCATTTTACATACTAATGGCCTAGTGAGCAGCAATTTGCATTCGCTTAAAAAAACAACAACCAATCATGAAATTCTCACCTAATTTGCCCATCATTACAGAATTTTCATTCCTCCACCCCTCTCTGTAAACATGCAGCAAGTGTGCGTCCCTGGCAAGGATTTTCCTTTCCTTATTCCCCATCACTGTTTAACATAAGCAGACACATCAGCAATACATGGCTTGGAGCTACAAATACTGTTCACAAGCAAGCAGCAGACCTAAGCATAGTACCACAGTTTAGCGATTAGATGATAAATATTCATAGTGGGATGCCTTCAGCCCTGAGGGTTTCTGTTTCTATGGGAGTACTTCTATGATTTATTCACATACATGTGGCTGTCTTGCATTGCCATTTTTTGATGGATGGAGGTGCTATAAATGAGTTTATGCTCCCCATTTCCTAGCCTATCACATTTTTTTCAGGATTTGTCCCTGGGACATAACTTTGCAGTTTTAAAAGGTTGTTTTTGTCAGAATCAGGTTTGTTCAGGATAGGCTCCCTGGTTACCCACCAAGACAACCTGGCAGCCAAAATATGTTTTACTTCTTTTAGACTCAAGCAGATGACAGCTCCAGACAGTTGGGGAAGCAGAGATCAGAATGATATGGATTAAAACTAAGTGCCTGCTCTTACTGTAAGTTTTCGAAGGATACTCCCTGATAAAAATTTTGCATATAAGGTTTTTAGTTCAGAGGAGGGTCAGATCAACTTTCTCTGCATGTGTGTCATATGGAAGGTTAATTTGGCTTCAGTTTATTAGAGATTTGCTACATAAGTAGTCTGCAAAGAAGTGCAGTAAGTCCACTTTGCCTTGCCATCTATATATTTTTTAATTCTAATTCTCTAAGATGTACCCGTGGCTAATCTCATGTGTGGCAGCTCTCGCGAGAGTTTGTAGAGCTGCCTGAGAGCCACGAGGAAGAAAACAGCCATAGAGGCCAGTGGAGGCGGCCTGCTGGTGGAGCCACTCCAGTGGGATGACAAGGTGGGCCGGCAGAGCTGTGCTGACGGGAGGTGGTGGTAACAGACCAGCCGGCAGCAACTGGCGGGTGGGCAGGAAAGTAAGCGCCGGCGGGCAGGTGGCGAGAAAACAATGGTGGTGGCGGTAGGCGAAAATGGATGGGCCAAACTAGAGGTGCAGATGCTCTGCGCCCAGCCCAGCTAATTTTGTTTTACTTTTCATAAAAACCAATGGGTATTTACATGGGGTTCCCCACATCTTTCTGGTTTACCTTGTTCTGTCCATGAATCCTATAAGCAATTACTATATTGCAGAGGAATGTGTCATTAGCATACGTTTTTTTAATTGGTTGATTTTGTAATCCAGTATTTTTCATGAAATAATTGGGAATATCAACAAAAGAGGCATGCTAGTCCTTGTAGTTGTTCTTTTCCTTCCAAGAGACATGTCAGAGATACAAGAGTTGGAGTTGTAAACTGCTCAGAGGCAAGTAAGAGAAATCTTAAGCATACTTTAGGTCATGTCCCTGCTTCCACCAAGCATGCCTCAAGCCAGAAACAACTATTGTATATATAACCTGCTGCCAACAAGATACTGCCTTCTTCATCAACTCAGTTGAATGCACTGTGTGTCTTCCGAGAGCCTGTTTAAGTTTAGTCTCTAGGTGAAAGCAGTTTAGCCCATCTTTGGAGGAGAGTTTAAGGACCAACAGCAGCTGGAAGTGATATTGGACACCACATCTGAGACCACTTTACAAGTGCTTTGGGTATGGTACTATACTTTCTAACTACAGGGAGTCTGAATGAATCACTTCCTGGGTCCCATCTAACTTTATAGTTCACTCTCCCTCCAAGCATGTTGGCTATATTTATATTCCCAGAGAGACTATAAAACAGGCATCATGTTCAGATAAGGAAGAAAGGGGTGGATGGGATTTCCACAAAGATTCTTCTCCTCTCTGGTAGGTATAGAAGCAGTTGCATCTGGTTTGCAGTCATATGAAGGAGAGAAGGAAACCAAAAGGAGGTGGAAAAATATGGCTTGTGATAAAATGGCTCTTGGGTGGTGATCATAAGATTTCAAAAGGAGATCAAAAATCCCAGCACAAGCCAGTCAATGAGTCACTGCCAAGATGTAAACTAGAAAAGGTCAAGCTAATTGTTAAACTATGCCTCTGAGCTTCCTCTTCTCCATTCTGGGGATTGTTTAATCATTTTCCTGCAGCACAATCCCACAAGCTCTTATTTTTAGGCACTTCCTGGTGAAGAAAGTGTTAAGACATAGGGGAAGAGTTAGCGTGCGCAGGTGACCTAGACAGCAGCTCTGTCATCAGGCAGAAGTCTGGCATGAAGCTTTCCCTCCCCAGAGTTATTCACTGTGGGGAAATGCTTGACCAATAAGCAGAAGTTTGGTGGTTCAAATCCCCGCTGGTACTATATTGGGCAGCAGCAATATAGGAAGATGCTGAAAGGCATCATTTCACACTGCGTGGGAGGAGGCAATGGTAAACCCCTCCTGTATTCTACCAAAGAAAACCACAGGGCTCTGTGGGCGCCAGGAGTCGAAATTGACTTGACGGCACACTTTACCTTTATATTAACTGGCACCTTTTAGAGAAGTGATTTAGCAGGGATGACCCTGCTAAGTGAGCAAAGAGGTACCTTTTAAAGTGGCGACTCTCTTCTATTAAGCGGGGGAGAGCATCTGACCCTATACAGCCCAGTATCCCTCCAGTGGCTGTTACTGGTATCCACCTTATATTTCTTTTAGCTGGCTCATTGTCCCAAAGGGGCTCACAATTTTTTCTATGTAAACCGCTTTGAGGACTTTTGGTGAAAACTGATATATAGATATTTGTTGCAGTACACACCTCCAAGGCAACCAAAAGAGACAGTGTCCTGGGTTTAAACACAAGCAAAGGATTATGAAATTGCTGCTCTTAACTATGTCTGCCCTGCACACATAAGCATTCTCACACTCTACAGTGCAGAATGAAGTGTCAAAGTGAACAATCATTTGCCATACACTCTCCTTCCCAGGCCCGTGACTGAGAATTTGGTGGTGGTGCAGGGCACTAAGGTATTATGAGGTACCATGATAAGCCAATACACATCAGCAAAAACCTAAACACAAGTAAACAATATATTTAGAGTGGATTGTATCATAAGAAACCTAGTCACGACTAAGTACCATTGAAATTAATAGACTTAAGTTAGTCATGACTAATTTAAGTCCTATTATTTGTAACGGGGCTTACTTGTGACTTTCTTTGGAAACAACCCACTGTATTTAGGTTTCCGATACGTTGTATAACTTCCACTTGAAGTTATTTGTAAATCAGTTTCTTAATAAATGATTTTAAAAGGTATAGCCCCATTAGTGCAGAGAGAAAGGACGGCAGGGTTGTATATTGGCTAATAATAATAATAATAATAATAATAATAATAATAATAATAATAATAATAATGTTTTCAAGCCTATCTATCTATCTATCTATCCACACAGTCAGACAGGTGTTATTGACTGGTTTGTTTTATCCAGACATCAAGTCCTTCCCAAGGACCTGGGATGGCTGGATTTTATTGTCAGTGTTGCTGTTATAGATATCGTCGCAGAATATAGGCTGTTCCCAGTAAAGTTGCGTTTTGTAATTGGCTGATTACAAACAACAACAACAACTCAATTTTTATATCACCCTTCCAAAAATAGCTCAAGGCAGGTTACACAGAGAAATAACAAACACATAAGATGGAACCCTGTCCCCAAAGGGCTCACATTCTAAAAAGAAATGTAAGATAGACACCAGCAATAGTCACTGGAAGTGCTGTGCTGGGGTTGGATAGGGCCAGTTACTCTCCCCCTGCTAAATAAAGAGAATCACCACGGTAAAAGGTGCCTCTTTTGCCCAGTTAGCAGGGGTATCCACAACATAGTGGATAGAATCTCCAATTTGGAATTTTACCGGCCAAAATTGGTCAGTAGAAATCTACAGCCATTCTCTTTTATGCTGATGATGCCGTGCTTTTGTCACAGTCTCTGGTGGAGATGAGAAAAATGCTGAGAGTTCTGGCTGACTACTGTCACGAAAGCTTGCTTTCCATAAATTATCAGAAGACAAAGGTCGTAATGTTCACCAGAAAACCCATTATGCCTAAATGGCAAATTAATGGGGTCAGTGCAGACAACACAATAAAAATATTTAGGGGTCATCTTTCAGACAACTGGTAACTGGAAAGAGCAAAGTAATTCCACCGTAACAAATGCTCAGAGATCAGCTACCACAATTTTGAGATTCTTTTTTTCTTCAAGGGGTAGATATGTTCCAGTTGTGTTTAAGGTTTTTCAGACCAAGGTAATTTCACAAATTCTTTATGGCTCCCAGATTTGTATATATAGTGATTTCCATCCACTTGAGAGGATCCAGTCTAAATTTCTTAGGCCTAATTTTTTCAACCCCGTTGTGTGTGTATCTAACACTAAGTTGCAACAGGAAGCGGGCCTGTTAAGTTCGGATATCTGTGTCTGGATCCATATTTTCAATTTTTGGCTGAAATTGATCTATTTTCCTTCTGGGTTAGCCCCCTTAATTTGTAAGGAGGAAAATACATCTGATTGGATGTATTTAATTACTGAAAAGCTTAAATCATATGGATTGTCAATGGAATATCTACTCCCTTTGGGTTATGATAATGTCAAGGTGATCCTCAAGCAGCACGTTATTGTTATGGAACACCAGATTGATCTAAGTCGGGTATCAAACTATGTGAGATTTGGAGCTGTTAAGCCTTTGCAAAAACCAGCTAAGTATTTGTATAATCTGACATATCCAACACAGAGAAGAGCTCTGACATTGGCTTGGCTGGACGAGCTGCTCTCTGTGGTATTGGAGGGTAGGTATAAGAGGTCTGGAGAAACTGTGTCCCTGTGGGAATGGGGATATTGAGACAGTTGGCTATGTGCTCTTGTATTGTTCCTTTCCCTGCGATTTACATTTTAGATATATTACTCCTCTCATTTTTAGATAGCCAAATAATTCTGATGAGTTTTATATACATTTACAGTACTTCTGATAAACACACCGTTGTCTCATATCAGGCAGCCAGATTTTGTACAGCTGCAATTAAGATCCATGCATGGTGTTAGAAATTGGTAATTTAGGATGTTTCAGCCACCAGTGTATAGCATTGAAGCTGATGTTTTACACTGAAGTGTCTGCAAACTTTGAACATCTGGTTTATGGCTTTTTAAAATTTACACATTAAAAAGGTCTTTGGAAAAGCTTGTGGAGTTTGGAAGATTTGTATCTCATCATCGCTGTAACATTTTAATTTAGGTTTTTTAGTTTGTTTCATTTTATTCTTTTTAAAAAATGTAATAGCTTTTACGTGTGTGTGTGTGTGTGTGTGTGTGTGTGTGTGTGTGTGTGTGTGTCTTTCTCTGTACCAATATTTATTACCCTTAAGGTTCTTTTTTATTTGGGTTTGGAGTGAAATGTGTATATCTGATCAAAGATTGCAATAAACTGAACTGAATTAAAAGTGCAACAAAGGAAACCGAAGTGGCACATGTCCCAAGGGCTTGTTGGTCAACTTAGTATATTTGCACATATTGGCCAACACTGGAAGCCAAGAGGTGGTTTTCTTCTTACTGAGCAATAAGTAAAATACTGTGAACACATTTTCCCCTCGGTATGAAAAGTGGCTGGAGACTTTAAACCAAGCTGCAGGCAAGGGCCCTGACTTTCCCTATGCGAGTCAGCTATTCTCAAGTGCTTGCAACTTATGCAGAAGACCAGTTTTCATGTGGGATGAATGGATTCTAGGAAGGGAAGAGAAAAGGGCAGTTGTTGCTTGGTAGAAGACAGGTTTCTGCTTCCAGCATCACCACTGGGGGTGTGAAGAACAGAAGAACAGATTTTACTAAGAAAAATTGTCCTTCCACACCCAGTATTGCAAATTACTGCAGTATTCCTTACCCAGTATGCACAGCTGACTGCAGCACATAAAGCTATTTATTCGTTACAATTTAAATGGCAGAAGTGTCCTCAGTGCAGAGTAGTAGTTCATTACTGACTGCTTCCTCTGCAAGCCTTAAGTACAAGGATCACTTGCTTGCTCATATGATGAGCACATGACATTTAATCACATGTATAGACCTGGAAATGCCCATCATGAAGAACAAACAAACAATCTGGGCAACCCAGCCAGATCTACACAACATACATACATACATGGGCTGAAAATAATCCATGTGCAATCAGGGTGTCTGTGATCAGGAAGGAGGAATTCTCTAATTAACCTTCCCATCCTCTCACACTAAATTATAAGTATGGGCATTACCTCAGAGTTGGGGGAGGAGGGAAGAATAGTCACTCTACTTCCTTCACCTATCAGCGGGAGCAAAGGTCTGAGCTCCTCTCCGGGAGTCCACCAGACTAACAAACCCCATCCCTGCTGATCATCTCATCTTTGGCAGTCCCTGCCTTAAATAAAGCCCTACACTTTAAGGACACTCCTCTCCCCTTCCAACTTGCTCCTTCTTCCCTGGCCAGGCAAGTGGATTGGCCACCCAATCCCTGGCCTCCAAAGTGGACTTGTTCTCCAACTCCACCCGCTTTCCGCAACTGTGGAGCTGATAGCAGCTGCTGCCCGCCTCTCTGAGCCCTTCCTGGCTTCTGAAAGGTAATTACTGGGGTTCTCCTGGTGTCTGGAGCCCCCTGCTTCTCTTGGCACACTGCTGTTTGACTGGGTAAACAACCCTGTCTCGCAGAGGAAGGTAGAAAATCCCGACACAGGGTTATTGCCTCTGCCCCAATCCCACTCCCAAACAACTGGGTCACACAACATTCCCTCATATAAACCACAACTTGGATACTTGACCATATGCCCTTTCCGCCTAGAAACACTTGAAATGAAGTAACATTCACCATCATTTTTCTAATCAGGCCACTAAGGGTACAGTATTCATTGCATGTCACCTCGTTGCTCCCTGTATCTTTTTATTTGTGTTTCATTGTTAGTTTATTCATTTGTGTTTAATCAGTATTGTCCAACTCAGTATTTGTACAAAGGCATATTTTGCTGCTCTGGAGATGGATTAATGCTGCTTTTGCACATATTTTATTCCCTAAAAAGGGAATAAATATGGGTGGGTGTGTCTGTTAGGGATGTGCAAATTTATTTGGGTACAGATAGATTTGTACTCAAATCTAGCTGATTCGGGTGATTTGGAGATAAAACAAATCACCCCTGGGGTCCATTGGCTAGATTTGGGTACAAATCGAACCACACCTGATTCGATTCAAATTGATTCGAGATTCTGATCCTTTCTATTAATTCCCCCAGATTCCCAGCTTTCGTTTTTAAAAAAGCTAAGCTCTAGCCCAGGGCTTCTCAACCTTGGGTCCCCAGATGTTACTGGACTTCAGCTCCCATAATCCCCAGCTCTAATGGCCTTTGGTTGGGGATTATGGGAGTTGAAGTCCAACAACATCTGGGGACCTAAGGATGAGAACCCATGCTCTAGCCCTTGTAGAAGTGGAGTTATGGAGCAAAATGTGTGGTCACTATTTTTCAAGTGTTTGGATTATTTGGTGTATAATCACTTTCCCTCAATGAATTCCTATGAGGATTCATTATATACATTCATTTATTCTATTGATTTTGACTGTCTTTTTGACAGTGCCAACTGCCAACTATCAACTGCCATGTGCCAACTACACCCCACTCCAACCTGCAAGGCAGTGGGGTACGACTCAGTTTATGTTCTAGGATTTTTTTCCAAGTGTTTAGGCTCTTTGGTGTCTAATAACTTTTCCTCATAATGAATCCCTATGAGGATTCATTACACATCTAAACACCTCAAAAATTCCTAAAATATAAACTGAGTACCCAGTGGCTTGTGGGTTGGGGGGTAGTTGGAACATGGGATGCCACTAATTCCCCAACCCCACCTGTAAAGCAGTGGGGTCAAAATGAACAGAAGAAATGAAGGTGTGTGTAATGAAAACACCAAAAAATCTAAACACTCCAAAAATACTAAAAAAAACCCCAAAAACTGAGTACCCCAGTGTGTGTGTAGTTGACAGTTGGCACTGTCCAATGATAGTCAAAATGAACAGAAGAAACGAAGGCGTATAATGAATTTTCATAGGGATTCATTATGAGAAAAAGTTATTAGATACCAAAGAATCTAAATATTTCAATATTCCTAAAAATTAAAATGAGTACCCCACTGCCTTGCAGGTGGGAGGGAAGTGTAGTTGGCACATGGCAGTTTACAGTTGGCACTGTCCAGTGACAGTCAAAATGAACAGAAGAAATGAAGGTGTGCAATGACTCCTCATAAGGATTCATTATGAGGAAAAGTTATTATACACCAAAGAATCCAAACACTTGGGAAAAAATGATGACTGCACATTTTTGCTCCATAACTCCACTTCTACAAGGGCTAGAGCTTAGCTTTTTTTAAAAAATGAAAGCTGCAGATCCGTGTTAGGGTTAGGATACAGCAACTTCAAATCCCCATTGTTTCCTATGGCAGAAATGTTCAAAATCAGTAAAAACTTTTTAAAAATTCATTAAAAATCAACCAAGTGTCCCATTGCCTTGAAATCTGGACGGTAGGTGGCACCCATGGGGACCTACCCACCACCCAAATTTGGTGGTCCAAATCCAAATCGAATCAAAGCAAATACAAATCAAATCAGGGGTGGTTTGGAGGGGGTAGATTTGGATACAAAACAAATCAGGGTAATTTGTTTTGGGCACAAATCAAATTTAAAAAATTGAGTGTGCACATCCCTAGTGTCTGTAAATGATCAACTTGTGCTGATGCCATTTTACCTGCTAGGTGGGACAGAAAGGGTTTCCTGTAACACAAACAGTGGATCCACAATAAAGGAGGCAAGAAGAGGACAAGCACAAAGAGATTTACAACTCTGTTTTAAAAAGGACAGTAAGAGTTCATGAAGACTTGGAAATAGGAGGGACCAAGAGAGAGCAATATGGCTGAAACAGCACAAATAGTAAAAGTAAAACATTTTTTAAAAGCCACCAGTACAAGCACACCCTGAAGTTTTTTCACACTTCCTATTAAATCAATACTGCAGCAGAGGTAGTATGACTCAGTAGTTAAGTTTTGCTTTGGATCAACTATGTTGGAGTTCTGGGTTCTAGTCCTGTTGTGGTTCTTGCATCAACTGTCCCTACAGATTTTTAAAATGAAACAGCAGCTCAAGTTTATTTTATTGCAGAGTAGGTCTTTGGCTGAAAAGTGAAGTTACATGTTACATAAGCAGGGCCAGTGAAATTACAATGCACAGTTTCCTGTTCCACAACTCACACATATTTCCAAGGCTACGTGGCTAGGTGTAACTTGATCCTTATCTTTTTTTCCCCGCCACCCACTTTTAATTTTCGTAAGTGAGGAGACCTTTTCAGAGGCAAGTCTGATTTGTATGCTTATAAGGCCCAACATTTCTAGTAAAAGTTATTAGGAGAAGTGCAGGGTGGGGTGGGGGTCTCTCAGGGGCACACTTAGTTGCCACCTTTATTCATACTTTGTGTGGTGTCCTAAAACTGGCTTAAGAGTCTCAATAGGCCATAAAGGATCACATGGGGATTAGCAACACTATGGCAGCACCTGCTTCTCTCAACTCATACACACCTGCTTGCAGAACCTTAGGAATCCAATGGAGTACGTCTTTCCCCATAAGCAACAAGTTCCATACATACAGCTGGACCTAAAAGTAACAACAGAATGGTCAATTGAAAAGAGAAAGTTGAGTAACGTCTCCTGGGACATGACATAGGACAATGATATCCCTCTTTTAGCCTTTATAAAGAGGGGAACTGAAAAAGAAACAAGCAAGCCAAACACTGGCACACAATTTGGGACCATGCCTTTCCTTCCTACCCTGCCTTCTCCAAACATGCTAAATTTAAAAACTAAATCAGGGTATAACCCACTTCTCACTTATCATAAGGGAAAACCCACACTAATTTTCACAGAGCTAGACTGCAGTTTCTTCTTCCATTAAGGCACTAGCAAAAACAAAGGTGTTGGTGCTTCTGAATTACCAGATTCCACACATCTGTAGAGTTTGAAAGTAAGGCAGAATACCTTAGGGTAACGAGTCAGAAAGACAGTCACTGTATACCTAAAGTGAGGCCAGAGGTGTTTGATAGATCAAGAGTAAAAAAGGCTGCAAGTTCAATCAATGTGTGATGAAATGGTCTCAACCAGTCTGGTGTGGACATTGATAAGTTGGAAGGCAGGGTCTTGTTCAATGTTGGGACTCTGTCTTACTGCAGAATTTCCAGTGGCAGAGATAGAACAAATGCTGGAATTGATGCCTGCCCTCCTGCCTGCCCCCCAACCCCAGATATTTTGTAAGGAGATATAGCATACTCACTCAATGGGCTTCCCTCTAATTTCAGACATGATGGAGCTCTCTCCACCAAGGTACTCATAGCAGAGGCTAAGAAAATTGTAGATTACAAAAGCTGCAAAAAACATGTTAAATAGACATGATCACTCAATATACTCCAAAGGAATGAAGTTGTCCAAAATAAACCACAAAGAAAAAAATTCCATCAAGCTCATCAATTCTTGAACTACATTGTATTCACTAGGGCTGTAACTTAATTAAATAAATCTTAGACAATTGATCATATGAGTTAACCAATTAAAACCTACATATAAATACAGCAATAGTTCTGACAATTTTTATAAGTACTGTACCTGTATTTTTTAATATGACTCTAAAATCCTGATACACAATCAAGCAGGGAAACCTTTTTAATTCATCAAAATAAATAAATCAGTCAATTGTCTAAACATGGAATGTTCCACAGGTATGATGGGACTTCATACCGGTGGATACTGTTAGACCTCGGAAAACCACTATTAGAAGCTATAGCAGCAGGCACAGTGGCAGATAACTTGCAGACTGAAACTGTTCACCTACGCCACTAGGCTTTGAGCCAGAAAAGGGACAGAATACCAAAAAATAAAGGCGGCGGGGGGATCCTTCCCATCATTACTTAAGAACAGAGAACAAGTCAACAGGCCACTGTCTCAGAGAGACAGGAAGATATCTCACTACAATTCCAGGTAGGCCATCTTCAAACACATAAACCAGATCCTACATGTTCTGATCTCTTTGTGCTCCACAATAAGGTTCTGGATACAACATTCTACAAGACCAATTAGGGCTGAAAGTCTACGTATATTTGCTTGAAAGCCGATTCCACTCAAAAAGAGGGCTTGTAGAAGAATACAGATGCATAGGATTTTTACTCTGCAGGCAGCAAGTGACCTATCCCCCAGGAGCCTGATAGGACATTCTCTTCAACCCTGCCTCACCAGCTTTGTACCAAGCAAACGATGTTAACCTCACAACATTTCAGAAAGTGCTCCAAGATATCGGGAAGCATTCAGAGTCTCTTTTCATCACATTTTAAATGCCTTTCCTTGAATTACAGTGCTCCCTAGTGTCATTCTGGGACACTGATGATGGATGTGGAAGTGCTCTTTACAAGTCACATAATTTCTTTTTGCATTTTCTGTTTACTTGAAGATTTCTTATCCAAAGAATGATCAGTCACCAAATTACTAAACTTGACCGGAATTATGAGATTATATCCTTCTACAGTATGAGCCAATGGAGTTTGGTCCCTGCAGCCGGATTTAAATAATTAAGTAAAATGGAAGGATATCTTGGCATCTGAAAGTTCAGTCCACAAGGGGTACGGCTTATCTGTCTGCTTAGTGACTGAACGTCACCTATGACAATACATTAGGACAGTTGTAAGCAGGGAAGTTCCTGGTTCAAATCTTGCCTCAGCTCCCCTGCCTGCAATATGGGGACAAGAAGATTGGCTTTAGGAACTGTTGTAAAGATTGAGAAATCCTTTCAGTGCTACAGATGTGCTATATTAATGCTAAGATTCTCAGCAGTGTTACTCCTCAGTTATGACTGGCAAACAGTCACTATTAAAATAGGGTCAAAGACCTAGAATAAATATAACCCAAGATTGAATATTCAAGATATTTAAGACCAATTCATTTTAATAAGAGCATATGCTTTATGAGGCCTTCTTCAGATGTCAGCAAGCAACGTAAGACAGCTAATGGAGTGTTTGCACTCAATCTCACAGTACCCTGCTTTTAAAAGGAACAGCTCCTTGTACTGCTAACTACTCAAGAATGCAAAGAGCACACTCCGGTGTACACAATCAAGTTTCTGAATGAATTGCTGCTTCAGGCTTGACTGGAACAGACTTCTCAAAGTCATCAAAAAATTCTGCAAGTAGATAAGAGAACTCAAGAGTGGCTGGCTATTTTCCATAGAGAGTTCTGTATCCATTCACTGGAGTTCTGTATTTCTATTTTGTCTTGCCTAGAGACACAAGTTGAGGTGGTATCCATAGACAGATAGAGAGAGAGAGAGGGAGAGGGAGAGGGAGAGAGAGGTCAGTTTCCCATTGCTTGGCCAATGCACACTGCTGATGAACATTCCAAACACTCCCTTTGTCACACACACATGCTGCTGAATGGGAGGTTAAGAGGCCCCAATACAGGATGGAGAGTACAATCTGGTCCTCTAACTATGCTGTTAGTGTTTATTAGGGGAAACAGCTGGCACTCTGGGCTATAGCAAGTGCCACAGTGATACAGCCGCACTGTGGTGTGCTTATGGCTAGTGAGTAACTGGTTCAAGTTTATGAATTGTGCGTGTACTAGCATGGTTTTAAATTCGCCTCATCTGCTTCTTTGAGTTGTCATTTTCAAGAGTAGGTTGTAGGCCCCTTATAATTTATGAGGCATTTCTGCTACACTTTCAGCCAGGAGCTATAGAGGTTCTGTTTTCATGTTGTAATCGTTGTGGTGTCCAAGGTTTGAAAAAAGGACACAAGATACAGACTCTACTTCTGACCTCAAAATAGGAACAGTACAGTGGTCCCTCGACTTACGTAAATAATCCATTCCGAACGCACGTTCGGAGGTCAAAATTTTCGTAAGTCGAGCGCACCACGGAAGTCTCAAAACACTCGTAATTCGAGGAAGCCGCATTTAAACATTCGTAGGTCGAGTAAGCTGATTCTAAACCGGCAACTACTTCCGGTCTTTTTTGTCGCTCGTAACTCGAAAAAAACGTAAGTTGAGTAGTTCGTAGGTCGAGGGATTACTGTAATGAGAAAGACATAAGGGGGCCTTTCACACGATAATGCGGGCGAGGGAAGGCAGGGTTAAAGCTACCCTGCCAGTGGACGATCCCAGACTGGCCCCAGCGACACTGTCAGGCACATGACTGCAGCAGTGGCAACCAGCGCAGTGTTCCAGAGGCTGGGGGAATCCCACAACACACCACACGATGAGCGCAGTGCATTGGGGAATTCTCCCAGGGGACAGGTGCTCTAGGCACCCCATAGGTACACGGTCCTAGAGCCTGGGTTAATGGAGCACTTGCTCCATTAACCCTAGCTAAAAGCTGGGCTTGAAAGCCAGGTTTGGTGCCGCGGCAGCATTGGGATTCATGTGGATCCCAGTGGTTCTCATGGGCAGCCAAGCCCAGGCTTGGCTGCTCATGAGAATAGCCTCGAGATGTTTATTTTTATTTATTCATTTAACTTATTTTTATACTGCCCCAAACTCACGTCTCTGGGCAGTTTACATGAGTTCTTAACTCATACTCAGTGACACTAACAAAAGGGTTTATTCTGACAGAAGTTTTAGGATATATTGGGCAGGTTCACATGATCTGCTGCAAGACAGTAAGCAGGTAACATTTCAGAAACCAGGAGCACATTCTTCCAATCACTGTGATGTCTGAATCTGCCAAAGTCTGGTTCCTGCCCCGGTTACAGAGTTCCATCCAACGTTTGCCTGAGATCCTCTACCAAACTTCAACTCTTGGTGACAAGTGTCTTCTTTGCCATGATTCCCACCACCCATTAAGATCATATGGAGAATTTTGTCTACAGTTGGAACAGGCTTGTCTGGTAGTTACTCAGGTGGCTACTGCTTTCTTTGCTGCTGCCCCGAAGCTTTGGAATGCACTCCCTTTTGAAATAAGAGCCTCCTATCTCTGACAACTCTGAAAAAGTCTATCAGGACACATCTCTTCACCCGGGCTTTTGATTAAATTTACTGTTTTAATACTTTTAACTTGTTTTAAGTTTTAAATTGTTTTAATGTATAAAATTTTGTTTTAATTGTGTTTTTACTATTAACTGCCCAGAGATATAAGTTTTAGGCGGTACAGAAATCTGTTAAATAAATAAAGTGTGTAGAGGATCTTAGAAGAATGTTGGGTGGAACTCAGTATCCAGCACAGAAGTATGCTGTGTTGCTATTGCTCTCCAACAGGTCTCCTCCCTGTCCTCTGATACAAGAAGGGTTAATTCTAGCAAGAACTGCCCATTCAGAAACCTTGGTCAGAAGGAAATAAAATCAAAGAGGAAAGAACAAAAACACTTTTTCAGCATTCCCAGTGTCCTCAGGGAAGTACATGAAGTCTCTGGCAACAATATCACCAACATTCCTAAAAGGAGATTATTCAATCAACTAGGGCTATTAAACTCAAAATAAAAAATACTATAGATTCCAGCATCAGGCTTTCATGTGTAAAAATATTCAAAAAGGAAGGTGGGGGGAGGGGGTGGCACAGACAGATGTACAATTGCTCTGCATGTACAAGCTGGAGCAATGGCCAATACAAAATAGATTTAGAGTTAAATGCCAGATATGTTCATTAATATTTTCCAAGAGTAGTTTTTCCCATGAGAAAAATCTCCCTCAAAACGAAAAGATTCCCACCCTGTCCTGTTTCCTGCTTTTCTTAGATAGCTTTGAAACTGTTTCAAGTACAGACAACACAAGAATTGGTGGACGGGGGAGGGACCACCCCTTAGAATAGAGCATGGACTAACCGGTGAACTTTAGAATGCAAGCTGACCCTCTGAGCAGATGCTGTGATGTTTGCAAACTCTCTAGGCGAGGCAGAGGGGATAACAGCTGTTGCTAGGAGATGAGTTTTACAGAGTACCTATGCCTTTTGTATGCACAGACAGTGGAAGGCAGAAGAACAGGAAAGCCAGGCTGAACAAAGGTAGCCTCTGAAGAGAAAGGGAACACACATGTGTACATCTGCCATCAAGTCTTGGTGTATTGTCACAGGTGTGAAGGACCTCACTACTCCTTCAAGCAGATCAAGTTGTTTATATGGCTTGGCTCCTTCCAAGTATAAGGAAGTAATAGATCAGGGCCAGGGTATCTTACAGACTGCCTCCTCCCATAAGAGCATGCATGGATTTTGAGATGGCCGTCTGGGACACTATCCCAGGTCTTGCATGGCTTGGAAACCTATTTAGTGGTGACTCAGGGACAGGGCTTTCTCTGCAATGGTTTCTAAGCTATGGAACACCCTCCCCTTCGAGATCTCTCTGACTCCCTTTCTGTCTACCTTTCGCCACAGATTGAAAACCTTTCCATTCTGGTATGTGTTCCCTGACTAAGTGCTTCATCCATTGTTCAATCTGTAGTCAGTCTAACTGGTATGTTTTTGGATTGTTTTATTTGGATGTTATTGTTTTAATTATCATTCTAACAAGTTTTACTGTACTTTTATTTATCCTTGTACACCATGTTGAGTATTTAGGAAAAGTGGTATACAAGTTTAATAAATAATGAAGAGGAAGGAAGGAAACTGTAGCAGCCTTGGTTGCCCTCTTCTGCACCTTTTCCAGTTCTACAATGTCCTTCTTAAGATACAATGACCAGAACTGTATGCAGTACTCCAAATGTGGCCACATTACAGATCTGATTAAGGGCATTATATAGTAGCATTCTTATTTTCAATCCCCTTCCTAATGATCCCTAGCATGGAATTTGGCAGGGGTGTACCTATAATTGATGGGTTCAAAGAATCCGGGGGTACCAGCTCCACCCCCTCCCTATTTTCTTCATTATCTACCTCACTCTGAGGGGCCACCAGGGAGAGGGGTGAACACAGGCCCCCTCTCCCCTAGCTATGCCCCTGGAATTTGCCTTTTTCACTGCTGCCGTGCAGAGTTGACACTTTCAATGAGCTGTCCACCAAAACCCCAAGATCCCTCTCCTGGTCAGTCACTGACAGCTCAGACCCCATCAGTGTATATATGAAGTTGGGGCATTTTGCACTAATATGCATCACTTTATACTTGCTAACACTGAATCACATCTGCCATTTTTTGTCCACTCACCCAGTTCGGAGATATCCTTTTGGAGCTTCTCACAATCTGTTTTAGATTTCACTACCCTGAATAGCTCAGTGTCATTTGCAAATTTGGCCACTTTGAGGCTGCTTACCTCAACTTCTAGATCATTTATGAACAAGTTAAAGAGCACTGGTCCCAGTACAGACTGGAAGACCCTACCTCTTGCTTCCCTCCATTGTGAAAACTCAATTTATTCCTACCGTCTGTTTCCTGCCCTTCAAACAGTTACCAATCCACACATGAACCTGTCCCCTTATCCCATGCCTGTTAGGTTTACTCAGGAGCCTTTGGTGGGAAACTTTGTCACAAGTTTTTTGAAAGTCCTGGATCACCTTTATCCACATGCCTGTTGACACTCTCAAAGAACTCCAAAAGTTTAGTGAGGCAAGATCGGCCCTTGCAGAAGGCATGCTGGTTCTCCTTCAGCAAGGCCTGTTCTATATGGTTAATAATTTTGTCCTTAAGTTTGCTTTCCATCAATTTACCTAGCACAGAAGTTAAACTAAGCAGCCTGCAGTTTCCCAGATCCCCCCTGGATCCCTTTTTTAAAATCAGAGTTACATTAGCTACTTTCTAGCCCTCCATTACAGAGCCTGATTGTAGGGACAAGTTACATATTTTTGCTAGGAGATCAGCACTTTCACATTTGAGTTCCTTCAGAACTCTTGGGTGGGTGCCATCTGGCCCTCACCATTTGCTAATATTTAGTTTTTCAAGACAGTTTAGAACATCCTCTCATCACCTCAAATTGGCCCAGTTCTTCAGCCTCCAAGCCTGAGAAACTCAGTTCCGAAGCTGGTACAGGTTGAGTATCCCTAATCCGGACATCCAGAATGCTCCAAAATCCGGAAACCACCACAGCGTGCCCCCGCAGCACCAACAAAACATTATTTTCACATGAAATCTGAATTTCATCTCCACCTAAAATGCCATGTTTGAGTCTAACATGACCAGCAACATTATTGCATTGAAAATTTCCTTGCAATTAGTTTTCATTACATTTACAGCTACCTGTAGTTATCGTAAATTCAATGCTTATTTGTTTTTATACTTTAACCCACCCACCCCAAAAAATACAGTGTACAGTAACCTTTTGTGTTTAGACTTGGATCCCATGCCCAAGATATCGCATTACAGTATGCAAATATTCCAGAAAAGTCCGAAATCCTGAACACTTCTGGTCCCAAGCAGTTTGGATAAGGGATACTCAACCTGTATGTGGTCAGTATCCTTCAGCATGAAGGCAGATACATAAACTTATTCATAAACCCCTGCTAACATGGCAAAGAGGCACCTTTTAACGTGGTGATTCCCTTTATTTAGCAGGGGGAGAGTAACTGGCCCTATCCACCCCCAGCACAGTACCTCAAGTGACTGTTGTTGGTGTCTATCTTACGTTTCTTTTTATATTGTCCTTTGGGGACAGGGATCCAGCTTATTTATTTGTTATTTCTCTGTGTAAACCGCCCTGAGCCATTTTTGGAAGGGTGGTGTAGAAATCGAACAAATAAATAATAAATTCAGCTTCTCTGCAATCTCCTTATCCTTGTTAATAGTCCCATTCATGCCCTCATCATCTAAGGGTCCAACCGCCTCCCTGGCAGGTTTTCTGCTTCAGATATATTTAAAGAAGTTTTTGTTATTCCCCTTGACACTTCTAGCTATATGCACCTCAAACTCTTTTTGCATCCGTTATTGTCTCCTTGCATTTCTTTTGCCTGAGTTTATGTTCCTTTCTGTCCTCTTCATTTGGGCAGGACTTCCATTTTCAAGGAAGTCTTCTTCCCTTTTATAGCCTCCCTGACTCTTCTTGTTAGCCATGCTGAAGGTACCTTCCTTCCTTCTTGGTATACATTCCAACTGAGCTTCTATTTTTGTGGTTTTAAATAAGTTCCATGCTTTCTGGAGTGATTTGACCCTCCTGACTTTCCCATTCAGCTTCCTTTTTACCAATCTCCTCATTTTTGAGAGGTTTCCTCTTCTGAAACACAACACATCTGTGATGGACGTCTTTGGCAATGCTCCACATGCATATAAGCTTAATTGGATCACACTATGGTCACAGTTCCCCAATGGTTCTACCACTATGGAGCCACTCTGGGAAGAGCATCTAGGCTCCAAGTTCCTTCCCTGGCATCTCCAAGATAGGGCTGAGAGAAATCCCTGCCTGCAACCTTGCAGAAGCCGCTGCCAGTCTGTGTAGACAATACTGAGCTAGATGGACCTATGGTCTGACTCAGTATATGGTAGCTTCCTATGTTCCTATGTCTGGTCACCGCTGGCCTGCACTGTGTCAGGCAGCCAGGTGTGATTATGACCTGTGCCAGGTGCTTTAGAGACACAGGGGAGAATAGGGAAAGAAATATGTGGGATGGGTATATGTTAAGTTGCGTGTTGAAATGTTTCTGCTAATGCATATCTGCATAAATCTACCTGTTTTATATTCTTACATTCTTGTGAGTTCAGTTGCTGTTTGTGCCCTCAAGAACCCACATGTTAAACATTCTATGTGTGTCATGGTGTGGGTATATGTGTGTGAAGGGGGATGATGCTTAACACACAGTGTGGGGGGGGGGATCCTCCAGCAAAGGGAGAGGGGCTCCAAAGGCCTTTAGGTCCAGGCTCCAAAATTATCTAGGTGCATCTCTTGGACCTGGGCACCACTAAGGATTAAGTCCAAGGTCACCTTCTCTCTGGTTGGTTCCATGACCCACTACTCTAAGGCAGTCATTTAACAGAAATTTGGGTTTTCTGTCAATATCTGCACATGAATTTGCCCAGTATGTGTCAGGGTAACTTAAGTCACCCATTATTACAGCTCTGTCTCTCTTTGACACCTCATCTCCAACTCCAGGTCACTCTCAGCATGGAGGGAGATAGCACATCCCTAGTAACACATTTCCTTTCAGTTCTCGTATTGTCACCCATAATGATTCTGTGGAGGACTCCGGTCTTCCTAGGTTTTCTAGCTTGTTGGATTCTATCCCTTCTTTAATATACAGGCAAACTTCGTTATTTATCCACAGTTTCACCATTCGTGGTTTTGCGTATCCGCGGTCGGGGGAAACAGGCAGCCGACCTCAGCATACACTGGGGGGGCGGCGGGGGGATTCGCGTATCCGCAGGTCGGGGGTTGGCCACGGCCATACTTGTAAAGGGGTATCCAGCAAGGATTCCCCTTTACAAGTAAAAGGCTTTGTTTGGAGGGAACGAGGGGAAAGAAGGCAGCACTCTACTTTTTAAAATTGCCACGGATGGTGGCGGAGGCCATCCGTGGGGCTCCAAACCAGTCTGCGCGGTGAGTTGGAAGAGAGGCTTGGAGGGAGGAGTCCCCGTTGCTGCTCCCACAGCAATCCCCACTGCGGCAGCCACCTCCACAACAATTTTAAAAGGTAAAATGCAGAAAGGAAAAGAAAGAAAACCCACCACCACCCCAAAAGCTAATTTCACCCATTTTTTCACCAATATCTTTAAAAAAATGTTTTGTTTTTTTTAACCCACCATTTTAGTCCGATTCCCCCGCTTAATAGCCTAACTCCCACGGTTCCATAGCCCCAATTACCCAGTATTCATGGTTTCAGTATCTGTGGCACTAGCTGAGAAACAGAACCCAGGAGAATACTGAGATCTTCCTGGGCATGCTACTCTGTCCCCAATCCTCCCCTCCCTGTCCTTTCTGTAGAGTCTGTATCCAGGAATAACAGTGTCCCACTGGTTCTCAACATTCCACCAGGTTTCTCTTATGCCTACTATATCTATGTTTTTATTAGCAGCCAAGCACCCCAGCTCACCCATCTTGGCTCAGAGGCTTCCGGCATTGATATATAAACACCTATACACCAAGTCTCTTACCTGGTGCTGATGTGTACTATCTCCCTTACTGTCATTGGACCAGCTGTCATGTATTTCCATCTGCTCTACTCTTGGTTCTACTCTGTCCCCTTCTGGTTTATCTGAAACGTTTGCACCCTTGCACCTTAGGGGATTTTGCTTGCCGAACCAGATACCATCCAGTTCCTGTCAGCAATCCCCCAGGTGTCATTTAAAAAAGCTGCTCTGCAACCTTTTTGATTTTAAGTACCAGCCTTATCTTCTCAAGAGTTGCTTCCAAACTGTCATGTACCTTATGAAGTAATTATGAAGTATCCCTTTGCAGAGAGTTTGAAAGGGGTTAAGCCCCAACAAAATCAGTCATATTGGACAGTTTGGGATTAGGTACATTCTTCCCCAACAGATACTGCTTGTTTCATCCATGTACCTTATGATGTAAGTAATGGCCCCAAGAAGGCATTTTGGGTGCTTAGGGGATACAATCCCCCCAGAAGCCACTCATAAGATTGGCGCTTTTGGGAATGCCAGAACTAGTTTAACAACTCTAGATGGTCAAACCTTTTGTACCTTATCACACACATTTTTTGACATGGGCTCTTGGACTATAAAAGAGGTGACAAAGAGCAGGCAATTGCTCAACTTTTATTTTGTCTCCACCTTCTCCCAAAAAGGGAACAACACACAATCTCATGAAAGCAGCATTAATAGAGAGGGGTCAGGATTGCAGTTCAAAATCGACAAGGAGCTGGTCAGGAAACACCTATCTACCTTAAATTAACTCAAGTCTTCAGGGCCAGATGAATTGCATCCTAGGGCACTAAAAGAAATTGTTAATACATTATCAGAACTGGTCTGTCATCTTGGAGACATTCCGGTGCAGGTGAGGAACTCTAGAATGGGTGAGGTGTCAAAAGACTGGAGATGGGCTAATGTTCTGATCTTCAAAAAGGGGAAATCACTAACTCTGTGATATAGTGCACTAACATCATACAAGGAACATGCAGGATACAGCCATGAAAACCAGCAATTTCTAGGAAAATCCAGGAAATTACAGACTAGCCAGATGGACTTCAATTCCAGGAAAGATACTATAAGAGATTATAAAGCTGTTAGTTGGTAAGCATCTTGGTAACAATGTAGTGATTAGTAGAAGCCAGCATAGATTTGTCAAGAATAAATCCTGCCACACTAACTTTATCCTCCCCACCACCACCACCCGCCACCTTGGGTTGGTAGCTTAGTCAATTGTGGTAATGCTGTGGGTGAAATTTATTTTGATTTCAACAAATCATTTGACAGTTGCCATGATATGTTAATTAGCAAACAGGTAAACTGCAGGCTAGATGATAATACTATCAAATGGATTCACAACTAGATGGAAAACCATTCTCAAATGAATACGAATATTCATCATATTCGTAAACAGCATTCATCAACAGCTCGTCATCAAATTGGAGAGTGGTTTTGAGTGAGGTGCCACAGGGTTCTGTCTTGGGCTCAAATGCACTCTCAAACATTTTTGTCAAGATGAAGGAGTAAAGGGATTCCTCATCAGATTTGCAAATGACAAAACTGGAGGGATAGCCAACACCTCAGAAAATAATAACTTTAACAGAATTGAAAGCTGGGCTGAAACTAACAAAAACTCAACAGGAATAAATGCAATCATCTGCACTTAGAGACAGGTGCAGGGGATCAAATGCACAGGGATAGAATGGGAGATTCCTGGCTTGGCAGCAGCACACATGAGATCTTGGGATTGCAATTGATCACAAGCTGAACATGACTCAGTAATGTGACACGGTTGTGGAAAAGGCTAATCAATTTTAAGCTGTATTAATAATATTAGATTCCAAGTCATGATAAGTAAAATAGCTCCACTTTATTCAGCACTAGTCAAATCCCATCTGGAGAACTATGTTGAGTTCTAAACACCACATGTTGAGTACACAAACAAACTGGAATGGGTTCAGAGGATGGCAACAAAGTAAGGGCCTGAAAACAAGCCTTATCAGGAAAGATGGAAGAAACTGGATATGTTTAGCCTGAAGAAGCGAAAACCGGGGAGGTGAACAGATGACATGATAGAACTCTTCAAATATCCAAAGAGCTGTCACAAGAAGAGAACAAAGATTTGTTCTCTGCTGCCTCAGAGCAGCAAAGGCTGAACTGAATGGCTTAAGTTATAGGGAGGCAAATTTTAGTTAAATGTAAAGAGTTTATCTTAATCAGTAAAGGCAGTTTGACATCTGAATCAAATATTTAGGTGTACTCGGCTCGATAGGAGGTGTTTAAGCAGAGGCTAGACAGCCTCTATAGTTGGCTATAGTTCTGGATTTCCTGCACCAGAATGTTGGACTAGATAGTCTACAAGCCCATGCCAACACTATGATTCCATGTAGCATATAGTGCACTAACATCATAGAAGGCACATGCAGGACACTGCTATGTAAGCCAGCAGTCAACTAAGCCTACCCTAGTGACATCATGTGACTTGAAAGTTCCAAGAAATAAACAAGTTACTTATTATAGCCAGGATTCATTGAACTCCCATTTGTGTAGCCATACAGATGAATGAGACTGCAACTGGGAACTGTCTAGAAAGTTCAGGAAGGTGCAGGTCCCTCCACCTGCATCTTCTTGCAGATTTGCAAGAAGACTCAATTAAGAGTTCCAATCCACAGCTAATCAATATTCTGGGTCCAGAGTATCTCAGGCAGACTCTCCAACCTCCATTGCTACTTCTTCCAATATGACCCTGCTGAGGAGGTCATCTTTTGTGGATGAAAGATTTTAGAGGATCTGAGATCAGGAGCTATCCGGCTGTAGAATTTCTTCCATTTAACCACATTTGGCTGTAAAAATTCCTCATGTCTGGCCTGTCCCACCAAGTTCCTGGAGCTCTATTCCTACCAATTTGGTGGTAGCCTGCTAAGAATGTCAATCACATGTTTTCTTATCAGATGGAAAATTACCGGCATAATCTTATGAGTGACTCACCAGAACCAAAGAAATCTTACCTCTCTGCGTGATGTTCTTGATCTATCATCACTGTACTTCTGAATTATTTTGTAACAATATTGTTAGTTTTCATTTGAACCACGTTCTCATATTATGCAGCAGAATGCTTGTAGATGCCAACAGAATTTTGTCTTTGCTCATATCCTTATCACTACACAACCCGATTCCGTTTTTGTTATTATGACTAGCACTCACTGCCAGCAGCCTGGCTAGCATACGCTGTCACTTCTCCATTGTATAAGACCACCAAACTTGTCTTGAACTAGGACATTATCCATAGCTGAGCAAGGCCACTCCTTCCCCCATAGTTCCAGGCTCACATATGAAGTACTCCCTCCCTCTACTATGTTTTCCTTCTCTCAAAGGCCTTACCTTCATAGCAATCACGTATAGTGCCAAAGTAAACATAGTATTGGTCATTGGTGAAGAAAAGGAGGCTGAGCCATGAGTCGACAGCATAAATGGGCACAATGAAGAGGATCCGGACAATATAACGTTGCTCATTGGGGCAACTATAGCAGCGGAGATGCATGTAGATCTGGGAAAGAAGAGACAGAGACTGGAGTCAGAGTCACATCACAAAGACAGAGAAGGGAAAACTGGAAATACAACCCCAAACATCACATAAGCCACTGTTGCTCTTGTAAGGTCTTCTGCTGAAAATTTTGTAGGGAATATTCACTTGATCTTGCATTTAAACCTCTTCCTTTAGAATACATCCACTCTTTAAGGACAAAAAAGCCTAATAAGTAGTTCTATATTACTTTTTAAAAATCAAGTAATGCTATACAATACATTTATCCAAGATAGAAGTAGTTGCCCTGAAGCTAAGCATTTCATATGAAAAAGGGATAGACTTCCAACACCTGCAGAATCCCAAGAGCTGGAAACTCTTTTTGTTGTTATAAACAGAGGTGGGGATCTGAATAAGATTCTCAGCTGCAATTCGTTTGTGTTAGGTTACAAACTGTGCCTTCATTTTCACTTGTGCACACCATTCCAACAGCATAAAATGCAAGAGTAGACACAAGAAACTCTTTCTGACAATGAAGTTAGACTCTACCATCCTTCAGTCACAATTCACTTACACTTTACAGTTTCAATCTATTATTTTTAGAAAACCAATTTTAACATACCAAAAACCCTTGTACTACATATGACTTGCAAATTCTCAGTGCTGCTGAGAAGCAGAACCTTCGATATCAGCAGAACCTTCTATATCATATCATAAGCCACCCCGTGGGAAGTTTTTTGTTCCATATAAACAACAGGAATGAGGATTAATAAAAAACACAACTTTAACCTGTTGTGTATTGAAGGGAGAGCCTCTAAATTGTAAACTATCACAACACGTCTTTCCCCAATAACCACAAATTGCACTGGCAGTTCTGTAACTGAATGCAGTCTCATCTTTACAATATTTTGTTTCAGAGAATAGCCTGCCTCCTTTAGAGGTTAAAATCTTTACTGATCGGATGAGTACTCTTGGATAGAGAGTACATTCGAGTGCTGGTTATAAACAATTCTGAAATAGTCCTGGTCCTGGCAGTTAGAGTGCTTCCAGACACAGCAATGCCAACACAAGAAGTACTTTGCAGAAAAGATTCTTCCTAATGTAGGGGTTGTGTGCAACTGTGGCTTGTTAAGATATTATGCTGAAGCATTCTCCTTTTGTCTCATTACAATCCAGTAATACCTAGCCAGTCACATACAATGCAATCTAGGGATAGCATACATTTTTGCTTGGATGACTCCTAGGCCTCCTAACTGGGGTTAACCACAGAATTATCCCTGGAGTCAGGAAGGAAGGGTCATACATCAAGCAAGCTCATGGCATATGCTAACCTAGCATCACATGTCCAACCTGGCTACAACATAATAATAAGATGTGGAAATGAACTATAAGAACAGAGTGTTCTGGAAAACAGAATGTTGGGCTAGATAGCCTAATGCAGGGCTGCACAACTTTGGCCCTCCTGCAGGTATTGGGCTACAACTTCCATCATCCCTAACTATTGGCCACTCTAGCTGGAGATTATTGGAGTTGTAGTACAAAAACAGCTGGAGCACCAAAGTTGCACAGCCCTGGTAATCTCAGTGCCCATTCAGAGGCCTCTGGGACTGTTTACCTGAATCCAAGACTAAGTTTTTTCCAAGTTTTTTGATGTTAGAAATCAGGAGGTCATCTTATTTATTTATTATTAAAAAATTTATACCGCCCTTCCAAAAGGCTCTGGGCGGTTTACATTAAAACACCATTAAAATCAACTAACAAAACAAAAATAAACTACATAAAATAATAATTAACAGTTAAAACATCATAACACACCAATTAAATAGCTGAAGCCATTGAAAAACAAGTTCTAAAAAGCTGAGAAAGCTTGGTTAAAGAGATGTGTTTTCAGTAGTTTCTTAAAAATTGCCAGAGATGGGGAGGCTCATATCTTATTAGGGAGTGCATTCCACAATCTCGGGGCAGCAGCTGAGAAGGCCCATCTCTGTGTAGCCACCAAACGAGTTGGCGGCAATTGGAGACGGACCTCCTCAGATGACCTCAATGGACAGTGGGGCTTGTACTGAAGAAGACGTTCTCTTAAATACCCAGGGCCTAAGCCGTTTAGGGCTTTGTAAGTTATAACTAGCACTTTGTATTTTGCCCAGAAACCTATTGGCAGCCAGTGTAGCTCCATCAACAGAGGAGTAACGTGGTCTCTCTGAGATGACCCAGAGACCAACCTGGCTGCCGCAATCTTAAATTCAGAGTCCTGTTCTTTTTGAGTAAATGCAGGTGTAACCTGTATGAGAAACAGAGAGGGAGTTTCATAAGTTGGAGGGAGAGAAGGCAGTGTCATTTAAGGGAACAGGAGTCTTGGGCAGAGAAACAATGCTGTATTATATTAACCCCCTAGCCCCAGATGAAATGAAACTACAACAACTGCATTTACTCATACATTAGTCTCTCAACGCCTCAAGACGCTGAAATGTGCTCCCTGACAAAGTAAGAACCTCCCCATCTCTGACAGCTTTAAAAAAGGCTGCTAAGACACATATATTCACTCAGGCTTTTAATTATAGAATCTATCATTGTTTTCAATTATTATAATGTTTTAATGTTTCAACTTTGTTTTTAATCTGTGTTTTATTGTAAACAACCCAGACACACAGGTTTTGGTGGTATACAAATGTGCTAAATAAATAAAATAAAAATTTAACCTCTACTTAAGGAGGTCATCTTAAATTCAGTGTTGTCTTCGATTCAGGTAAATATGGATACAAGAAGGGCACAGAGAAAACAACTCACTCCAGTACCTGGTTTATATAGGAATTCTGCCTTTGAACACATTTACCTATCAGGGCTAAGAGTCATGGATAGATCCATTCTCTATAAACGTGTCTTCCCTTTTAAAGCCATCTTAACTAATGTCTATAACCATATCTGGTGGCCAGGGATGCAAACAAAGGAAAAGCTTGAGGAACAACTCCTCAAATTTGGGGCGGGGGGCGGGGAGAGTATTTTGAAGATATGGGCTACTAGGTTTGGAGGGAGTTCAGGAAAATAGGGTGGAACTCAGATGATTGTCAGCGGGGGTGTGGGTGCACCACTGCTTGTGGAAGAGTATTTCATAACTAAGGATGTAGCATGACTGGAACCTCCTTTCATATTGCCAGTAACCAAAATGCCTTGACCACATATTAATTACGCTATTCCAATGGACCTGCAGCAACCAATTAACGTGCTAAAGCAAAATTTATATTTATTAACTGAGTTAATGACAGGTAAAGTGTTACTCTGATTTATATCAGCCATGAAGCAAATTGGAAAGAGAGTGCATAGAATATGGGTTTTGTGACAATACTGCAGGGACTATGCAATGATTATTTAGAGCCAATAACCACACTCAGTCCTTGGGCCAAAAGTTATTTGCAAAATCTCCTGCAGGGTTTTATTGGCGGGGGGGGGGCACATTTAAAGGAACACCCCTAAAACTGACCCCGTCAGTGTAAGAGTTAGGGATGTACTGTTTCCTCCCGATACTTGGTTTTCCAACTGCACATTATAACCAATATCTTCTCCTTCCCCAACCTGTCCCCCCAATTATTAAAAAACTATGCAACAACTGCAAAGAAACAACTGGAGCAGCATGGTGTAGCCCAGTGATCTTCGTTATTGTGAAGGCCTCTAGTGGAGGCCACTTCGGCTACAACAACAAAAACCCACCAAAAAACCCTGTAGTTCCCCATTGTGCTGGAATGGCTCTTTAACAGAGATGGAGCCCTCACTTAAAAGCTCTAGTAGGAAAGCACCGAAAAGGCTACACTTCCCAGCACTGCGTCCACACCTTCCAAGATGGTGCAGGGACTCAAGAGGGCTTTGTTTCCTTTACCCGAGCCCTGGCTTTGCACAATGTGCAGCAGGGCACAGTGAGAATGGTCATCTCTGTATGGCACCAGGGACTATACAGAATATTCAGCTTTGGCCTAATAAATAATCAGCCAGGGAGCTACTCTTAGGAATTGATGGGGGCCGTCACTGGCCCCTGGGCCTTACAATGAAGAACACTGATGTAGCACTTTGAGTCCTGGACTAGGACCAGGGAGATCAGAGTTCAAAATCCCATTTAGCCATGCACATCACTGGGCCAAATCACTTATCTCAGTGTTGAACCTACTTCACAGGGTTGTTGTGAAGATAAACAACCCATGTACATCAACCCATTTGGACTCCTCAGAGGAAGAGCAAGATATAAATGTAAAAAATAAAGACAAAGTACTACTGGGAGATAAATAAATGAAAATGAAAGACCCTTGGTTTACTGCCTAGAAAAAATGGCATTGGCTTCCAAATAAAGCTTTTGCCATATTTTTGGTAGTTCTTTAATTTCTTTCCTTTCCTTTTAAAATCAAATTGTTTAGAGAAAAACTGTATTTAATTACAGATTACTTCACTCTGCCATTTTCTTTCATTATTATTATTACTATCATTATTTTTCTTTTCCCTTCTTCTTAGTTTGCCTTGATGTAATTATTCAATATTTTGTGGGAGATAATACGCTAAATACCTGAATGATATAAAAACCAATGAGATTCAGGTTTAATTTGAAGCTCATAACTGATGGAGTTGTCACTTTTTTGTCACTATACTTTTTTCCTTAGATTTTGCTTTAAAAGGATGCTTGGCCAGACTAGACAACTTTGATGATAAGAATGTACTTACTTGTGGATAACAAGTTTGCTAAACAGGTATGCAAAACTGTTTTTATTAGTGGCTATTGTAAGTTTGGAGATGTATCTTATTCTTTTGATCTTATCTTAATTTCATTTCCCCCCTCACTTTTGTATCTTTATATCTTTAAAACCAATAAAATTTATTAGAAAAAGAAAAAGAAAAAATTGCATTGATTACTTAGGCCCTCGGGGCAGTGGGGGATGGGCTGCCATGAAACAACACGATAAAGGGCCTTGCCTCACGGCCTAATAAGTAATCTGCTTTTGAATCTCACTCTAGTCGCTTCAACAACATGTTGTAAGCTCTCAAAATGACAGTCACTTATCTGTTCATTAACCCACAGGTGCTAAACACAGGTTGGTGAATTGTAGGGTTTCCGAGCATTACTCATCACACAAGGACATGATTAGAGAATATTACAAAAGAGGATACTAAATCTGGCTTGTACTGGCACATACAAGCCTAATGAAATACAGCAGCCAAGGCCTACATTAACAAATCTGGCAGCAGAAGAGGAAAGAGAAAAACCCTTCCTCACGATGCAACTAGGTTTGCTGTAGTCATTGGTACAGAGAGATCATCATCAAGACAGACACCATGGGCAGAAATTTAAAATGATAAATGGCTGCTTATTCCATGTGCTAAAAGCAGACAACACTACAAAATGGGAAGATAAAGTCAAGGGTTATTCAACTCCATGAATCATAGCTCATCCTACTCCTCCTCCTCCTCATAGCCTTCTCTCTTTCCCCACTCCCCATAATTAACCATACAGCATGCCTCAGTCAGCCAAATGCATTATTATGGGGAACATGAGTTGCTCACATGTCTCAGAAGATCAAGAACTGATGGCTACTTAGGAATCGGGCACGGGGTGGGGGGGCTCCAGGTCTGGCATAACAATCTGCCTCTCAATATTAACAGTTTGAGAGGAAGGAAGCGTGATCTTCCATATTTTTGACATTGTCCAGCTTTTCCTTGTAAGATACTGCCTAGACCTGCTTCAGTGAGGCCACACCTATATGGAAGTGTCAGCACACTGAGCAGGAGTGGGAACACACAGCTATTTTTGGTTTAGTGATCTGGAAATAGTTGGAGGTTGCTCATACACACTACAAGTCATAACATTGCACAAGGTGGGTAAGTGCACGCAAGCTGAAGGCAGGCTGAACTACAACCTGATGTAACCGCAACCACTTTTGGCAGCAAGTTCTATAATCCAAAAATGCCACTGGCTACCACAAGTCTGACATGGTGCAGCCAACCTAGTAAGTTTAACAGCTCTCTTGCACATTGCAGATGGAGGCACCACCTTAACCTACCACATGTCTCAGAACCTCTAGAACTGTTATAGAAACAGTGACCACGACAGTTTCACATACTCCTTTGTTCTTCAGAAGGCATTCTCCAGTGGTAGAGATGTGAACTGTGTCAAAGCACAGCCAGTAGGAATAAGCACATCGCACATTAGTAACTCGTTTCCTGTTTTTGCCATAATTAAAGATGCTCTCCTTCAGGTCTCTTTCCCAAGGACAATTCAAAATGCCAAAGAATTTTGGTTACCTGGTGACAGGTGATAAGCAAAGCTGACCACACAAAGAAACCTGAGATGGCCTGGGCAGCTGGGGTCATTAGGAAAAATGGTTCCTCCACAGCAGTGGGGCTGCCATCCTCAGGTATCCAAGATACGCTGAGGGCTGCAGCAGGAGTGCTGGCTGGAGAGCCCGGCTCAGGCACTGATACGCCTCCAGTCATCATGTCGTTTTGTAGAGTCACCTATGAGTTGTGGATCTTTCAAACCTGAAGGGGGAAAGATAGAAAAAAGGTATGAGCAGGAGGGACTCAAGACTCACAATAATCAGGAACAATCAGTTTCAGGCAAAGTAAGTCTATTTGTAGTTTTTAATAAATATTTTTGCTAAACTTCATAATGCCCTAAATGTTAGAAGATGCACAGCTGGAATCACTCACAGGTACACGAATGGTTCCAACTGCTATTTCAGCCACATAAAATAAGGCAGTTCACACTATCAAACAATGGGTAGGCGGGAGCAATCTACCCAGCTTCAGGATCTGTGTGCGCTCCCAGTTTTCGATCGTGTGAGCATACAGCTAGATAGGAGGAAGGGAGAGTGATCAAGTGTGAGAGAGGAGCTGGGTTGGATGGTGCCATCCTACCCAGATCTCATACCAAGTGGTTTAACAAGGTAGAAGGAAAAGCCATCCTATTCAGCTCCAACTGACCCAGTTTTCGATTGTGTGAACAGCCCTAATATGTCAGGGAAAACAGAATGTAAGAAATAAGGCTGATTTTAAGTTGAAATCAGTGGTCCCTCTAATTTTTTTCATCTCTGTGAAAATGATACTCCGTGGCAGTATCATGGCAATGCGTGCACACATGCATTCAGAGTGGGGCCTTCCTAATTCAACCTGAGCGGGATCTAAAACTAACTGAGCAGACATCAGAAAACTTGTAAACGTGCGCACATGCGCATACCTTAGAGGAATACGTGATTGAAATTGTGGGAAATTTTGGAAAAGCTGCCTAAAAGCAGCCCAGCACTACTTAAACACAGTCCAGCATTAGGGCATTCAATCATATTCCTCTTTGAAGTGATTAAACACAGGGCTGTAATAATGTTAAAAAAACCTGACGCAACATAAAGACGAGGTAATAAGAAGAAAGTGCATGCTTCTCTCCCTAGTAACCTCTCTAGATGAACACCATGAAATAAGAACTTCACAAAGGAAATAAAATGGCACAAAGGGCCAATAAACTCCAACTGAAGAGTAATTTTGCAGAGTATGTGCATGTTGGGACCCAGCATATAATACGCATCAACACATCTGCCAGATGGAAAGTTTATCATCTCATGTTCTGATACCCCTTACTCTAAATTCAATTATATCCATCGCATGCTGTAAATGTGTCAAGATTTGTGCTAATGAAACACAAAGGGAGTGGGGGAAGGCAGTCATCTGCACGTGTGCACACCGCACACCACTATCTTCTAATTACTACAGGTCCATAACTGTGAGTGGCTTTACCAGATTTCATACTTCATAGTGCAATATGCAATGTAGATACATAGACCCTTATATCTTCCATCTGGAAGTGAACACGTCTATGGAATCAATACCCAAGGGCAACACATTTTTTAAAAAAAACAAAAACACAAAACTTTGAGGATTTCAATGTTCACTGTCAGGATCACACCCAAACTGGAAAGATGCACCATCATCATCTTGAAATGAGATCATAAGAAAAACATTCTTGATTCTAAGAGGAGTAAAAATACTTCATCTACAGTTTGTGGGTTTCAAATGCTGAAGCACAACCACATGTTACACTAACAAGAAAAAAAGTTGCAAGTTAAATTATTTCTATATGCCACATTTACACTTGCCATTTCCAGATCAGCAGGTGAATCAAAAGATATTTTGCTTTCCTTCTGGCTTACAAGAACAAATAAGGTAAACACGGGCAAGGAAACAACTGGCCTCCTTCCAAAATAGATCTTTTTATTGTTATAGATGGGTCAGCAGCCACAGTTCAAGTATGTAACTATTCCTATCCCAGTTTTCTCCTTTTAAAGTCACTTTCATTACTGCAATATCCACCATTGCAATAATGGTTTCCATAGGTGGTCTTTGTCCAATGTTGAATTCTATTTTAAAGCATTAGGATACAAGTATTTTGAGAATAATGAGTAAGAAACAGACATTTAATAGAGCTTAGGTCCCAACAACATACAAAGAAGGATAGAAATGCATAGTCTTGTCTGGGGTACCTGCAATCTGGCAACACAACCTTAAAAGAAGATTGGCCCAAATTCAACTCCATCTGTTGTGTGAAACTAGTCACATACCACAACTAGCAACCCCAGGTGGAGACATTATCCTCACATACACTGAAAGATGCATCCAGTCAATTCAGTGGGGCCCTGAGAATCAGAGATCAAACACAGATATGCATGGACTATATACACAGAAAGCTTCCTGGGTGGTGGCAGTTGACTGGAAAGGCAGTCTCATCTATTTCAAGAAAGGCTTCATAGAATTACAGCTTATGACATACACTTCAAAAGGTTGAGAAGAAGCTAGTGAGGAATAGTGGGAATGAGGTGGGGTGTCTACTAGTAGCAGATCAGAGATAGAACTATGGAGGCTCAACCAAGCCCAAAAGCTTTGTATAGTGTGGGTTTTCAGGATGGGTTCAAGAGAAGGAAAGGAAGCAGTGATGATGCTCTCAGTATGACAGATGGCATGAAAATAGGAATTGGAATGGGAGAAAAAGAAGCAGATAAGCCTGCATTGTGTGAACAGAAAAAGCAAGACAGAAAACTGCCTAGAGAGAGAGAGAGTTATCTCACAAGAAGCAAGTGGCTCTACAGAAAGAGAGAAGCCTTGGAAAGCTAAAAACAGAGTGGAGATTGTTGTCACTGATCACAGAGGTCTCTGCTGGGCCTAGAGGAAACTGGTTTCCTTCTGACAACATTCTACGCCTTTGAAAATCCCACAGGGCACAAGTAATGGAGGTTTTGCCAGGCTTATGAAGTACACATGCAGGGAGGGTTTACCATAAATGTGCACCTAGCCAATTAACTTCGTTGTTTTTTAAGAGAAGGAATCAGTAGGCATGAAGAAAGAGCACATCTCAATACGCAAAAAGCCTTGATACCCAAGGCTTTTAACACTGTTTCCAATAGAAGGGGTGTTGTTTTTTTCTTAACACCAGAGGCAGGACAAAGAAAGCAGCAGCAAACACACACACACATGCGCACGCATACACACGCGTGCACACAGCACACACACACACACACTTACTTCACTGGTGCAAAAACACCACCACCACCCACATCAAGGGTCTATATAAAGAAAGCAATAAGATCATCAATGATTTTTAGTTTTTGTAATTGTTTGAGTTTGTCATTCCATATTTGGATTTTGTAGTCTTGTTGTTTTTAAGTAGTGTTTACTTTGTGTTATGTTTTATTTTCCACATTTTTATTTCTCAATTATTTCTTTAGAAAAAACCCCGATTAAGAGCCAGCACTTGAAACACATTGGAATCTCTGAATAAAATGCTTATTTTTGCACTAGTGGATAATTTTTCTTTGGTTTTGTTCTCACTCTCACACACTCTCTCTCTAGAACTAACAACTGCTGTGTAATCTCCATAGGGAGCTATTCTTTAGGATATGTTCACATGATCATTGTGCTCATGATGGTCCAGTTCAGACATGGCACATCTGATACGCCTTCATTTAATTATGGTTTTGCTCATCAAACACACACACACACACACACACACCCTTCCCCTCTGCATGTGAGAGAAAGAAGTCTTCAACTTCCATTAGCATTTTAATACAAGCCAGGATATGTTGCTGGGTTCTGACATTACAACAAATACCAGCTGGTTCTTCTAAACCATAAACAAAAGTTGAGCACTTCCTCACTTCATGTGAGAAGGAAAGGGTCGAGCACAGAATCCAAAGCCTCAGGAGCTAAACCATGATTTTGGGTAACTTCTGAGCTAAGCTAGTACCTACTGGTATGTAAGATTACTGGCCAACATTCTAGGAAGCATTAAGCTGGTATTAGGGACCTGCTGGTGCTGCTACACAACTTGAAAGGCAGCCCTGACGGTACTGCACAATGGTGTTTTAATCAATGGAAGTGGTGTTGCACAACTGCCCTATTGTGCTACACCTTCAGGGCTGCCTTTCAAGTTGTACAGCAGGCATCTCCAAACTGCGGCCCTCCAGATGTTGCTGAACTACAACTCCCAGCATCCCTAGACACAATTTTTTGTGGCTGGGTATGCTGGAAGTTGTAGTTCAGCAACATCTGGAGGGCTGCAGTTTGGGGATGCCTGTTGTACAGCAACCCCAGCACCAGACGTTATAGACCCACCACTGGTACATACCTAAAATCTAAGGGGCATAGCCCCTGGATGCCAGAAGCATTCCCAGCTCAACAAGCTCTGGAAACCTTTGAGTTGGAATTTGATAATTTTTGCAAGACTAACAAACTGCGTCCAAAAAAAAAAGTTAAAGCAGCTTGCTTATGGGGACTTTACTAAGTTGCTCAGACTTTGGATGATAAAGTGGACAATTTGAACACACAACTGACAAGCAAATAACTGGCAAATAACCAGACAAAAATTTGAAAAACAAGCACAACATTTGCAGTTATTCTGTTCACAACAGTCTACACAAAACCTATCTCTTTGTACACAGAATCTGAACCTAGCACAAGAAGAATTTAAGAAGATGAAATGTTAACAGAGTTAGAAGCTAAAATTGCTCTTGTGCAGAAAGATTACAGCAACACAACAGGCAAAAAAATGTCAATTCAGCATTTAGGCTTCTTTTGGAAGAAGAGAAACTAAAAACCTTAGTTGACCACATGAAATGCAAAGATACAGAGACAGAAAAACAAACAGTTTAAAGCAGCTACCGTATGGTTATCGGCAGTCACACCTGTAAAAACCAATTCACCCATGGTACAACCAACTATACCTCCTGAGAATTCTGTCTAATGTGAGGAACAAAGTACGGAAACAGTTGATTAATTTGTTGCTGGTGCTCTATGTTTTATGGTCCTAGTGTGTATGTTTTTAAAATTTTAATTAAATTTGTATTTCTATATTCCAATTTAATATTTTTATTGTTCAACTGTTTTATAGTCTTACTAGTTATTTTAGGCCCGTTAAATTAACGGGCGCTAGGAGAGTTCTGCGCTGCGGGCCCCCCGATGCCATTCCCCCTCCCGCCGCCTCCAGCCTCCATGCCACAGCCGGTCTCCCCGGCTGGGCAAGGGCCCCCCGCCACCCCAGGCCTTCCCTTTCTGGGCTGGCCGCCGCCTGTGGACTCCACGGCCGGGCCGGGCCCGCCGCCACCTCTGTCCCCCCGTGACCCAGTCTCCGGCCGGGCCGCCGCCGCCCTCCGCGGCCGGGCCGGGCCCTTCGCCATCGGCCTCCATGCTGCCACCGGTCTCCCCGGCCGGGCCAGGGCCGCCCGCCACCTCCGGCCTCCCCTTACCGGCTTCCCCCGCCGCCTCCTCACCCTGTCTGGCGGCCGCGGCCACGGCTCTGCCACGGCCGCCATGGGCCCCAGCCGCCGCCGCCATCGGGCCCTGTCAGCCCGCCGCCGCCGGCGTCGGACCCATTCGCCACCGCCTCCTGTTGCTGCTTCGCCGCCGCTTCCAGCGGTCCAAACATGGCCACCTGGTGCTGGCGGTCGTGTCTCCCTCGGCGTGTTCTGGGCATGCGCTCTGCGCATGCCCAGAACAGCCGAGGGAGACACGGACACACGCCAGGCGAGGGAGACACGGACGGACACCTGGCTCTTTATTATAGAGGATATTATTTTAAATGTTTTTTAAACCGCCTTGAGATTGTTTTCATGAAAGGCAGTATAAAAATTTAATAAGACAGACAGGCGTAAGACTGCAGGAAGTCAGCCACTGTGCATATTTCTTTGCACCTTCCTTGGAGCCAGCTGATTATTTGCAGCCACTACTGTGCGGAGGCTTAAGCTTTTTTCACAAGCTTACCTTACCTCATATGCCACCCAGAGCTCCTTGGAGAAAACATGGAATGTAACAAGCCTATAAACTACATATGTCCCAAACGAAGAACTCTTTTGCCATGCACAACAGGACTTCTAACAATCTTCTTAAGATGCGGAGCTCTACTATAGCCTTCGGGAATCACAAAAGAATCAACTGGACTTTGCACTACTTCTGCTACTGTAGCCTAGTGATCAAGGATGAAATCCTATGGCGCTTACTTGGAAGCAATTCTACTAAATAAAACAGGACTTACTTCTGAGTAAACATGCAGAGGATCCACCTGTTAGGAGACCAAACTAAATCAGGAAGTTCTCAATTCAGATTTTGCTCTACCACAAAGGTGGCCTTAGGCAAGCAGTTATCTTTTAGCTCCCCGCCCCTATGCAATATGGAGATTAGCAACTTTTACAGAATTGCCATATGGATTACCAAGATAATATATCTGAAGCACTCCGAACCCTCTAGAGTGCTACGTAAATGCTAAGCATTATTATCCAAACAGAAGCTGCACGCTCCAATTTGAATAGGAATGTGCCCAAACCGTGGGAAGCACAGTGCAAGAACTTTCCCGGAAATTAAAAAAGGGACCTTAGGAAAAAGGAGAGCAGGTGCTTACCTGCTCCCCTCCACCCCTTCCAGCAGGGGCAGTGCTGATCCCAAAGAGTGTTCCCTCTAACAGGGATCCCCAGATGTTGTTAACTACAACTCCCAGAATCCCCAAGCAGAAGCCATTGCAGCTGGGGATTCTGGGAGTTGTAATCAACAACACCTGGGAATCCCTGTTAGAGGAAACACTGGTCCCAAAACAGCTCACGAGCCATCAGCATGGCATCTGTGCATGCACAGCGCTATTTGTGTGGTCAGCAACACCATGCTGACGTAGAGCAGGTCCTGCTCTCCTTTTTCTTATAGTCCATTTTTTGATTCCGGGGAAAGTGCTCGAACCGTGCTTCGAACCACAGTTCGGGCACATCCCTAATTTTGAACACCTTATCTTTAACACTTTTCAAGCAAGTCAGGATTTGAGAGGAGAGGAGGAAAAGCCTTTCTCCAAAATAAAAGGAGGAAAACACATACTTTTAGACAGCCGGTGTCTAGTTATATCAAGACATTCAGAAATCAGAGGAGGCTAAGAGAACACATGAAACATACACTGCCCCCTAGTGCATGGAGATAGTGAATGATATATCTGTCTAATCTAATGGAATACAGTCAGAATACACTATTAATGTTGCCACTGCAACCATAGAAATGCATGCTATATTTTCAGGTAATGTTAAAGGTGGAAGAGCTGGAGGTATGAAGGTGACAGACAGGAGTGCAACAGGATACAAGATCTAAGAGGTATTGAGCGGGGGAGGCCATGGAGAACTTTGAAGGCAAGGACAAGGAGCACGTGCTGTGTCCAGGAGCAGACTGTGAAGAGATTTAAGGAGGATGTGGTTGGGGTGACAAGGAGAGGTTAATGATTTTAGCAACAGAGTCCTAAATGGAGGTGATCCAACAGAAGGCCAAGCAGCAAGGAGAAGGAGTTGCAAGTAAGAGAGTAATCTATGATGGAAGAGAAGGTAATTAAAATGTACTTGACATTGTATATTTAAGGCTGGTGCATCTGGGTATGTTGTTGAAAGGGTAGTACTTCTCCTGATGGAACAGGCAGGCACCCTGAGATTACTGCTGGGCCTGGCCCGGGCCATAGCGGGGCACAGGGGAGAAGTGGGAGCACTGATTAAAGAACGCTTTCACATCCAGTATGCTGCTGGCACACATCCTTGCAAAAATGGTCATCTGTAAATTTGAGGGCTGGAATACTATAATACACTATATATGGAGCTGCCTTGAGGATGGTTTGGAAAGCTCAGGAGCTGCCTGGAGGTGGGATTATATCCCGAGAGGGATAGGCAACTTCAGACATAGGAGTCCAATCTGGGCAACAAAAAGTGTGAAGAGCAAAAAAGAGGCTTTGCCAGAGCCCACCCGATGCATCTCAGCTGCTCACTTCTATATTTTCAAGCCAAGACACAGGGAAATAACGAGCAGCTGAGATGCCTACCAAAGCCTCTGATGCTGTTCACACTGGAGCTAAGGAGTCCTTTACCTACCTCCTGAAAACAGGTGCAGGGATGAATATCAACATTTAATTGAGTCCTTAATGTGCACACCCACTTTCATTTCAATGCCTCTATTTTCAAGGCATATATTATGTTGCATTTTCTTCCTCTGCTTTGAAAACTAGCATCTAGGATCAAGCTGATATTTGAACCTGAAGTGTAGAATTGTGTCCTGAACAGGTGTACCACACTTCATTCAGATAGCCCATTTTTTGATACAGTCAATTTTACAAACTGACAGAGAATTTTACAAGCAGATTAAAATGGTGTTTCTCTTACGTGTAGCAAGGGGAGAGCAACCGTACTTATCCAACCCCAGCACAGCATCCCTCCAGTGGCTATTGCTGGTGTCTACCTTATGGTTCTTTTAGTCTGTCAGCTCTTTGGGGACAGGGGGCCATCTTATTTAAGTAGTATTTTCTTTGGTTTTTTGTAAACCGTTTGAGAACTTTGGTTGAAGAACGGAAAATAAATGTGTGCAGTCGTATAGCAGTAGAATAATTTTCTCAGCCAATTAGTTGCAAAATAGAGATATACAACCTATTTTCCAATAGCCGCATGGGTGATCTATATTGTATACTACTTGAAATGAGCAGAGATGTTGGTTCTGACTTTTAAAGCCTTCCATTTCTTCTGCATCCCCCTACTCTCCAATCCCAGTCTGTTGAGGACTCAGTGCTCAAGCTTCCCTCTAAGCAGGCCTGCACAACATAAGGCCCAGGGGGGGCGGATTTGGCCCACAGGGACTGCTTTACTGGTCCCCAGGAATCCTCAGCAAAACAGGAGCTGGAAACTGCCCTATAGCACCACCCTATGCATGTTTTCTCAGAAATATGTTCCATGGCATACCCAGTGAGGCTTACCGTCATGTAAACATGCCTAGGATTGCAGCCTGAATGCAACAACAATTTAGGGAGAGGTGAGGACTTGGCATTTGTTTTGGGCTGGCATGCACTCCAGGGGCCCCACTGACTGAGCAGGGACAGGACCTATTTTCTAGCCACTATCGGGCCTTCTCTGTAGCTGCTCCTGGACTATGGAATGCACTCCCAGCGGAAATTCGTAATCTTGATTCTTTGCTGTCCTTCAAGAGAGCCCTTAAAACCTATCTGTTTGGCCTGGACTTTCAGGGTTTTTAATCAGTTTTAATTGTTTTAATACCTGGTTTTCAGGGTTTTAATTGTTTTGATAGTTTAATTGTTTTTTAAGTTGTTTTAAATTGGTATTTATATTTGTATCTCTGTTTTAATTGTTTTTAATGTTTTCTGTTTTAATTGTAAACCGCCCTGAGCCATTTTGGAAGGGTGGTATATAAATCAAATTTAAAAATAAATAAATAATAAATATCCTCGGTTAAAACTATGGTTCCACTGACAGGGAGAATAGATCCACAAGTAATGAATAATGTTTTTAATTTTAATGTAATAATCTGCTAAAAACTGACCTCGGACCCTACACACCAAGTTGTGGATGGTTCTGGCCCACCAGGGCATTGGAGTTGTGCAGCCCTGAGTCTATGGGGAAGATTAACCTCACAAAGCTTAGGAGCAAGACTCTCTCCACTATAGGTCTGAGGCTTTGAAATGCACTTTCTGCCAAAGTCCACCCATCTCTCTCTCTTTGAGACAGATCTACAAAGTGCTTTTTAAAGTTTTATTTAGAAAGCAGTTTCACAGGAACCAATGATTATTATCCTGCTGTCCATTACTGTTTATTGGAGCTTTTACAGACTGTTTTAGTGCAATTTTTCTGATGTATTTTATTAACCATGTTGGATTTACACAATGGAGAGCAGAAAACAATTTTTAAAAAATAAATGTAGCTTTTTAAAAAGATTATCTTTGAGTCAAAAGATGATCTCTCGAATAATCTCATGGCATAGACAGGATACTGGAGAGGGAATATGGGGTAAATTTCAGAGTAAAAGTTGCATGTGCAGAATGCTTCTGCTTGCACAACCAAGCAATTTACCGCAATTCTCCCTTCCTTCTGCAGCCGCCTGTGGTCCCAAAAATCTGTTCCTAGGTGTCCCCCAGCCTTCAGGAATGTATTTTCAGAGGGCATGGGGGAAAGGGGGAAAATAATCAGCAACTTCCTCTCCCCTCATAGTGCAAACAGAAGTTCACAAAAATTTGCTCTGGATGCTACTCACTGATGACACTTTGGAGTTCACACAGACAAACAGTGTTTGTGGAGACTGAAATTTAGTGGCTGCTGCAAAGAACCACACGGCTCACATTCCACTTCAAATCTTTGCCAGCTGCAACCAATGTTAAGAATATTGTGAAACAGTCATAACTACAAATGGAGAAAAGGCATGAAAAATATTATCCTCCTAGATCAACAGGAATGCATGTGGACCTTTGTACACACCCATACCCCTCTTGCACCCAGAAAATCTACAGTTCAAGTTACCTACATAGCAGATTGACTAGTCTACTGTCCTGTGATTTTTACAGTCATGGTCATATGTAAGAATGCAAAATCTTGAAAACAGTTCCATTCTGAACAGATGCAATCAATACAGGTGTGTGCAAGAGAAATTGCTGTCTTCCCTCCTACCCTCAGAAATGTTTGAAACAAGCCTAGGTCCTGTTCACATTAACCTAGAGATGTGGGGTAGAAAACTTTATACAAAAAATTTTCCCGGAACTTTTTCTTGGAACTTTTCCCATTTCTAAAATTTCAACTTGGCTAGTTGAAAAACCTTTTTATACACAGTGAAAGCAACTTAATATGATAGACATTTGGGTTCTTTGTTTTGACTATATAAATAGCTCAAACACACTATTTGACAAGATCATAATCTAATTAGGGCATCAGGAAAATCGGTATAATAATTTACTGAGAAAAAAAACATATAACATATTTCTATAACATAAGAACACAACATAAGAACAGCCCTTCTGGATCAGGTCCAAGGCCTGCTAACTTGGCAAAGAGGCATCATTTAACATGGTGATTCTCTTTATTTAGCAGGGGGAGAGTAACTGGCCCTATCCACCCCCAGCACAGTACCTCCAGTGACTGTTGCTGGTGTCTATCTTATGTTTCGTTTTAGAATGTGAGCCCTTTGGGGACAGGGATCCATCTTATTTATTTATTATTTCTCTGTGTAAACCGCCCTGAGCCATTTTTGGAAGGGCGGTATAGAAATCGAATAAATTAATAATAATCTAATCCAGCATCCTGTTTCACACAGTGGCCCACCAGATGCCTCTGGGAAGCCCGCAAGCAGGTGGTGAAGGCATGCCCTCTCTCCTGCTGTTGCTTCCCTGCAACTGGTATTTAGAGGCAACCTGCCTCTGAGGCTGAAGCTGGCCTATAGCCACCAGACTACCTGTAGTAGCCATTAATAGACCTGTCCTCCATAAATTCGTCTCCCTTTTAAAGCCGTTCAAGCTAGTGGCCATCACCACATCCCACGGCAGAGATTAATAATTCCATAGATTAACTGCTGAATAGCCACCCCAAAAATTTAGGAGTCAGGCAATGGACACTTGACAGAACTACTAGAGTGTGTGGGTGTGGGGGGGCGGGAAGGGGCTTCTCTTAATATGCTTTTCAAGTAACATATTTAGAACAGAAACAAGGTTGCATGGGACTAATAAAGGTTTTATTAAATAACTCTGCCTTTGAATATTCTAGTCTAGGCACCATGGCTCTGTGGTGCCTGGGATTTGTCAAGCCCTTGGATAAAGGTAAATCCTTCATTTGATTTGATAGACGGCTACATATTTAACAGATAAATTGTTCATTATCTGGAATAATGAAAAAGTGAGGCAGCCAAGCTGGGCTGTGTGTGAGCTACGTGGGAAGCTGCCCTCTGCAGAGCCGGGTCATTCATCCATCTAGCTCAGTGTTGCCTACACTGACCAGCAGCGACGCTCCAAGGTTTCAGGCAGCTGTCTTTCCCAGGCCTACCTAGAGATGCTGCCAGAGATTGAACCCAAGACTTTGTACTTGGCAAGCAGATGCATTTCCGTTGAGCTGTGGCTCCACCCTGTAAGGGGAATATCTTGCGAGGTTCTGCATACAGTCACTCTTTCAAATGCAGACCAGGGCAGACCCTGCTTAGCAAAGGGGATTTCCCTGCTTGCTCCCAAAAGACCAGCACCCCTCCCCCCTGCAGTAATAGTTTTTCAGGGAAGAGAGCATAGTTTTAGCCTTTTTTCTTTTTAGACTGTAAGGGACTATATGTATAGTCCCTTCGGACTGTAAATATAAGTCGTCTTAATCCCGATACCAGCTTAATCACGGTAACAACCTAATTGTGAAGACTGCCTGTAGACAAAAAGCAACTTTTTTTTAAAACTGGGAAAGGAGGTAGGAAGGGTGATTTCCTCTCAGCTCCACGGCAAGCTGACAGAGAGGAGAGGAGATCTGGCCTTGGGGTAGCAAGCATGACTTGTCCCTTTAGCTAAGCAGGGGCCACCCTGGATGCATTTGAAAGGGAGACTAGAAGTGTGAGCACTGTAAGAGATTCCCCTCAGGGGATGGGGCTATTCTGGGAAGAGCAGAAGGTTCCAAGTTCCCTCCCTGATAGCATCTCCAAGATAGGGCTGAGAGAGATTCCTGCCTGCAACCTTGGAGAAGCCGCTGCCAATCTGTGTCGAAAATACTAAGCTAGATGGACCTATGGTCTGACTCAGTATATGGCAGCTTCCTGAATCTATTTTTCCAAAGTGGTGTCTCAAAGTTGAAAACAACTTTCTCCCCAAAGCTCAACATAGAAAGCTACCTCATCAGGCCCTTGGTCCATCTAACTCAGTATTGTCTACACGGACTGGCAACGGAGTCTCCAAGGTTGCAGGCAGCAGAAATCTTGCTCAGCCCTCTCTTGGAGATGACAGAGAGGGAACTTGGAAGGAACCTTCTGCATGCAAGCATGCAGATGCTCATTCCAGAGCAGCTCCATCCAGAGAGAATATCTTACAGTGCTCATACATGTCTGCCATTCAAATGCAACCAGGGTGACCCTACTTAGCAAAGGTGACAATTCATGCTTGCTAACACAAGACCAGCCACCTAATGGCGCAGCGGGGAAGAAACCTGTCTAGAGAGCAGTAGGCTGTTGGTTCAAATCCCCACTGGCGTGTTCCCCAGAATATGGGAAACTCCTATATCGGGCAGCAGCAATATAGGAAGGTGCTGAAAGGCATCATCTCATACTGTATGGGGAGATGGCAATGGTAAACCCCTCCTGTATTCTACCAAAGAAAACCACACGGCTCTGTGGTTGCCAGGAGTCGACACCGACTCCTGGCAACCACAGATCTAACAGCACAACTTAACTTTACTTATGACAAGACCAGAGATGAAAGTTTGGGCGGTATAGAAGTTTGATAGATAGATAGATAGATAGATAGATAGATAGATAGATAGAATATCTACTGTCATTTCTCCAACTGACTCAAGGGTTGTTGGGTCATGTGTTGTCTTGACAACACAGCACATGAAATAGCAGCCCAGTAACCAAGCAGATGGCAAGGCTATAGCTACTCTGTCTATAGAACAAAAAGGCTGGTCAATATAATGAGCCTTCATCATGTCAGCAGGTACTCTCCACCTCTTCCATACCTTTTGGATTCTCACCCCAGAACAGCTTCCATTCACTTCTAGTACACATGCATTTTTTCTGTCCCCACTGACCAGGCTGCCAATTAATGATACAATTCAGATATTTGCATAACAAACTACCATCCAAATACAGCTCTATGGAGGAGTGAATAGCCTGAATACTCATGAGATTTTTGTCCATTCATCATTTCTTATACAAACAGCTGGCAGTCTGCTCAGTGAAACAAAGGACAGATAATGCCACTCAGGCTTTTTAAAAGTCTGAACAAGAGGGAGAAAAAAATGGAAGAAAGTGAATATCAACAAATGTTTTGTCTGATAAATGCTCCTAAGCAATTAGACTTTTAATTAAATGCACATTGAAGATATCAACACAGTTTAAGCACGCGACCTCAACACTTTCCATTTTTGTTTCTTAGAACAGTAAGGCACATCCTTACCTTTCCCTCACAGAGAACGGCCCCTTCTCCCAGCCTTGTGTTCCACCTAATCATTCATTTATCTGACTTCACACACATCGCTCTACACAGATGCAACCAATTCTTTCATCCATCTCTCCTCCATATCAAAACAGTTCTGCAGACCAACAATGAAACACTTTTACTATTAACCTCTCTCTCTCCCTTTTTCTGCTCTATTAATTTCCCCTTTCTGTGTTTTGTTTTGGGTTTGGTGTTTTTTTGTGTGGACTGACCCACATTATAATAGATCAGCATACCACAGCCAGTGCTCCCCCCCACTCCGCTTTTTGCGGGGGAAGAAGACGAAGATGATAGAAAATAAGGGGAAACGAGAACCACAATGAATGCAATTAAGAATTCTGGAGAATTCAAAAGCTTCCTTAAAATCTTGTGTCTTAAGGAATACCATTATTAAGAACTAAAAATACAAAAAATCTTAAGCAAGCTTTTGAATCCTCCAGGACTCTTAACCAGGCTGGATATTAAGCAAAGCAAAAAGGGGAGCAGGGCGACTGCACATGGCGAAATAGCTCTGAATGTCTGCAGCTTCTAACAAGGAGTTCAAGAGATTCAAGAGATTAATAGGCAGACTCATCCCCACTAGGAGTAAGACATGATCTCAGACTACACCCCAAGGCTTCCGGAATGAAGGAGAGACAATAATGACCGTTCCACCATTTTTACAGAATCCCATAGTTACTCTGTTCAGTTCGCAGTGTTTAAGTGAAGCACACAGGCCTCTTAGAAGTAAGAGAAACATGGTGGTCTTTATATTAGGAAAGCTGCACTATTTTACCATGACTGGCCAGCTTTTTGCTTTGCTTATCACCCAGCCTGATTTAAAAGTTCTGGAGAATCTTATGCCTTTTTAGTTAGTCCTAATAAAGATGTTACTTGATTGTTACTTTTGGATTTTTTCTAAAGGACTAACATAGCTACCTACATAGTTTTCTTAGACTTGGGAAACAGGAGGAAAGGGAAAGGGGCAGGTCCCTGAATGCCACTCTTCCTTTGGAAACAGGATCAAACATGGCTGCGGTGGGGTGGTGCATTTCCTAGAGTCAGTACATTGATCCAGACTGCGCAGCAGCCCCTTTCCATGGTGTGTCACCCAGCTTCCCAAATAAAAGAGAGGCACACAGAAGATCACAAAGGGTCCTTTAAAGTCACAGGTTGATGGACAGAAAACAGAAGTTGAGTTTGTAAGGTCAACGTTTGGAAAAGGCACCATCACTTTCTATTCCTTTTTCAAATACACTGACATAACAGGAAAGCAGCCATTGCCTGTGGCTATGGTGAAATTTGAACTTCACCAGCTCTCATTTACACCAACTGCAGAGGCACACACTGTGTTAGTCTACAGCAGGAAAAGCCACAGAGTCCAGAGTCCTGTGGCACCTTAATGGCTGGCAGGCAGGCAGGCAGACGTGTCATTTAGTCATGAGTATACATCTCAGTGTTTCAACTAGAGTGGAGAATTGGGAGTTTTCCACATCCCTAGTTCTCCAAGAGGGCAGAGACATACCAATACTATCCTGCAGTCATTGCAGAGATGCATCTCCCTACCATCACCATTCATATATGCTTCCTTTTGAAACCTTCTTCCCATTTCCCCCTTTGCTTGCATCTTAGGAACATAGGAAACTGCCATATACTGAGTCAGACTATTGGTCTATCTAGCTCAGTATTGTCTTCACAGACTGGCAGCGGCTTCTCCAAGGTTGCAGGCAGGAATCTCTCTCAGCCCTATCTTGGAGATGCTATCAGGGAGGGAACTTGGAACCTTCTGCTCTTCCCAGAGCGGCTTCATCCCCTGAGGGGAATATCTTGCAGTGCTCACACATCAAGTCTCCCATTCATATGCAACCAGGGCAGACCATGCTTAGTTATGGAGACAAGTCATGCTTGCTACCACAAGACCAGCTCTCCTCTCCTCTTGAATCAGGAAATATCATGTAGATGTGGCAAAAGGAAAGTACTTTTGCCTGGCTGTCTCCCGCTTCCAAGCATAGAGGCCTGCAACAACCAGGTGCTCAACTGAGTCTGCTCTACAGATCCAGGGCCATGAATCAGACTACCGTACATAATCACAAATATGGCACTTATTTCACCAGGGCGGTTATTCCCTTTCATTTGGTACAAAACACAATAGACAGACTGCAGAGGGGAAGATGGTTTGTTGATCACATCTGACCAATATTACATCAGTTGCACTGGCTCCCAGTTCATTTTGAGGCCCAATTTAAGGTGCTGGTTGTTCTTTTAAAACCTTAAAACAGGTTGGAAGCAGAGTATCTGAAGGACCAATGAACCTGCTTGCCAACTCCAATCACTGACAGAGGTCCTGCTCTGCATCCCGCCATCTTGCCAAGTGAGGAGGGCAGGGACACAGAAGAGGGCTTTTTATCAATGGTGCTCAGCCTGTGGAACTCCATGCCTCAGGAAATCCAGCTTACCTAGGGTTGGTCCTAGGATAAACAGCACCCTGGGTAAGAAGTGCTTTTGGTGCCTCCCCTCAAGTTAGTTTATCAGTTGGCACCTCTTTCAGGTAGGCACCCTAGGCAACTGCCAGCTTGCCCACCCCCAAGGTCAGCTCTGAGCTTACCACTTCACTGAGTGCCCTTTGGCAGCAGGCCAAGACATTTTGGTTGTTTGCATTCTATGGAGATGCTTGCAAACTCCAACTGCACTGTTTATCTTGCTGCACCTTTGTTTATTATTTGTCATATTTACAAACCATCTTTGGCAGTGTACATTGTTTTTAAAAATTCAGCAAAAGTAAACACACCATAACAATTGAAACAGTTTTAAAATGTTTTTAATGCAGCAGCTCTTATTTTGACAGAGTGCACATTCCAAAGCCCTGGGGCAGCCATAGGGAAGGCACTGCCCCAAGTTGCCACCAAATGAGCCAGTAGCAACTGTAACCAGACCACCCAAAATGCTATCACTAGATGACAGGGTTTATGACCGAGAGAGAAGGCACTCTCTTAAGTATCTTAATGGACCTAAGCCCTTAAGATAGACAATAACCAACACTTTACATTTTGCTCGGAAACATAGCAGCAGCCAGTGCAGTTCCTCTAAGATCAGTGTTATATGGTCACTTCTGTTATTGTTGCTGACCAACTGATTGTTTGTTAAGCTGTTGTGTTTTGATAGTGTTCTATCTGAATTATAAGCTACTTTTAGAGATGGAAGGTGCAGGATAAAAATATTTTATAAATGAAGTAAGACGTATATCAAGAATTGGGCTGTGATCCTGAAGTTCACAGCCAGAGATTGAACAATTCAATGATCCTCAAGATTTTACAATGCCCAATTTAAAAACAAACAAAAACAAAACACCAATAATACACAACCGTAGTTATCCCTAAGAACTCTACACTAACATAGACGGTCAGCACTAATAATTTAAAGACAAACCATATCCATTATAGAAAAGTAAATGCCTGCCTTAAAAGAAACACCTAATGGTTACATGATTTCCTAAAGGTCTGCAGGCTCAGGATCTAGTGGAGAGGCAGCCACATCAGTTTGACCCAATGAGGACCCCTTTGATAAGGAGATGCAGTAAAAACTAGAAGACCCCCTGGAAACGCAGCTCCCTTGCAAGAGATGGGACGTACACCATTCTCATCCCCTGTATGGTACTTAAATCAGGCATTGACTAGCTTTTCATATTCTTTTTTAAAGATCTAGCCCAAAAATCTAGGAGCCAGACAATGGACAAATGAAATTTGTGACAAATGAAATTTGTCACGGCCCATCTTAAAATTAATGGAGATAATAACAGAGATTGTGAAGGGGAAGGGTAAATAGGTTTCTTTGTACTTGCTTTATAAGTATCATCCTTAGAACAGAAACAGGGTTGCCAATGGAAAAAAAATTAGAACTCTACCTCTGAATTAAAACACTACCTCTGCCCTAGTCTAGATGCCATGGTTAAATTTCTAGGTACCATGGTTCCCTGGCACCTGGGATTTATCAAGCCCTGTCTTAAAATCTGAGCTTGACAAATCCTGGGCACCAGGGAGTCATGGTGCCTAAACTAAAATATTCAGAGGTAAAAGGTCAAGGTAAAGTGTGCCATCAAGTCAATTTTGATAAAGAGATAGAGATAAAGAGAAGCCCATCTACCCTTTCCCTCCACAATGTCCATTGCCAAGTCTGATAATTCTGTCAAGTGCCCATCAGTGTTCCCTCTAATTTTTTCTCATCTGTGTGCAGAATACATTTTGTTCTAGGCAGCAGTATCAAGGCAGTGTGTGCAATGTTCCCTCTAACAGGGATTCGCACGTGTTGTTGACTACAACTCCCAGAATCCCCAGCTGCAATGGCTTTTGCTTGGGGATTCTGGAAGTTGTAGTCAACAACACATGGGAATCCCTGTTAGAGGGAACACTGAGTGTGTGCCTCTCTGATTCAACCTGAGCGGGATCTAAAATTAACTAAGCGGACATCAAAAAACTTGTGTACGCACACATGTGCATGCCTTAGAGGGAACACTGGTGTCCATTGTCTGGCTCCTAAATTTTGAGGTTGGCTCCTAGATCTAAGAAAATTTGTCACGGCCCATCTTAAATCAAACTATTCTATAACAGCATAGGCTAAGGGATAATCCTAATCCAAGAGTAGTCCGAGTACAGGTTTAAAGGTTATATAGTGCTGCAGGTGAAATATGTTAGTCCATTCTCCCCTCCTCTTTTGCTTCCTGTAAACTGAGTCCCTCAGGGGTTATTAACATGATCACCAGGCTGTATTACAAGCTCAGGTGTTCATGTGCCTACTCCCTGGACAGAAGCCGATCTGTTGCCTTCTCAGCCACTGCTTACCACTGAAACAAACAACTCTAAATCTCAGTGAAGAGCACTCTACTGAAAAAAGGTGGAACCTAACAAGAAGACAACACTCTCGAACTGAACTGCATCACAACAAATACTAGGGTTCCGATATATCACACAATAAAACTGACAGCGCTTGATAAAGTGAGTATATAGTACATGCTGCCTCAGGAGAGATCCCCTCCCACCCCTACTTGAAACTCATAACAGAAATGCTTTCCTAGATAATAATTTTCAAGATCCATCATATCTGAGAGCATTTTAACTGTATGCTTTGTTTATTCCACTTTATAACTGCGATTGGTCACAGATCAAGTTTTAAAAGACACCCAAGGGGCTCTGCCAGGATTAATTATCTTGGCAGGAGCCTGATCTTCCATCACCAGGCTAAGCACAAGAACGGCTGAGAGAAGAGGATATAGTCGTAACACCAACTGGAAAGGGAGTACAAAATATGCAGGCAAGAAATCAGGAGAAAAATCAAGGCCCGGCTCACGTGCTGGGCTTTGTACAATAGCTTATTATTGTCCTCCAAACCTTTTCCTCAGCATCCTGTGTTGTTTTGGGAAGCAGTTCTGCGGCTGACAATTAAAATTTGTTCCCAGGATTCATGCAGTAGGCAGTTTATAACTAATTAATACATAGGAATGCTTCAATTTATTCCTTTCAATGGAATTAACTTCTGTTCACTTTATTTCATCTCACAGAATATCCACTCTTCAGAGAACTGAAGCTGCTAACCTAGAAGTAGTGTGTAATACAATCTAAAAATACCACATGTAAAAACTTTACAATGGTTTAAATTCAACATGTTTCACTTCCATTCCACTGACAAGGATGTCATGTATATACTGCAGTGAGCAATTTCTACAGGTTCAACAGAGCAAGTATTACAACCTTCCTTACTTCTTAGTATAAGAATCAGCTCCACATTAATCATAACAGCTTTTTAAAACAAGAAGTTATATACATTGCCTGACAACCAATGATGGACCTGCTAAGACAGAGAATAGTTATTACTTCTGATCTCCTTCCCAAAAACCAAGCCATGAATCTTGTACAAAGTACACACTGCCATTATACGCTACATTTGGAATCTGGGCACAAAGACAATTCTCAAATTTGAATGGCATCTATATATATCATCATCAGTTATAAGTGGTGCACATTTTGTTAGCCTAAGCAGCTATGTTTTCCTGAAATAAACCCCAAAGTGGAAGAGCAATCTTTTCATGAATGCTTCTCCTATGTTACAGAGTAACACAATCACTTAAATAGGTGCACTATTCACAATCAAAACTGCCATGTATTTATGTTTATTTTGCCAAAGACCCTGAGTTCAAAAAGTGAACTACAAATTGGCCCTCAGAGGCAGCCTCTCAAGTCAGCCTGGGAGAAAAAAAAATACACAGCCCCAAATAACACTTGCTCAGCTTCTTCTTTACAAAGCATAAAACTGACACAATCTTCTCTGTGTACACGTACTGCAACACCACCAAACACAGTTAGATGTTACATTTTTCAGGGTATAAAACTTGTAAATTTAGAGGAGTGAGGCAAGTGCCTAGCTATTAGTGTTTTATCCAAAACAGAACAAAAGGCTTAGGATTTCAAACTGGTCTTGAAACTTCACTATTATTTTTAGACAACAACATGTCATTTTTATCTAAATACTCAATGCTATATTGTGGCTGAAAGGTTATTCAAACAGGTGTGACACAGTACCACATTTAGACCTACTAAGCTCAGAACATATTGCAGCATTCTGCCCAGTGCCACATTCAGCATCAGTGCACAAGCTGAGCTGCTCAAGACAACATGTATCACAAGACAACTAAGTGCATTCTATGCTACTGAGTAGCACACTATTATGTCAATCATGCTTCTTGTCACATTCAGTCCCACATGGGAGGCAGAGAAAGTCACCACCCACAGCATGTGCCCCATTTTTACCATTTGGTGCTAAAGTCAATGGGCACTGAATATGCCACCTGTCCCACAACAGAGTGCATTTATCCAGGGCTATCGCCACGCCGCTCTGTACCAAAGAACTCAACACCCATATTCAGCACCATACCAGGGTACATGATTTGACCATCATGCTGCAGCACTGCAACACCTAGATTACCAACTTTGTATTCAAGTCACCTGAAACACATGTGTGTAGGCAGGTGGCTCATAAACAAAGAAAGATCCAGAACAAAATACACCACACTGTCCCACTCTGCACCTCACAGGCTGCCCAAGACCCCCATATGGCACCCCATGGCATTAGTGCGGTTCTCCCTACCTTTCAGGTCCAGACTGTGGCAATCAGTACCCACGTCTCCCTCCCCAGTCGCTGGGTACACCCAAGCTGTTGAGCCCCGGAGGCTACTACATTTGGCTGAGCTGCAAGGAAGTAGCCCTGGCAGGAGCAACACCGGGGGGGGGGGAGAGAAGTAGGGGGTCCCAAAAGGGCCAAAGTGCACTTTTCATTCCCACCTATCAGATTTCTGAAACAGAAGTGAGGGGCGGCGGGAGGGCAAGCCACTTGCCTGGGGGCGCCTGTCCACTCCTGCCTGGCCCAGGCGAGCCGCTGCCCTTCGCCATCCTGCACCCCAACCCCTTGCAAACTGCCACGCAGCAGCAGCAGCAGCAGCAGCAGCCCACTCGCCCACCCCATTGCCGTGCCCGAAGGCGGAGGAGCCCGGGAGCCGCTCGTGAGCCCACCACGCCACACCGGCCGAGCCGCCGCTCCCACCCAACCGCATCTGCCTCCCCTCCTTCTCCCACTTTGGCCCCCTCACCGCCACGCGGCACTGCAGGGACCCGCCGGACCGATGCTGGCGGCGGGGCTGCCGCTCGCCGCTCTCTCCGCCGCCTCCTCCTCCTCCGGCAGGGACCGCTCCGTCCGTCACTCGGGGGACGGGGCGGAGCGCGAGGCCCTCAGGAGCCCATGGCCAGGCCTGGCCGGAGGCGGGCCTCCCGCCGGCAATTCCGTGGGGGATGCGCAGCCACTCCGGCCCGCTCCCTCCTCCTTCTTCTCCTCGCCGGTCTCCGTCCTGCACCCGAGCTGGTCGCCGCGGCCTTCAGCCGGAGGCGGGGGTGAAAACAGCGCCGGCGTTGAGAGATTGGGCAGGCGAGAAGAGAAGACCTCCTGCGCAGGCGCTGAGCACAAGCCAACTTACTGACTCCCCCCCCGTCTCTCTCTGCCCCCCCCACAGCCCCCCGCCCAAGGGGAGGGGGCGGAGTTACGAGAGGGTGACATAACCAGCGAGCTCTTAAAGGGACAGTGCCGTGCCGCCCACCAAAAAGATTCTGAGCCCGGCGTCCTCTGCTGGCGGTCGCTTCAAAAGCCAGCGTCTCTCTCTCTTTCTGCTGCTAATAACAACAACAACAACAAACAAACAAACATTATTGGTTAGCCGCCCGATAACAATTTGTTCTCTGGGCGGCTCACAACAAAGGAGTCAAACATACAATAAAAACACATAACATTAAATCATAACAGACCAAAAAAAGAAGATTAAAAAATGCAAAATACAATACAAGCCAGAGCCAGCTTAAAAACTCACTTTAAAATTAGTTAAAAATCAGAACAAATCTGAAAACCCGAATTTAAGAAACCGAATTTAAAAGGCCCGTGGGAACAAAAAGGTATTTACCAGTATTATCTATCTATCTATCTAGCTATCTATCTCCGCTGTTTAATCTGGAACATGCGGCACCCAGCCTCAGAGAAGATGGGTGGCTGCAAAACAGCAGATCCGCTTACCGCCCACCCCCGCCTTCCCCTCAAAAGCCATTGACAGCAGAGCCAGCTCGGAAGATAGCCTTGGTCTACGGAGAAAGGAGGCTGCTCCGAGTTTCGAGGGCTGTGCTGCTTTCTCCATCACATCAGAAGGACATCCGTGTAGTATGTTGCTTGCTTTGGATTCGAGCGCGGGGTGGGTGGGGGGCATCCTGGGGTCCTGTCCGGGACAGCAGTGGTGCAGACAGAAGGAGCGTCACTACTTAAGTTAGTGAGGCCGGGGAAGAAAGACACTTTTGCGGGGACGATATGGGTTATTTGTTTGGGAGAGGGAGTTCAGTAAAAGAGGGTGGGTCTCCTCAGATGTTGGGGGCGGGGGGCGGTTGAAAGACAGAGCAAGGGCTGAGCCCGGCGGCGGGTTAAAGGGCAAGAACCTGGAGGAAATTTCAGACTGACCAGGAGGAGAGCCAGGAAGGGTTGAGCCAGGATGCAACCTGGTGATGAGTTAGGGTGAAGCTTGGATTTTAAAGGCTTTTCTGAGCCCTACAGGTTAAGATGCTGCCTTATACCGATGCTGCCTAAATCAGGCCATTGGTCCATCTAGCTCAGAGTTGTCTACTACACAGACAAATAACAGCTCTTCAAGGTTTCAGATGAGTCTTTCCCAGCCTTGCCTGGAGACACCAAGGAACCCGGGATATTTTGTATACAAATAGGTGCCCTTCCATTGTGGTTCTTCCCTGATAGAGCCAGTAAAAAAATTGGTGGGAAACATTAATAGACAGGACCAGCCCTGCAAAGGTGGCTCCCCAGGGGTGGGGTGGGTGGGGTGGGAGGGAGTGCCCCTTCAGAAAAGTAGCTCCTCACCCATTTCTGTTTCAGAAATCTAACATGTGGGACACAGCTCCCAGAAATGCACTTTACCCTTTATGGGCCCCTTAATTTTTTCTTTCTTGCATGCCCCTTCAAAGCCTAGCTTTTGCATCCATAGAATGTCACAGGAAAAACCATTGTCCGAACAATTATAATCTTTGTAGGTGTAGACACATCATGGCATCTAAATATCCTTTCCAAGGCCTTCATTGCAACCCTACCAAGTGCTAGTCTGCAGTGTATTTCTTGAATACTGGATCCTTTACTGTTGATGGTGGATGCTAAAAGGCAGAAGATATCTACCACTTCAATGTCTTCATTATCAGTTCTGACACTGGTTACTGTACCTGTCGTCATTAGTTTAGTCTTCTTTACATTTAGTCGTAGTCCCATTTTTTCACTGTACTCCTTGACTTTCATTGCTAGAGCCTTGGAAGGATATTTAGATGGTGTGATGTGTCTATACCTACAAAGATTAGAATTGTTTGGACAGTGGTTTTTCCCATTACATTCTATGGATAAGAAAGCTGGACTTTGAACAAGCAAGATAGAAACAGTACTGATGCTTTTGAACTTTGGTGCTGGAGAAGACTTTTGAGGATACCATGGACAGCCAGGAAAACAAACAAATGGACCCTAGAACAAATCAATCCAGAATTTTCACTCGAGGCACAAATAACCAGGCTCAGACTATCATACTTCAGACACATTATGCAAAAACCCAGCTCCCTTGAGAAGTCCATAATGCTGGGGAAAGTTGAAGGAAAGAGAAGAAGAGGACGACCAGCAGCAAGGTGGATGGACTCCATTATGACAACAATGAATACACCACTGAAAAACCTTAAAGGCCAAGTTGAAGACAGATCATCCTGGAGAGAATCTATCTATGTGGTCGCTAAGAGTCAACACTGACTTGACTGCACTTAATCAATCAATCAATCAATCAATCAATCAATCTTTTCCCCCCCTGGTGCCACTACTGCAGCCATATTATTAGGTGAAGGGGAATGAATTAATAGCGCCTGCAGTGTGCTGGGCATATCCTCCCAATTGGCCTGTATGTATGTATGTATCGTATTTTTATCCCACCCTATATAAAATACAGATGCCTCTGAATACTATTATAGTGGGAGCAACAGCAGGAGAGGGGGCATGCCTTCATCTCTTGCCTTCCCATTCAAATGCAAACCAGGATGGACCTTGCTTAGGAAAGGGGACCATTCATGCTTGTTATTAGCTTTTGGTTGTGGAGGAAGTTCAGTAAACTAAGGGGGAACTTTTTAAATGCTAAGCTACCTAATAGTGCAGCATGGAAATGACTTGACTAGGAAGCCAGAGGGTGGTTTTTGGAGGATCACTGCCTAAAGATATTCACAGTTATTCCAGTGTTAAGAAATCTCCCACAAGGACCCTCATTGCCTTCACTGATGGTCTATGAACAATTTCGTTTTTCTGTGTATTTTAGTACAAGCACCCCTTGAAATCTCTGGGAGGAGGATACTCTTGGGATGTTCTTTTGCTACCCTAATAAATACAACTCGGAATTTACTGTACTAAGAATTCACTGACAGTGCTAGAATAGGGGAGGAAATATTTCCTGCTGTCCCTTTCTCAATACAACACTAGGGGGCACTATCGGCACCCTGAAGCCCGCTATGGGAGAGTAAACATTGAAGGCTGAGATCTTCTTAAGGCATCCAAGAGTTTTCCGTCTGTTGCTGCAGTGGTTGATGGGAGTTCTCTATCACACACAAAGAATCCACATTTCAGTATCTTATTGTTATTATTTGAAGAAATACTTAATGTATCTACTTTATGTATCTACATGAGGCTATTTGCATGCTAAGTAGGAAACTGATCTGTGACTGCATATACATTAAGCACTCATGCTGTCAAGATATAGCACCCCAGGATGCTGTTTGGCTTCTTAGCACATCAAGGGTCTTTTTTTTTTTAACTGGCCCATGGTTCACGGCAAATGGCTGCCACAGATAAGTTAGTGTGCTCAGGGGCGAAGCAAGGTTGGGCCCAGAGACAAGATTTTAAAATGGGCCGCCCCTCACTGAAGCTCAGCTCATAAAGTAAAGGAATCTTAAATGAGGCTGAATTGTGGACGATGCAAGTCATTGAATGGTACTAGAGAAAGACATGCTGTTCTGGTAGCAGGTCTGAAAGACCTGGTAGCTCCAGGTCTTAACACTTACATCAATTTTGAAGGGTGAATACAACTGAAGGAAGCCCAGGCGGGTGTGCGACTGGAGGAGTCAGTCATGTGACTTGCCTCTGGGGGGGCCCTCAAAGCAGTGGGCCCCCAGACAACTGTCTCCCCTTGCCCTATGATAGTTATGCCCCAAGTGTGCCTGTGGGATGCATGGGTTGGATTCCAGGAGCACATGCGTTTCAGGGGTAGAGGGCGTACTATATCCCATTTACACTGCACCTAGTACACTTCATTATAAAGCTGGTATGCTCAGACTTTTTCACAATGTGCTTTGAAGGGGGGAAACATAATTGGGGCCTCCCCAACCAACCTTTGCACTTTAAAAGACAGTTATCCTAACTAAGTGCACTAGGATGCTAGGCTAGAAAGAATTAATGGGTCTTCCTTCTGAGAGAAAAAAATGGAAAGAAACAAGCTGTACTGTTGTAATCACAAGAATTGGCTGATAAACCAGCTGCGTCCGTTTCTTGAGATGAATGACCTCAAAACAGTGGTACATCTGCTGGCAACCTCCAGACTTGACTTCTGCAATGCACTCTATGTGGGGCTGCCTTTGTACGTAGTCCGGAAAGTTCAGTTGGTACAGAATGTGGCGGCCAGGTTGGTCTCTGGGTCATCTGGGAGAGACCACATCACTCCTTTGCTGATAGAGCTATACTGGCTGTCAATAGGTTTCTGGGCAAAATACAAGGTGTTGGTTATAACCTATAAAGCCCTAAACGGCTTGGGCCCTAGGTACAGTGGTCCCTCGACTTACGAAGCACTCGACATCCGAATGTTTCGACATACGAACGACAAAAAATACCGGAAGTCGTTGCCGGTTTAGATGCGGCTTCCTCGACCTACGAATTTTTAGATGCGGTTTCCTCGACTTACGAGTGTTCCGGACCTCCATGGATGCGCTTTTCGCTTACGAAAATTCCGACCTACGAATGTGCTTTCGGATCGGATTATCTTCGTAAGTCGAGGGACCACTGTATTTAAGAAAACGTCTTCTTCATTATGAGCCCCACCGCCCATTGAGGTCGTATGGAGAGGTCCGTCTCTAGTTGCCGCCAGCTCGCCTGGTGGCCAGTGGCCACAGGGTGGTGGGCCTTCTTGGTTGCTGCCCTGAGATTGTGAATGCGCTCCCTACTGAAATGACGATCCTCCCCATCTCTGACAATTTTTAAAAAGCATTTGAAAACCCACCTCTTCACCCAAGCTTTTTCAGCTTTTTTAATTGTTTAGGTTTTAACCTGTGTTTGATTTTAAATTGCTTAAATTTGTGTGTGTGCATGTTTTTAACTTGTTTTTATATTATTGTTAACCGTCTAGAGACGGAAGTTTGGGGCGGTGTACAAATCTGATGGATGAATGAATGAATGAATAATCTGTCTTCTACTGAGTCAGGCCATTGGTCCATCCAGCTCAATATTGCCTACACTGATTGGCAGCATCTGTCAAAGGTTTCAGACAAGAGTCTTTCTACCCTACCTGGAGATGCCAATGCCATGGATTGAACCTAGGACCTTCTGAACACAAAGCAGATGCACTACCATCCCCAAAGCCCATGTACAAAGCACACATACTAAGGAATAAGTTACAGCGTGATTTACTTCTGAGTAAGCATACTTGGACTGCATTGAGTATGTGTTACGTAAATTATAATGATCTGTTCTGTCCTCTTTTACACTTAGTTTTTGTTAAGGTGTGTTTGTAATTAGTATGTTCTCTCCTCCAGTCCCACAGTCGTCCACCCACACCTTATGAGCTCAGGTTTCCACAGCAGCCACTTGAAAGGTAAGCATCCATCCTCCCACTTGACTGTCTGCGACCAGATATTGCCTCTGTTGGCTCTGAAAGGTTCCTTCAGCTCCACTCAAAGCTTCTTTCTAGAATAATTTATTTCATTACACCTTTGCAGCATTTTCCATTTTAAAAAGGCATCCCACACTTTAATTAAATTAATTTATTTATACATTTTTATACCACCTTTCCTTAAAACAATCTCTCTCAAGGCGGTATGCAAAACATTTAGAACAGTATAAAACATTTAAGACCCACGTGAAATGAATCGCCCCCAGTATGCAATGCATTTATAGGTAGCAACCGGGGCTAGCTTGTGCAGAAACATCTTTTGCATTTTCAGTGTAATTCCTCTGTCTGGGGCTCATCCTGTGGATTTGCGTCTGTAGTGTGAAGCATTCTGTATTCAAAATTGTTCCCCACCTGCTTTCTAGGGTGGGGAGAGAATTTGTGGGTCCTGTCACAACCGCCACACATTCAGCTGCCAGTTATCGAAGCTCAGGGGCATCATGAGGCAGTGGCCCTACCATGGGGCACAACCCCCCATTGAGTTGCTCAGAGCCTTGGATCTCACCAGTCACCTCCCTCCTCCATGGCCTCCTCTTGTAAGGAAGTCCAGTAGTGGGGGCACCTGCACAAAGCAAGGGAGAGAGTTCCGAGCATCACCCAGCTCTCTGCTGCTTCCGCCATCATAGGTGCTGTATTATAATCTCAGAGACTTTCATACACACACACACACACACACACACACACACACACACACACACACACACACACACACTGTTTGGTCATTATCAAAAGGGGGGCTGTGGGCACAGGCCCTGGATCTTTTAAGAACCTAGCAAAACCCTTGCCAAATGTAGAAAAATCTAGTTTTTTACGTGGAGGTGCTCTTACCCCTGAACTTCTGGGCGGAGGTCCAGGGCCTCCACACACCCTGCGGGCCCCTGCATCCTCTTTAGTCGGTCCCGGCTGGTGTGTTTGCCATGCCACCCACCCATACCAGGCGGCCGAGCATAATTGTGACTTGTGCCAGGCGGCCGAGCATGACCTCTGCTTTAGAGACAGAGGGGGGAGCGGGAAGAGAAATAGGTGGGGAATATGTTGTGTGTGTGTGTGTTGAAATGTTTCTGCTAATGCCTATTTGCATCAATATAGCTGTTTTATACTCTTACATTCTTGTGAGTTCAGTTGTTGTGTGTGCCCTCAAGAACCCACGTGTGTCAAGGTAAAAATGCTGTGTGTGTCACAATGTGTGTGTGTGTGGGGGGGTGATGCTTAACTTGCGAGGTGGGGGTGTGTGCTCCAAAATTACCTAGATGCACTGTTTCCTTCAAAGGAATAGAGCCTGATGTGAACCATGCCTCTTTTTCATTGTAGTCCAGGTCTCCCCAGCGTAGTCTCCCATTACACTTAATGGCACAGTGGGGAAGTAACCTGCCTAGACAACAGGAGGCTGTTGGTTCAAATCCCCACTGGTGTGTTTCCCAAATGGGCAGCAGCGATATAGGAAGATGCTGAAAGGCATCATCTCATACCATGCAGGAGAAGGCCATGGTAAACCACTCCTCTCTTCTACCAAGAAAACCACATAGCTCTGTGGTTGCCAGGAGTCAACACTGACTCGACAGCACAACCTTTCCTTTCAACTACAAGGCTTATTATCTTCCAGAACTGAACAGAGAGACCATTTTGAAGATTATAGATGTCTGGGTACAAGGACTCATTGATTGGACCCTTGCTTATCTAAAGTCTAAAGCAAGAGTTATCTGCCTGAAGTTGGTTTATGCACTGATAAAAACCAGTTGGCCTTGGGCTAACCATTGGGCCCTTCCTGTGAGTTACTGTTAGAAGAAAGAGGGTAATACTGTTCTACTGTTAGAAGAAAGAGGGCATAACCCTCTTTCTCACAAAGCTGAAAGCTCTTGGTTGATATCTGGGAGTTTGATAGAATCCAGTTGATCTTAAAGGCTTGGTTCCTCTGAAGTGCTCCTTACCTGAAATCAGTTCTTTGATCTTTAGCTAGGCAGCTAACCATGCTTCATCTGCATTATAAAAGCTTTTGAGCATTCACAGCTATTTGCATGTGATTGCTTTGGCTAACACCTGGAGGCTACTGGTCACACACTCTGCTGTTTGAGACTTAACATTTCTTCTAAAACAATTGGCGAGACTGCAGATATGTAGGAGCAGTTGCCAAGGTGGGGTGTATGTTTTGTGCTTAAAAACTACCCTGGGCATTTTCCAGATTATGAGTTTTGCGCTGGTAGAAGCGTTGCAAGGTGCAACGGAATAGAGCAACGGTTTCAAGCCACAAGTAAAGGGTTGTTCAATGCTTCATGGTAGGCTGGTGGCTGTTCATATTGACGTCCACTGCAACGTGGTTTCCAGGCAGAGGGTGTCCATATTCACCTTCTTCACCATTCTGCATGAAGCTGAATTCTGCAATCTTCATAAACTGTGGCAATGATGCAAATTTGTGTGGGTGAATAGTCAGACAGACAGTCTGCTACTGCCGATTGTCATAAAGAAGGAACTGGAGCACCATCTCTGATCCATAAAAACCGTGGGGTGGAGAGCTGGTTTTTCAGTAAGTAAAGTTGTGCTGTCAAGTCAGTGTCGACTCCTGGCGACCACAGAGCCATGTGGTTGTCTTTGGTAGAATACAGGAGGAGTTTACCATTACCTCCTCCCGGGCAGTGTGAAAGGATGCCTTTCAGCATCTTCTTATATCACTGCTGCCCAATATAGGGGTTTCCCATAGTCTGGAAAACATAACAGTGGGGATTCGAACTGGCAATCTCTTGCTCCCTAGGCAAGTTACTTCCCTATTGCACCATTAGGTGGCTAGTCGCGAGCATGAATTGTCCCCTTTGCTAAGCAGGTTCATCTTGGTTTGTATCTGGATGGGTTACTGTATGTGAGTCCTGTCCACTGTAAGATATTCCCCTTAGCAGGGGAATAGCAGCCCCTGGTGGTGCAGTGGTAAAACTGCCGCCCTGTAACCAGAAGGTTACAAGTTCGATCCTGACCAAGGGGCTCAAGGCTGACTCAGCCTTCCATCCTTCCGAGGTCGGTAAAATGAGTACCCAGAATGTTGGGGGGCAATATGCTAAATCATTGTAAACAGCTTAGAGAGCTTCCAGCTATAGAGCGGTATATAAATGTAAGTGCTATTGCTATTCCTATTGCTATTGCTATAACTCAGTGGCAGCTCATCTACTTGAATGTAGAAAGTTCTATGTTCAATCCCTGGCATCTCCAGGTGTGGCTGAGGAAAGACTCTTGCCAGAAACAACCAGTCAAGCTGGTTGTTCTGATGGAATGAGCTTGGAACACTCGAACCGTTTCGACTCAGAATGGGGTCGTTCTGTTCCGAGCCTGAAACAGGCCCTTCATTTGAAGGGCATTCTGTTCCGAGCTCGGAACACTCGAAATGGTTTGAGTTTGAGTCGGAACATTTTGAGTTCAGAACATTCTGATTGATTGATTAAGTGCCGTCAGGTCAGTGTCGACTCTTAGCTTCTACATAGATAGAGTCTCTCCTGAACATCCCTAAAAGGCAGTTGCAAAAACCAAATCCAACCATCATTATTACTGCTGCTCCCTCCTTCAGAAGAACAATGGTCATAATCGCAGATAACAATGAGAACGTACTTCCTTAATTTTAAAAAAGCTAACAATAATTCACAACATATACCACAGGGATGCCTATAGAAAGTCACTGTTCATATTAGCATTTTATTCAGGACTTCACATGCAGAATGTTGTGGTAGTAAAGTCAAGTTCCCTCCCCTTGAAGTAATTCTCCTGCTTGGAAGGCCTGCCTTTGACTCCCAGATGTGGTTTCCTTCTCCCTGAGCACATGCTGAGCTATACTCCTGCCCTAAAGCACAGCTTCTCAATTGATTTATTTAGTACATTTCATACAGAAGTCCCTAGGCAGTTCACGATCTAAAAATCACCATTAAAACAACACGATTTAAAAACACAACTAAAAGCTCTAAAACCTGAAGCTTTAAAACTATAAACTAAAAGCCTGGCTGAACAGATATGTTTTCAGGTCCTTCTTAAAAACATTCAGAGAAGGGAAATCTCTAATTTCATTAGGAAGCGTGTTCCAGTCTCCTGGGGCAAATCTAGAAAAGGCCCGGGTTCGAATTGCCACCAACTGAGTCGGTGGCAACCACAACCAGACCTCCCCAGATGACCTTAATAGGTGGTGGGGTGGATGAAGAAGGTACTCTATTAAATATCTCAGACCCAGTTGGAACAGGTTCTTAGTCTAAGCTCTCAGCTGAAATTGAAACCTAACCATACTTCAATATTACGGCCACTAAAGATGCTTGCAAAACAAGGTAGAAATAAAGAATTAAGTTATTACCTTGCAAAGGACAAGGGGGTGGGGCGGGAATCAGCAATATATCATAGAAATAAGTCATTTAATGACATAATATTAAAAACCCAGCAAATACTACAAACAATTCTAGGTTTTAGTTTTGACCTAGTTTAAGGCCTGCACATTTCAGTTGCTACCCTCTATCCTTTGTTCCTTCATATTTAAGCTGAACAGAAGATCTTGTTTACTGTACCATCTGTATTTCAAGTAGGGGCATGCAGAGAGACTTGGGACTGTAGAAATGGGTAATGGTTAGAGTGCTAGTCTAGGACTGGGGAGACCCAAGTTCAAATCCCCACTCAGCCATGAAACACTCTGGGTTACTCTGGACCAGTCACTTATCTCTCAGCCTAACCTACCTCACAGGGCTGTTGTGGGGATAAACATAACCATATACACTACTCTGAGCAGTATATAAATGCAAATAAATTAAACAAACTCCCTGTTTTTAGATCCACCACTTAAACACACCCTTCCACCCAAGCCATTCAGGAGATGCTTACTTCCCCGTGATGCTCTCCCAAGTGGTTGAGATGTGTGTGGATGTCATAGTTATGTGGGACTGGTCACTTGGATTTTCCCCACTCATTTGGCATACTCCCACATTCTAAGGTGTTGATTTGGTGGGAAAGACTGACCCAATCACATGCTTGTATGGCTGTGGCCTGCCCTCCCACACTCTCACACACACACCTCTTAGCAGTGTTCCCTCTAACAGGAATTCCCAGTTGTTGACAATGACTCCCAGAATCCCCAACCAAAAGCCATTGCTGCTGGGGATTCTGGGAGTTGTAGTCCACAACATCTGGAAATCCCTGTTAGAGGAAACACTGCCCCACAGGTACATGGGGTCACACTGTGGGGACATGACAAGTGTGAAAGGTCAGCCCCAGTTACTCTTTTGATGTTCTCTACTGCCACTTCCCTACAAGCAGATAGCCCATGGCCGGGAAATGCCTCAATGCCACTAGGCTAGAAACAAAGTTTCTCTTCCAAGAAATTCACAAGTATTTCGGGGTACTTCCTAAGGAGAAGTTTGGGGAAAATGTTCTTGGATGGTTTCTCTATATTTCTAGTCCCAATCAAGTGGGCAGGGCTAATCAGGCCTTTCCTAGAGAATTAGCTCTTCCTCTCCACAGGGCGACAATCCCAGGTAAAAGACTCACATGATCTGCTCTACCCACATGCTTGGGTCATTAGATGTGTCCCCCAATTGCATGGGAGGGAGGATCTGCTCCAGATAAGGCTAGCTAGGAGAGTGTTTAAAGGGCAGGGCACCCAACCAGAGGTGGGATATACCTTCTGAAAGGACTTCGAGCTTTCCTATTTCAGCCAGCTATCAATAGTCTAAATGTTAAGTAGATTATGGGGTAGTTTACATGTTTTATATTATATAGGAAGTTTTTCCTTGTACAAAATGATGCAATCTGATGTCATGCTTCTTGTGAAGGCAGAAACTGAACTCCTTTTCTGTGACTAATGGCTGACGCTTGAAAGAAAACCTCTCCTATTCCCCGGGGCAACATAGCTGTTGGAGCAATACTGTGCATACAGGTGGGATGCCTACCAGCATGCACCACGGAAGCAGGCAACTCAGCTGCCTTTGCAATTGCTGTTTTGGCCAATCTCATGGTTGATGATGCCAGAATTCGTCACAGCGCCAGCTAACTCTTGCTGGAATGTGCAGCCACATCAGTTCCAGCAGCATCTTGTGACAGAGAACTCTGCAGTACAGGTTTGATAGGAAGCATATAGAGGGATGGTGTTTGTGACTATCAGCTCCCCCTCACTCTCTCACTCACACACCCAAGTCGACCTCAGGATCATGAGAGTTGGAAGGGACCCAACTGAGGATGTGAGCCAACACTCTTGCTAGTACAAGACACTCCCCAAGAGTTTGCGGTCTACGGAAATATTCCGTAGGCTTCCGAGGCAGCCAGTTTCATTGCTGAGCTGCAATCATAGGCAGTCCTTGCCTGATGTTTACCCAAGTCCACTTCCCTGTCATTTTAGCATACTGAAAGTGTGAGCCGGCAAGTCCCCAATTCAAATCTCACCTCAAGCATTTTTGTTTATACATTGCAACCTCAGCCCTCTGTTTGCATAATGGGGTTAATTACACTGGCCTACCGACAGGGCTGCTGTGACACACACATTTGGAAGTTTTCCACTTGCTCCTGGTCCTCCCCTCCATCATCTTTTCTCTAAACTAGGCATACCGAGCTGGGAATACACACAGCGTCCTTATACCGAGTCAAATCACTGGTCTGCACAGCCCAGTACTCTCTATTCCGATTAATACTAGCTTTCCAGGGTCTCACACAGATGACCTTCCCTGCCCTGCACCTGAAAATATCTTTCTCACGGAAGGTGCTAGGGGTTGAACCTGGTGTCCGATGCATGCTAAGTACAAGCTCTGTTGTAATAGGATTTGTTTTGTGGGGCCAAGTACTACTTGGCCCCACTAACTGGGCAAACCCCTGCTAATTGGGCAAAGAGGCACCTTTTACCGTGGTGATTCTCTTTATTTAGCAGGGGGAGAGTAACTGGCCCTATCCCCCCCTAGCACAGTACTGCAGTGACTGTTGCTGGTGTGTGTGTTATGTTTCTTTTTAGAATGTGAGCCCTTTGGGGACAGGGAGCCATCTTATTTGTTTGTTATTTCTCTTTGTAAACCGCCCTGGGCCATTTTTGGAAGGGCGGTATAGAAATCAAGTTATTAATTATTATTATTATTATTATTATTATTATTACTACTACTACTACTACTACTACTACTACATCACACACCTCTTGCTTAGAGTGAAAGGACTGCACCCCTTCAAAGCAGAGCATCAGCCCAATTCCTTTCCTAATGTTCATTGAGGGTGCAATACACCTGCCACCCTGGACAAAGAGGCCTATGTATTTGGCACTTGGGTATCTCTTCCCAAGTACAAAATGCAGGTGAGACCCAATGCTGCAACCAAGTTGAAGACAGACATGTCTCGCCAGAGGTTTACAGCTTAGTAATACAAGGAAAACAGGGAAAGGGAGGGGAAAGGACATTGGTTAGTACTGGTCATGGGTAGCGTACTGCTAGCAAAGCAGAACAGATTTCAATCCTTTCCTATGGCTCCTTTGGACCAGGCCCACTGGATTCAGGATAGGAAGAGGCTCCTGCATTTGAAAGCGGCTGTAAAGAGAGAACTTTGGGCTGGTATTGCCTCTGTCAGCACAGTACTGTAGTGATGGATGCTGTACCTACCATTCTTTCTCGGATAAGTACAGTACTAAGAGCAGCTGCCTCCCATATGGTACATGAAGCAGCTGGAGTGGTCAGTACCCTCTTGGGGAACAAATGCCCACTGAGATCCTTGACAAGGTTTACACCCCTAGAGATGGAAAACGGGTGGCAGCATTGCAATTCTGTCATTGCGTTATCATGCCTTTATTGTCCTGACCAGTGTTCTAATTTTCTTCATCTGTGTGAAGAATGAGTTTTGTTCTGGGTAGCAGTATCAAGGCTGTGTGTGTGCATGCACATATATTCAGAGTAGGACTTTCCAGATTCAATTTGAGCGGGATCTAAAATTAACTGAGTGGACATTAAGAAAAACATGTGTGTGTATGCCTTAGAGGGAACACTGGTCCTGACCATTGAGCCTGCCGTGATGGTCCAAATTTTCAGTGGTGTTTTAAAAGCTTTTCACACATAAAAACTACTATACAATTTGATCAGTGTTATCAGAGGAATGGAAATGGAAATGTCCCCCCCAAAGATTATTTCATGGAGTACAATTTGTTCATTATTACCCTAACCCAGGGCTGCTCAACTCTGGCCCTCCTACAGATGTTGGCCTACAACTTACAGAATACCTGGCTATTGGCCATTGCGGCTGGGGATTATGGGAGTTGTAGTCTCAAAACAGCTGAGAGGGCCTAAGTTGAGCAGGCATACACTAACCCTACCCCAACTCCTACCCTTTCATCTGTGCAAAAAAGACTCATTTTGCCCTAATCATTTGGGGGATAGGGATAAAGAAGGGGCAATAATACAGAGAAAGCTGTAAGTGCAACAGTTTTATCACCTATTTTCCATTTCTGGGGAGGGGTTGCCAAAAATCACTGAGTATTTGCCTCCTGCTGAGATGGTACCATTGGCCAAAATCTGTGGGCTTGGCTCATGGATTAATACTAAACCTAACAAACTTCAACACAACTTGGAAAGTAGATTAACAACCCAACTGCAAGCCAACAAAAGAGCATGACAGCCTTTTCACCAATACTCTTTTGTGGTTCCGATTCTCTCTTGTATAAACATTAGACACTTAACATTCAGAGGCACAGTCTGAATTCAGAGAATGTCCTACCTAAATAACTACATCCAGCCACCACTTCACACGAGATGTGTTTCAATTCAACCACATTTCCCCCTTCCACCCCAATGAGTAGTATTCATAAAATGTTGGCCATCAGTACTGAACAAGAAAGAGATGCTCACGCTAGTCTTATTTCTATAGTACTTTTCAACTAACAAGGTACTTAAGGATTCTTACTATGCTATAATCTTCTCTCTCTCTGGCATATTCTACCCTACTTAGGGTCCAGAACTAATATCTGAAATGGATAGGTGTCTGATTTGGAACTGCAAGTTGGGCAGAATGTGTCAAAATTGGCAGGTTTGGACATCATGCCCAGCGTCAGCATATCCTTCCCAACACTAGAAGTCAGGCTCACACATGTTCCCAGGGCTCTGGCAATTCCAAACTTCATAGAATTCTTTTTAATGCCTATGTTGCTTTTAATGTAGATGGATTTATATTAAGTTGCCCAGGATTGAACACATAGTAGGGTTGGAAAAGCATCAGAGGATTGTAGATGGTTTACTTTAGGGATCTGAACAGAACCAGCAAGCCCAGATCAGCTCAAATCCAGACTAGATTTGAGCCTTCCCTGGGTGGTTCACCTTGAATGAGCCTGGGCCGGCTGTTGAGCTGGCTTGAGGGTACAACGGCCATACTTGTAAAGGGGAATCTGGCAAGGATTCCCCTTTACAAGTAAAGGGCTGCGCTGTGTGGGGGGGGAAGGGGGTGATGAGGGGAATGTCCCATCTTTTACCTTGAAAAAAAGTGGCAAGATGGGGTGGTGGCTGCGGGGGATCCTTCCACCTCCCTGCCTGCCTCCCAAATGACAGTGTGGGCCATTCTGTGGCCTTTTTCAGGCCTTCCTTAGCATGCACTGAGAGGCCAAAAATGCGACACACACTGGCCCACACTGGAGAGGTGGAAGAAGCCCCCATTGCCCTCCACACGGCCGCTGTGGCCACCCCCCCCATCCCACCAAACAACAGGGCTTTTTTCAAGCTAGAAGACGGAACTTTCCCCTCCACCTTACTTGTAAAGCTGGATTCCCCTTTACGAGTATGGCCTTTGATCCAGCTCACAAGTGGGGGTTTTGGCTCAGCTCACCACCTGACCAAGCCTTGCCCACCCCCAGCTCAAGAGTGAGCTGGCTTGAGTGTGAACTGGCTCAATTTCAAGCCAGTTTGCATATCCCCAATTCACATCTCTAAGCAAGGGACCAATGCAAATAAATCTACAGTTGTCAAGCTAGTTGCCCCTGCGAACTTGGCAAAGAGGCACCTTTTAACGTGGCGATTCTCTTTATTTAGCAGGGGGAAGAGTAACTGGCCCTATCCACCAGCAGCACAGTACCTCCAGTGACTGTTGCTGGTGTCTATCTTATGTTTCTTTTAGATTGTGAGCCCTTTGGGGACAGGGATCTATCTTATTTATTTATTATTTCTCTGTGTAAACCGCCCTGAGCCATTTTTGGAAGAGTGGTATAGAAATTGAATGAATGAATGAATGAATGAATGAATGAATACATAAAAATTAGAAAAAATAGTTGTAAAAACTGTGCACCAAGCTTCTGCAGGAGAATCCTAACAGTATTAAGCCAAAGAAGGGATAGGATTTGTAAGTTATCTGGCTGAAATTAAGGGTTTCACTTTTATCAGTTTTATCCAAAAAGGCTTGCTTTTTATTTATGACATACTGTAGTTATAAATGACATGTTATTACACCACTTCAAGTCAAATGGAGTAATAGAAATTTATCACCACTGTAGACTTGGAAATGTAGACTGTGACTTGGAAGTGTCATTTTGAGTTGATTTCCATTTATTCACTGAATTTGTGGTATGCAATAAAAGTCTGTTGAAGTATATTCCTGGTATCCATCTAATAGCTCAGTCATCAGCTCCAAACCTCAGAAAGCTAGGGTCTCTGAATGAACCAGATCTGAGATTCCAACACATCATTGTTTTCTTGTAACAGGCTGCATGTTTCATCATTGTTTTCCAAAACACAGGCTGTATGCTTTGAAGTATGTTGCCTTTTCCAGGGCTCTTCTGCTATCAGACCAATATCAATTATGAACCTGAAGGCCAGATCAGCTTTATTTTTAGGTGTCCAAATGTCGTACATTCTCTTCCTAGTCAATCTTTTTCCTGGAACTTGAAAACAAGAGTCGGGGCAAGGCTTCATCTGTGAAAGATGATATTTCCTGCCTACATGACATCACCACAGCCAGACTCATGGTAGAGAGAGGAGGGGGAAAGAGGACAGATGCTTCCATCACTTTATAATTTTCTACTTTATTACTTCAAATTAACAACCACAATAAAGCTCAAAAAAGTCCAATATTTACACAGGAAAAAAGTACAAAATCCCCCCCAAAGTTCTCCAAGGTTTTTTTTTTCAGTTTTTTTTTAAAATTACAAAGTAATAAAAAGTTTTTTTTACTTTAATTAAAAAAAAGGAGAGAGACACAGTAAGCGGGGTAAATAAATTAGGGGGGGAACAGAGCTGTGTGTTAAACAGAAAGAATGAGAACCAAAGAGCCAAGCCTGACCCCCTTCCAATAGGTCTGCACTGTCCAACGTCAGAAGTGTGCCAAGCCAGAGGCTGGAGGGCATGGCCATGACAGCTGCAATGCAAAACCCAAGAGAAATTGGATTTCTTGGGTCAAGGCTAAACTTTGAAAACAATGGGGACGAAGGAAGGTGGGGGAGGCTGTGTGTTTGTGTGCGCGCGCGCGTGTGTGTGTTGGGGAGGTTGTGCGTTTGAGCAGGGTTGGCCTTTTAACTGCTGGTGGAGGGAGCAAACTTTACGATAAAACCAGCTTCTCCCCACCATCACATACCCCAACCGTTTCCTCAACACCCTCCCCATCTCCGGGGTAAAATTAAAACATTTTTTAAAAAAAAATAACTCACACACACGAAAACAGGGCTTTAAAAAAAAAAAAAAAGATCCCCACCGCTTACGCGAGAGGCAGGCGACATTTCCACATCCTTCACATTTGCTTCTGCCTTGCCCAGCACATCTCCACCCATAGGCACACCCTTCACACACACAATGGCTGCCATGCCAGTATTGTTCGCCTTATTGGTATGCCAGCAGCATCTCCCAACTTGCCCATGAATGCACAGAAGGACAGTGGTGTCCCCTAGGGAAATAATGCCTGAATACAAAGAGCAGGCTTCCTCCGCCGTTTCTCCTCTGGAGGCAGTGCCAGCTTACAACTGCAGTCCGTTTTGAAATGAATGTTAAGCCAGCTACCGAGACCACCAAGTGCCGGAATCTTGCGTCTCCTGGAAACATTCCCCACACTGCCAAAGGAATTTTTATATTACGTGGGAAATCATCTCATCATAGGCGAACCAAACTCTGAGTCAGGGGAAAAATTTAAATGATACAAACAGATCCAAAAGGGGAGTTGGAAAGCCGTGGTGGCTGGCATGGCCTGCTGGCATGAGACAAGGCAAGGCCTCCGGAGATGAGGCTGCACGGTAGCAGCAGCAGGGTGTATTCTGCAAGGCTCCTGTGTCTGCAACTTGTCGAAGGCAATTGGACTCGGGAACGCAGGCAGCGATCTCAGAAAAGACATGAATGCCAGCACAGGGCAGCTCCTCTCCTTGTGGCTGGCGGAAAAAAAAATGGGGTTTTTTTCGGTTTTTTCTTTTTTTAATTTTTTGTTTGTTATTTTGTTTTTTAAAAGAAAAAATACAGTGAAGACACTAGAGGGGGAAAAGAAAAGATTATTATTAAAAAGTTTCCCCTGCCCAATATTTTACAATACCAGCAGAAGCCTTGTTATGGCAAAAAAAAGGTATTTCTGTCCTCAGCACTCCTGTGCAAACCGCATTAAAATGAATGTAAATTGCAGAAAAGAAAGTCTCAGTAATTCTGCCATTAACAGCCTCTGGAATTAACAACATTTACAATGGTTTATAAAGTGCTCCTTAATCCTCCTCCAACTTCACAATACATCTGTGAGGCAGGCATGTACTATTTTACATGTAGGAAAGCAGCGGAAAAACCCACACTAAAGTTGCTTATCTTTCTTAAAACTAAAAAATGTCAGACCAGAGCAGTTACACTCTTTCCTCCTTCCAAATAAAAGAAAGTTCTGCACATCAAGAAGAGATGGATTGGTCAGATTTACTTGTCTTTGTGCAAGTGATTCTGTTGATCAAAGGAAGAGGGTCGATTGCCCCCCTGCTCAACAAGAAACAAGTTCACCAGGTCTTTTTCATGTATGCTCATGCCAATTTTCTAACCCCCCTGAAGGGGTTTTTAAACTATTTTTAAGCAGCTGAGAGTCCCAAGATGCTGAATTCTGCACCTAGTTTGTGCAGTGAAGTCATAAAATTAGTATAGTCCTGGGTCAACAAACAGCTTGGACACACAAACTACAGAAGTGAGAGCCCTCATGGTATGATGGTTAGAGTACTAGGAAGACCCAAGTTCAAATCCCTGTTCAGCTGCGAGGTTCACTGGGTTACTTGGACAGTCACTTATCTCTCAGGTTAAATTATCTGACACAGGATAGAAGCGTCTGTTTAGACCAGAGCTGCACAACGTTGTTCCTCTGGCAGTTGTTGGACTATAAATCCCATCATCTCTGACTATTCATCACTGTGGCTGGGGGTGATGGCAGCTGTAGTCCAACAACAGCTGGAGTGACAAAGTTGTCCAGCCCTGGTTTAGAGCAAATGGTGTCCAATGCTGAGAAAGCCAAAGAAGCAACTCACCTAAGCAAACACTGGTCTGGTGGCATCCTCTCTTCACTTCCCCAGGTGATCAAATGGCACACTTGTCTGCAAAGAAACAATAAGCGAAGTAAATAGCTTGCCAAACAGGACTACAGAGGGATTGAGGAAGACCCTGCCAAGTGCTTTCCCCCACCCTCATCTCAATAGGCTGACCAACTTGTTCCTTCCCAGGATTACATTTCCTTATCCACAAATCTGAGGTTTTCATCAAGTATGGTAGATGGCTTAAATCACTGAATACACTTCTGCCTTACACCCAGGCCAACTTCAAGCAATTGTGACTCTTGGTTCCTGGGTTCCAGGGAATTGGGGTGTCACATATTCCCCAAAGCAACTACTCCCATCCTTTGTGGATCAGAGTTACAGTTTGGAAGAGCGGGTGGTAGCCATGTGCAAGAGTGCTTTCTGTCCATTATGTCTAGTCCAATGATAGCATCTTCTCGGATAACCATCTCTGGTGTTTTTGTAACTAACACTGATGACTGAAGAGGGGTTTCCATTGAAGGATATCAAGAAGTTTCAGCTGGTGTAGAAAGCAACAGGCTGCCTTCTGCTGATGCAGGCAAATAGACAACCCCACACTGCTGCTACTACAACAACACCAACTGCACAGGCTACCCATCAGTGACCAGCTGCAAATCATGGTGCTGCTATGAAGTCCACAAAGCTCTCAAGGGCCTAATAATCTTGGGGAGGATGCCAGAGCAGCAGCCTGGCTTTTGGCTGAACCATATCTGGAGGGCTTGCACTTCTGAGAAAACTCCCTCTCTGCTTCACAGAAAAGAAGACTCTCCAGTCTGAATCCTAAGTCTGCCACCTGAGAAGTACTGCAGTGCAGTCAGCATCTCTCTCCCACTGCTTGTGCCAGGCTGGCCGAGTTTATGTTCTCCACAGCTGGAATTTGGTAACCTCTCCTTTACTGCATGGAAATCCCGTCATTTTCAGGAGGACACGTGGGTTTTTAAGCAGTGTTGCACTGAAGCAGAATAAGCACTTGTACCAACTGGGAAGCTACCAAGAGGACATGCCCTTGTGGAACTCCACAGTTACTTAGCTTAATGGTTCATCCAGCCACACGCCATAATCAAATGCTACTTTTAGTCAGTAGGCACTCGCCTGAGACGCTGAAATCCGTGACACCTCTTGCCGTCCTGTGAGGTCAGACGAGGAGATGTTGGCAGGGGCTCCTCGGTGTAACCGCATGCTCACCTTCCGCTCCCTGTCCACTCGTGAAATTGCCCTGGGGGATGTGTTTCCTAACAGGAAGGGGGAGAATAATTATTCATAAGCGATGCTTCACAGAGTAACATGAAGACAGGGAGAGAAGGCCCTTCTTCAAGGAGCTTCCATTCTAAATGTCAAAGAGTGAAGCATAGGAACATAGGAAGCTGCCTTCTACTGAGTCAGACCAGCTCAGAATTGTCTTCACACACTGGCAGCGGCTTCTCCAAGGTTGCAGGCAGGAGTCTCTCCCAGCCCTATCTTGAGATGCCAGGGAGGGAACTTGGAACTTGGAACTGCATGCAAGCAAGAAGGTGCTCTTCTCAGAGCAGCCTAGTCTCCTAAGGGGAATACTTTATAGTGCTCACATGTAGTTTCTCATTCAAATGCAAACCAGAGTGGACCCTGCCTAGCAGAGGGAACAATTCGTGCTTGCTGCCACAAGACCAGCTCTTCTGGTCAAGGTAACAATCTACACCGTAGAGAGGGGAGGGATGGGACAGGCCAGAGCCACAAGAGAAAGACGCAAGCAGATGAAATGAAAGCAAATGCTCTGGTTGGGAATAAGACTAAGCCAGCAACTAAGAACATAAGAGCCGCCACACTGGGCCAGGCCCAAGGCCTATCCAGTCCAGCATCCTGTTTCCCACAGTGGTCCACCAGATGCTTCAGGGCAGCCCACAAGCAGCAGCTGAAGGCATGTAAGCAAGACTTGTGTGCTGGGCCCTACTTCCACGGCTACGGAGATTACAGGCTTGCAAGTGACCCTCCCTCTACTCACCAGACTGCTGGATACGGGAGGTGGGTGTAGAGGCCATGGGCTCAGCGACATTGCGGAGGCGGTTAGCTGTGGCTCCAGCGGGGGGCCCAGGTGGCAGTGCCCGTGTTGCAGATCCCCTGAGCTGCCCCATCCTCTCCTCTCGCTCGTGTTCTCGCCTCTCCCGATCCATGTCCTCAGGATTCCGGGCCGCCCCCTGAAACAATCAGACACCCCACAATGGTCTCAAACTTCAGAAGTGGGCAAAGAACCACCGCCACTTTATTTACAAAGTTAACAGGGTAGGTTCAGAGCTGAAAACACAAATTCCACATATTATGCAGAATAAGCAGTTCCTATACGTTTAGTTTATTTTGTACAGTATATTCAGTTGTCTGCTAGCCGCAAGGGGCAAGGCACGAGTGTGTAGGCAGGTGATTCCCCAACTTAAGCTCCTTCCCTGAATATTCAGCTTTTATTTATTATTATTATTATTATTTATTTATTATTATTATTATTAATTGAACAAGTCTCCATTCTATGCAGGTAGCATTCTATCCCGTTGTCCAGTGATGGTAAACGTCCATTTGTAGATGGTCTTTTGTCCATTTGTCCTGCACAAAGAGTGCAAAGAAACTGGGGTGACTGAAAAGGACATGGTCCTTTACGGTATTACAAGCTAAACTTGTTTCAATACAGTACCTAAGCCCATTACGCAATCTTAATTGACATCGTTACTACCAAGGGCATTCCAGTGCATCCTGAGGCCCGCCACTCACCACAAGATTTCTGGCTCTGAGCCAAGAAGGAGCTATGCAGCCCTGTTCAGCCTCACCCAATCTGCTGAGATTTTACCAGGCATGCACACGTTTCAAGCTTAATTTACACAGTCATAAGAGCTATGAACTTGCTCTTGAGGGTGGTGGGGTGAATGGAAGAACAAGAAAAAACAGAGATCCTCAGGACATGGAATTCTGCACCGCATTGAACACTTCTTCATTGTGCAGTGTGGCTGCAGATATCTGAAGACACAGCCCTGGGTCCAGAGACTGAAGACTGCACCCCACCCCAATTGCAACTCAATAGCAGGCATGTATCCCACTGTGCAAAATAGAAAAACACACTTTAAGAACTGAAGTTACTCACAAACTTGAGCATGTTCCAGTCAAACACGTAGTCGTAGGAGAAGCCCTGGCGGTGGAAGAGGTTGCGGAACAGCTGCCTCAAATAGGAGTAGTCTGGTTTGTCGTCAAACCGCAGTGAGCGGCAGAAGTTGAGGTACGTAGAGAACTCAGCTAGAGAAAGAGAAAGAGAGAGTTATTTATCATCCAGTTCAGTCCCACCCCGATGAGGCACTGCTATTCCCTACAAATGGCTTCATGTTCTGGCTAGAAGATCCCAACAGCATTAATCCACTCCGGCAGCATGCCAAGTGTTATGTTCACTCATTTGGAGCACTGAAGTTGATCATCTAAGGCACCAAGGCAAATCACTGCCTGAGATAAAGGATAGCAGGTCTAGTGGACGTGGGGCACTAGGCAAAGAGGAGTGGGGCTTTAGGCAGCAAGAGAAGACAGGTTCTGGAACCAGAGAGCCAATGGAGTGGAGAGAAGGAAAAATAGCCCTGCACTACAACACACCCATGTGGGAGAAAGAATTCGGGGGCAGAAGTATATACTGGTTGGCTGACATTCTGCGCAAAATTCTGTCTGCATTTTAATGTGTGCACAATTGCACAAGAGTGCTCAAACATTGCAGAAAATGGAGTTGTGTGATGGATGGCCATTGAGAATAATGGCCATTCATTGTGCCACTGTGTTTGTGCAAGAGTGCTCTTGCAATTCCCTTCAACCACCACTTGCCTTTAAAAGGCCATTCCAGATGCCACATGTACCCCACACCATCATTTCAAGGGTATCTAGATTTTTACTCTCTCTCCATTCACTCATACCTTAGCCATATCTCATCTGTACCACTGCAGTGCACTCTAGCTGGGAGTGCCTTTGAAGACCATTTAGAAAATTCAACTGGTACCAAACGCAGCTGCTATAGCTCTGACTGGGGCCATATTTGGGAGCATGTAACTATCTTGCACCAGCTTCACTACTGGTCCATTATGAGTACAAATCAAAGTACCAGTTATCTCCTTTAAAGCCCTAGTCAGCTTGGAACCATCAAACTGAAAGGACTGGTTACCCCCATATATGAATTGGTCTGCTCATTTATATCAGCCAGGAGAGTCTCTTGAGAATTCCTCCAAGGTTTGGTTGGTGGCGAATGAGGAGAAGGCCTTTTCCGTGGTGGTCCCAGATGTGCAATTCTTTACCCTGGAAGATTCACTTGACTCCCCATCTGCTTCTTCCAAGGTTTACTGAAGGCCAGGCTTTTCCAGCAGGCCTTTAGTCATTCCGAATTGTATTTGCCTATTTGTTTGTAATTCGTTTATGTGCTGCTGCTTCCTTTTTATATTTTTGTCTTAACCTGTTGCTGGATATATTTATGTTAGTTTCAAATACAGGACAACATCCAGTCATGACTAAGCACCATCGACAGCTATGAAACAAGTTAGGACAAGTTAGCTGTGACTTTTAATTCAGTGGGACTGCTGCCTCAAGCTTTTGTGCTATTGCTAAACCAAGACATAACCCCTACCACCCCCATTTTCTATGAGAGGAACAGCTTCCACTCTTCGCCAGTCATCCCTCTCATGCAAATAGCCTCATCCACTTTTCCCCTTAGGTTCAGGGTTTGTCTACTGGCAAGAACAAAACTCTAGCATGGATGTTATAATCTCCCTTACATTTCTTATGTGAAGTTGAGCTGTCTTTAGGAAAGAGGGCTTTGCGTCTCCTCACAGGCAGTGAAGGAAGTTCATTAATGATCTGCTATGGTTTAATAATGCGCTTGGGCACACACATACCCAAAGCTTCCAATTCCATTTATGGAGGACACCACATACAACTTGGAAAGCCTCCACTGCACTGGAAACCACTATTGTTTAATTTTTATACCTCCTTTCATAAGGCATCCAAGGGAGTTTACAAAAAAGTTAGTACACCATAAAACTTCATAAAAATCACATTTAAAACCTTAAAATCAGCTAAACAATAAAAAGCATAAAAACCACTAAAGAACACCAACCATAAAAAAAAGAAACAGAAGCAGGAGAGCCGAGAGACCTGGCAGCCCCTAAGGGGTAAAAGCTTGAACAAATAAAAAAAGACTTTAGTTTTGTTTTGTTTTTTTAAAGCAGCCAGAGATATCAAGGAGTGGACATCCACTGGGAGAGCATTCCAGAGCCTGGGGGCAACAACAGAAAAAGGCTTGTCCCACGTGCACAACCATTTAACCTCTCTCAATGTCGGCAAACAGAGCAAAGACTCATCTGATGACCTTACTGGGCGAGCAGAAACTCTTGGGAGCAGGCGGCCCTTCAGGTGTCCAGAACCCAAACTAATAATAAAAAGGTAATAACCAGCACCGTGAATTGCATCCGGAAACAAACTGGCAACCAGTGCAGCTCTTTCAGAATTGGTGTGAAATGCTCCGAGCAAGCAGTTCCAGAGAGAACCCTGGCAGCTGCATTCGGCACCAACTGAAGTTTCCAAGTATTCTCCAAGGGCCGCCCCATGTACAGTGCATTGCAGTAACCCAGCCGTGATGTGACTAAAGGTATGGGTATATAACCAGTAGACTGAATCGCCAAGCAGTGGCGGCTGGTGGAGGTTGAAGCGGGGCGGAGTATATCTTTAACTGCCGGTAAAAACTTCCACAGCCACTGCCTGGCATCCTGCAGAGGCAAGCCCTACCTCTGCCGCTCAGCAGGCTGCCTCACGTGCATACTGGCCAGCTGGGTGGTGGGGCTCATTGACAATGCAGGTAGTGGTGGTGGGAGCGTTTACTGTCGGTTAAAGGTATACTCTGTCTTCTACTCCGCCCCCCGCTTCCACTGTCACCAAGAGGTACAAGGAAGGTTTAACTACATTAGCTGTCCTTGCTGAAAAACTCTTAGTTATTCATCTAGTATTTTGTGCTCACAGAGAGAGCACAACATTCCTCTGGATCCTAGGCAGGTGGCAGGGATGCACAGCATTTTTAGAGATGGTAGACCCTAACTGACTCAAAGTATGTATGTTCTTTTATTGCAGCCACAGGTCAAACAGGAATCAAAGTACGTTTACGCATGTGTGTGCATACACATGCATCCCACTGAAGCATAGAAAAGCCACACACACACACACACAAACTTACAAGGGTACCCTTTGCAGAGCACCTCGATGGGCGTTGACATCTTCTTCTCACTGATGCGCTCGTATTTCTGGCGCTTTGTGGCAGCCTTCAGGCCTTGCCATGGCAGCGAGCCAAGATTGAAGTACATCAGCACATAGCCCAAGCTCTCCAAGTCATCACGGCGACTTTGTTCTGCGGGGGAGAGGAAAGAGTTGAATGCACAAGCACGAGCACTGTAACAGTTCACGTAATATCAGGAAAAACAAGAATGTGATACAGGCAAGCTGCAAAACACGGCAGATGCTGTAGAATGTCAACAACCCAGGATTTTTAGAGAGAAAAATACATTACCACTACAGAGAAACTCCTGCAAGTATGTGGGAAGTTTCAGCGACAAGCAGGGTTATGTGTTTTCACCATCTCGTGCAAGGGAGTGGGAGTACTGCATTTAGTATTGGCATAGCGTTCAGCATCCCAAGGGAGTCTTTGCTTTCATTAAGAAACAAAAATCTAGTCAACTGTACTGCCACGTTCTTAGCTGGCAAAGGTCCAGCAAGCCCTACCATTTTGTTCGATCCTAGAAACTTCTACATAACAGAGTACTTTAGTGACCTACTTACCGTACAATATATATTTTAGAACAGTTTCCATTAACCACTACTGCTGTTTGTTGTTTTTTTAAAAAGCATATAATATATGAATAAATGGTGATATTTTTGTGATTTCAGAATTGTAACTGATCCTATAATTATGTATGGCAAAGACTGCAAGTGTTGTGGGTAATTTTTAGTGAAGCCACGTGGGGTGAGGGAGAGAATGACCTGAACAGGATTTCCCATGATCAGGAACAGGGATTCAATCCCTGACTTAACTCTTTGCCTAAACACAAACACAAACAATATCCCTTATCGTTTAAGCATTGCACGGGGAGGGGGAGAGAAGAATCCAATATACCAAGTTACTGTCAAGCCCACCACTAGTATCAATGGGCTTAAAGCATGCCTAACGATGAGGGGCAGGGGCCCTGATCTCTAGTACTTGACCTCCAACATCCACTTTGCTAAGAAATCCTCCTCCACCATGTCAATTTCCCTCCCTTACAGCCATGCCATTTTCTTGTTAGGATCATTATCAGGAAAACTAGAAAAGATGATACTGAGGACATGAGGTAGCATGCATTTCAGTCTTATGTTTCCACATAAAACTAAGGGTCACCTGCCCGGAGCGTAATTAGTACATAGCTGGAACAATACTCACCTTACTGTCAATATGAGGGGGGAAATCCCATGAAACTGATTGCCAGGAAATTTAGGACCAACAAATGGAAGTACTTTTTCACACAATGCATAATCAACTTGTGGAATTCTCTGTGACAGCCAACAACCTGGATGGCTTTAAGAGGGCTTTGGATAACTTCATGGAGGAGAGATCTATCAATGGCTACTAGTCAGAGGGCTATAGGACACCTCCAGCCTCAAAGGCAGGATGCCTCTAAGTACCAGTTGGAGAGTAACAGCATGAAAGAGGGCATGCCCTCAACTCCTGCCTGTAGGCTTCCAGTGGCATCTGGTGGGCCACTGTGTGAAACTGTATGCTGGTCTAGATGGGCCTTGTACCTGATCCAGCAGGGCTGTACTAGCAGAATTTTAAAAAGGAACATGTTCACACACAATTTGTACAAAATTCTATGGTATTCCAGAGTAAGCTATGTGGCTTATTTGGGTTCAAGGCAAGTTACAGTATATCTTGATCCCAATTTTGACCTCAACAGCTATGAGGTACACATGTAATTAATTACCCAAATGGGTTACCACTGAGCAAGGATTTTAGGTTTCAGTGTGGTTTAGTGATCAGGGCACTGGACCCAGGTTCATATCTCCACTTGGCCACAAAACTCACTAGATGATGTGAGACCACCAAACTATCTCAGACTTCCTTCTCTCAAAGGGTTGTTACAGGGCTAACACAGGAAGGAGTGGGGGAAAGCCATTTTCTTGTTGGGATTATCATCATTAGCTGTCCTAACCTAACATTCTAATCCAGTCTACCATACCAGAACACAAATATGTTATATACGAGTAGGCAACATTGGCTTTTCAGCTGTTGTTGAATTATTAGTCCCATCACCCTGATTGTGGCTGAGCATGGTGGGAGATATAATTCAATAACAGCTAGAGTGCCAAGACTGCCTACCCCGGCTATAAACCAATACCTCCGCAAGTCTGTCATGCCCATATATCCTATAGTGGTAAAAGTACAATTGTACAGAAAGAACTGGGGGAGGGGGAGAGAGAAGGCCAGCTGGCTATTTCTTCTACAAGTTCCAAAGGGAGTTGGAATATGAATACGATGAATATTTATATACCGCTTTTCAACAGAAATCCCCCAAGTGTAGGTCGATATAAATACAAAACAATAAAAATAAAATGGCTCCCTGTTCCCAGAGGGCTCACAATCTAAAATGCTGAATTTGGAAGCCATGTTGGTCTGCCCTAAACTAGACATGAAAGGAGTAGACTGATGAAATATAAAGCAGGGGATGAGGGTTAGCTTTAAGCAGAAGAAGGGGACACAGAGTCCTTCCTGTGGTCATTGCCTCCCTACCCCACCAGCACTTTTCTCCCAGCAAAGTTCACTTCAAATCTCAAAGCCTGGTTGAGCGAAAAGCAAGACCAGCAGACAAGTACCAGGGATATGAACAGTGGGTGGGAGCAGGCTCAGCATTGCTCCTCTTCTTAAACTCTCATCACCACACACTTTGTGTGTGATCAAGGTGCCTGCCACCATCTAGTCTGGCCCTCTCTTGCAGCAAGAACAGAGTCCTGGAAACCTCTCTCCTCCCACACTCTGTGTGGCACAAATTTGTACTCCTCCAAGCAGTATCAGTGTATTTTAACACACATTTAAACAGTTCCTCTCTGCAAGAACAATATAGGAGTTAAAGCAAGGGAAGAGGATGATTACTGACACCTCACTAAAATAATATTATTAACTAACTCATATGCACTTTACATATGTTCACATGAACTCAGCCGTAGCAAGACTGTGGGTAGCTCCCTGTCACACACAAGCACACACGCACACTGCAGTAAGAAGCTAAGGTGCAATTCACTCATGTGTCCACTTCCTGCTGCTTCTTGCAAGATTAGAAGGCATCTTTGCATCAAACACTCGAGTGGAATCCTGGAATTCCTGGGCCCCAACTTCAAGCTTGGCCCACACTATCTTGCTTGTGTCTTCCTCACTGCTACCACTTTCCCCACAGACCATCTCAGGCAGTGGCAGAGCTAGCAGCCCTTCTTCATCTGCCTTCCTGCTTTATTCCTGATATGCGAGGGCAGCAGAAGGCTATCTTCCAAGGTGGGTTGCTACCAAACAGCTGTTTAAGTAAGAGGCGGGGGTGGGAGGTTGGCATTCCAGCACAGAAGCATGCTGGCCTCTCCTTCCACCCCTCAATCAAACCTGACCTAGGAAACTGTGCTCATTTGCAGTCCGAGTCTGACTGCGAGAAAAGCAGATGGGCAGGCGGGCGGGCGGGCCACGAGAGGGGAGCAGCAGTAAGAGGTGAAGGGTTCAACACTTTCTTCCAGCAACTCAATTGGGAAAACCAACCTCTCCACTCTATCTGCCAGTGGCCTGCATCTGAAGATACAGGTCTGCAACAATCACATGTCATTTCACCCTTAGTCCCATGCCTATCCTACTCATGTTTCATCTTTTCAGTTGATAAAAATATTGTCAGATTTCTATATCACCTTTCATTACAAAATCTCAAGTCAGCTCACAATATGTTAAACACAATACGATCCATAAGAATTTTTTAAAACCAACCAAAAAAAATACAGCACATAAAAGCATTATCAATAATAGAAAAGAAAAGGGACACTCTTAAGATACAGAAGCCCAAGTACAAGCTCGGTCTTTACCTGCCTCTTAAAGACAATGAGGGAGACAGAATCAGATGTCCACTGGGAGAGCATTCCAAAGCCTAGAGGCAATGGCCAAGAAGGCCCTGTCCCATGTGCATTACAACTGAGCCTCCCTTAGTGTTGGTACATGAAGCTGAGATGAGGCACATTCAGTAAACAGCTTGTTTGAGGCTTACACATGTGGACAAAAGCAAGTCCAATCGTTGGTCTTCCAGCTGGAAATTATATCCCACAAATCTATTATATCCCATACTGGTGTTGTACTGTAACTGGTGTTGTTCTCACTTCAAACCTTTTAAATAATTTAAGGGACTGCTAAAGAGTAGATTATGAGAGACACAGAAGTGGGGGTGGGAAGGGGACATATCCAGCAAAGCGTACATTAAGGTCATTCACACGACCAAACTGTGAATTGGAGGATGGCGGGGGAGGGGAGACTGGCTCCTACTTGCCTCCTCCCAGACAACCCATCAGCTCCTTCAAGCTCTGCCAATCGTGCACCCAGATGGGCGGTGATCCAGAGAAGGAAGTCCTCCAGAATCCCACAATGCACCGCATGAAGAGCGTGGTACATGGGGGCGGGGTTTAGTTCTGAGCTGCCAGGTGCTCTTTCTACCCAGCTCTATGGAAGCCCAGGCTTCAGGCAGTCCAGGCTTCCACACTCACATCCTCCTCCCACACTTTTAGCCTTGGTTTAAAACATGGGCTACCTGTCCGAGGAGCACCAGGATCGGGACCAATTCCAGCAGTTCTCACAAGCAGCTCTACCTGAGTAGGGCTGAGCTAGCTCAGGCAGAGCTGGTCCTGAGAATGACCTCACAGAATCCCCACGTTGCAAGCTCTGTCTCTGGCCTTTTTCTCTAGATCTCAATCTGTCAGTTGCGATATCTGATCTGGAAGCAGAAGATTCTTTTCTATGCTGGAGACTGGCACTCCTACCCACAATGCTTACATGACTGCGCCTACGGTGGGCCCAACCCGCTACTGGTGAAGCTGAGCAATGCTGTCGTTTACACTTCACTTTCCCCTCACATTCAGCTCTTGTTATTAGGCATTCACATCAAGCTCATGCGGAAAATACTCAATGCCTTTATTTTGGCATGAAAATTCACAGTAGGTGCTGGAAGGCAGGATCAGCAGGGAGGCTCTGGGATCCCGCTGTGTACTTCCAGTCAACTCTGTGTGTGTGTGTGTGGGGGGGTCCATTTGCAAGTATGTGAGGAGAAACCACAGATATATTTATGCCCTCGTCCTCCCCAGCTATTCAGACAGAATGTGTTTCAAGCCCTCTCCTGGGCACCTCTAGGTGTCCATTTCAGATCTCGAGAGCTCTAAAGGGTGCAGGATATGCTGGAAGTCATCTTTTGAGCATGTAAACATTGAAGTTCAGCCGAATGCAATTCCTTTCCTCCTCTCTAAAATTAAACACAAGCCATAACATTCCATCAAGGGAGAAAATGTACTTACTGGATATTTGTCGAAATCAGAGCTAAAACTTGGCACGCCAAACAACACCAGCCAGCCACATTTGTTTAAATTTATTCCAAAAGGGAGACCTGGCTGGTTGCAGAATGCGGTATTCTTAGGCACAGAATTCCAGACTCTGAATATTTGCAAGCTTTTGTCAACCGTCCAGTTAAAAGCTTTGCATTCCAATTATAGCTCCTGCCTCGGCTCCTCACAAGACTTCAAACAACCTACTTAGCCCTCGACTATACCAAATTCCCTCAGCCAGTTTTCTTTAAAAAGGTTCCAGCAGTAAAGGCTGATGTCAACACACAGGGTCAGCTTGCGGGGTAGGAGCGGAGGGTATCAAGCACCAGACAGATTGCAATACATATCTGCCATATTGAATTTGGCCCAGGGACTACAACACTGGTACAGTGCATGATTATTCTATAAAATGAAGCATGAATTTAAGGGAATTTTTTCAAATGACACACAGGTTTTTGGATAGGAAATGGTCAATAATATAAGAGGTTTTGTTTCTATCCCACCATTCAGAATCCGCCAAGATAATATAAATTATTCAACAAATATTTCCAAAATTTGCATACTTAATTCAGCTACGAGATTTAACTTATAGAGACTTTGGCTTTCCTTATCACATAGATTCTGTTTTTTATTTGCAGCCTCAGAGAAATTAGTTTCTATAGGTTACTATTTAAGTTTGAAATACCTAGGGCAAACTCATCAGGCTTATAGCACACACACTACTGTTTGCTCTTTCTGGAGCAATGTCTAAAACACTGTAATGCAAAAGCCAGACTGCAAAGACTAAAGGCCCCTCAATCAACATGCAAACTAATACTTGAGCCGCTCATTTGCCAAGCCCAAAAGAGCCATTCACTCAAACAGCAGTTCGGATTGATTTATGCATAGTGAGTACATGCCCAGTTTAGCAGTTAGAGTGGCTGAAGGGACCTTGACTAAAGGCCACTTCAGGCATGAAAAGAGTCCAACATCATGAAAGGCAGTGAGCAGAAAATAGCTCATAACCTGTTAACACTTGTGACTTTGGACTGCACATATATATGCCTGTGCAATTGTGGTGTGAAGACACACATACACACAAAGGATGTTCACACAATCGAAAAGCTTCAAGGGATTCGCGCACTCCCAATGTTTGATGTGTGAGCATGCTACTGGGCTGGTGAGTGATCATATGCAAGAAAGGAGTTGGGTAGGACAGTCCCATCTTACACAACCCTCATACCCAGCATTTTGACAAGGTACAACAGAAACCATCTCACACATGATCACTCCCCTGCCCTCCTACCTAGCTGTTTGCACACACGCTCGAAGACCCACAGCTCCTGAAGTAGGAAGAATTAATGGCCATGGCAAGAGCCCTACAGTTTTTCAACTCAGACATGTCAAAATATGGTTTGGCTCAACTATTGTTTATGACTTAAACCATGGTTTACTCTTCCCCAAAATCATGCAAACCCTGGTTCAGAGCTGTTCATCTGCTTTTGTTTTTCATCTGCTCCACACTCTGAAAAGCCACTGCAGATGCCACATCACCCCAATTTGCCACTATAGGGATAGCTAGATGTGCAGTGGTCTCCAGAAGTGGACCAACAGCCACAGCTATCTTCATCAATTCAGACATCATGTCAAGCCATTATTTACAAACTCACTTCAAATCATGGATTCCAGTTCTTAGTTGTTGGTCAACCACACCAGAAGTCAAGCTCCCTTAACCACGGTTTGGTGTGATGTCTCAATTTGCCTTATGCTACCAAAAATGCATCATAGTTGAAGCAACCTTAGGTATTACTTGGCCATTAAGACATAAGCAGGGCAGCCAACCCCCAGTATGAAAGAATTTGGAAGCACTCTTTGAAAGCATAGTGACAGAGGCCATTTCCTGGTTGCAATGCTAATTTTAAGATTAGAATTTCACATGCAGAGCCAAAGCCAATTTTTCGTGAAGATGGCCAGCGTAGCCAATGAACATCTAAGCTACTGGTTTTAAAACCACTTCCCTGAAACTCCAGGGTCTTCCAGAAGCTTACTGGGGCTACTTGAAGCTTATAACCCAAATTACCAACCTTTCCTTCCCCACAGTCTCTGGGAGCAATGGGCACATTCTAGGGTTCACTCTTAGTTTGGCCATGGCAAGAGCTAGGCCCAACAGGCCTGGCTGCCACCTTGTGGAAACTGAGATTGTGTGCCCAGCAATATACCTCAGAATGTTTATGAAGAGGCTCCTCAGGGAAAAGGGTTTTCCCTGAAGACAGAAAGTTTGGAAACTATCATCTAAGCCACACTGTGTGCGCAAGAAGTGTAGAAGAGCCTCAAGACATAACCACATGGTTTTTACAACAGGCATACATTTTTAAAAGGGGACAACATTGTGAAGCAGGGCAATAAAAGGTGAAACCAAATGGTGCACATCTAGGTTACTTGCCTGTAATTTTTAGGCTAGAGATGGACTGGAGGGTCAACTGACTTGTAGTTAAATAAAGTCATTTTTTAAAAGCCTGCAATTTTAAGAGAAGTGGCTTTCCTAACCTTCTGCAGCTTTAACAAGAAAACACCAGAGTTAAGATTCTATTCACTTCAGCTGCTGCTATTCAAAATGTTCCAGACAGAGGGTAATCTGCTCAAGATCAGGTCAGTTTTACTCTGCTGGTAACTGGCGGGGGGGGGGTAGCAAAAAAATATAGTTATTCCAGGGAGCGTATGAAGCTGCCCAGCCCCTTACTCTAATCACCTAAAACCAGAAACCCATGAAGGAAAATGCAGACAGATATTTCTAGACAGCTTTCAAAATGCAAATGATGTGAAACACTTTTCTCCTCTTGACCTGGGTGTGACATAGTTAATGTTCGCAGCACTGGGTGGAAAGGGATCCTTCAATCCTCCAGACAAAGACACTGGTGCTTTATCAATTTCAGAACAGCAAGAAGGAAATATTTTGTGGAGCCAAACCTTCCCAATAGCTGTAAAAATTATTTGCATGTGCCAGTTCCCAGGAAGCAGTGACAGATCATATCTGTACCTTGAGGAATGTAGGGGTAAACTCAGCTTCTGTGCTTCTAGATAGTAACAGGCAGGCACAGGAGCAGTTTACAGGGGCATGCCATGGTTTATTATTATTTTACATTTTATATCCCGCTCTTCCTCCAAGGAGCCCAGAGGGGTGTACTACATACTTAAGTTTCTCTTTCAAAACAACCCTGTGAAATAGGTTAGGCTGAGAGAGAAGTGACTGGCCCAGAGTCACCCAGCAAGTATCTTGGCTGAATGGGGATTTGAACTCAGGTCTCCCCGGTCCTACTCCAGCACTCTAACCACTACACCACGCTGGCTCCATGGTTGTCTGTTTAAGCAGACAACCTAATATTCACATGGCAGCAGCAAGACTAATGCTGCCCTCACATATGAACATTTTGGTCATGAAAACTGCTCCTCCCCTGTTGCAACTTGCACCAGTCCACCCTTCCTTCTGCTGCCCCCAAAGCGATGGCTCCAAGGTCTGGCTAAAAGGCACCCCTCTCCTGTAGAGATGTGTCCGGAACTGGCGGTAGCAAGTTCAACGGTGGGAGTGGGGTTACAGTTAAGGAGGAGGAAGGGGGCTCTTCTCCCCATCGCCCACCACATTTCCTCTGCTGGTGCTGTCTTATAAAATGGTCCCGTGGGGCAGCGTACCTCCTTGCAGCCCCAGTGCACGTTGGACCGGAAGTGCCCGGTGTGTGCGTGTGACGTGCGCCCCGGGCACTTCCACTCTGACGTGCACCAGGGCTGCAAGGAGGCACACTGCCCCACAGGACTGTTTTTTAAGACAGCACCAGCAAGTGACACATGGTGGGTGGGGGGGACCACCCTCCCTGCTTCTTAAAAGGTAACCCCCCCACACACCATTGAACTGGCTCTGGGGTCCGTAACAGGGCCTCTGAACCGGTTCGTGCACATCTCTACTCTCCTGTTGTGTGAGCAAAACATTGTGTGGATGCTGCCTGTAGAGCAAAGTGGGAGTCACTTTGGCAATTAAAAAAATTAAAAACTTCAATGGGAGAGCAGTTTCCCACTGTGCCAACCTCCACCCAGTACTATGTTTTTCTCAGTGCTGGGAGAGCCCTTTAAGAGAGACGGAGCCCTCTCTTTAGAGCCCCAGGAAGAAAGCGCTGGGAAGCCTACACTTCCCAGCAGTCTGTGCAATCCTTCCAAGGTGGCACATTGTCTCAAGAGGGGTCTGTTGCCCTTCAAGGAACCACATTGGTGCTGGGCAAAGCATAGCACTGCACGGTGGGGAATGACGGACTCCACATGGTGCCAGGGGAACTGTGCTGAGTATTCAGCTTTGGCCAAAGCTTCACACGGGCCCATTAAACAATTAGTCAAGGGGTCACACTTAGGGCTGATGGAGGCTGCCACTGGCTCCTGCACTTAGACTGAAGGACACTGCTGTAGAGTTTAAGTACAAAGTTGGCTAAGATTGGACATTTAACCTTTCACTGCCCAGAGGTTTAAGCAAGCAAAGGATCATGAGAGCTTATTATATTATTGCTTCAGATTCTGCAATGGATCCCCATTGCCTTCAGTGGAGGAATTAAGGGCAACCAGAGGAGATTATGCTTTGGAAGAACACAGATATTGCCTTTCTGGGTCACACAAAAAATGAATTCAGTTCAGCTTTCTGTCTCCCATGACCGACCAGATGCCACTTGTAATCCCAAAAGCGGAGCATAATGTTAACAGTCATAATTAGAGGTATACTGCCTCTGAAAATGGAAGTTCCAATTTCAGCTTCCACAGCTAATTGCCACTGAAGGACTCCACAAATTTGTCTAATCCTTTCAAAAAGCTAACCAGGCAATGAGATCAGCAAGGTTAATTATGTGTTGTATGAACAAAAGCTTCCTGTTGTCTGTTCTGAACCTCTGGATAGACAACAGGAAGCATGTGTCCACATAACACATAATTAACCTGGCTGAGTTCATTGCCTAGTCAAGTGTTTTACCCTAGTCACCAAGGGAGCAAAGGTTTAGTGTTTTGAGACAATTTATATTTGGCTCTCAACGCAATCTGTAGTTTAACAAATTTCTTCATTTTACTTTTAGTCCACCCCTCTCCTCCCCATCCCACCCCAATTTACTAGTCCCAATCTCTTAAACCTTTCTTGACAGAAAAAAATATTCCAGCTCCTTGGTCATTTTGGTTTTCCTTTTCTCTACTTTCCCCTACCTCTTCCATTTTCTTTTTGAAACTGGGTGGTCAGGACAGTATAATAAGTATTCTACCCGATTTTTGAATATCCTGACTAAATAGGTAGGATGGATTACAATTTTATTAATGTGCAAATCAACACACACAAAATTAGAATTTGTCACCGATTAATTTGGTACAGCTAACAAGCACTCTGGGATTCGTGAACGAACAACATGAAAGCTGACATGAGAGCGTGCACACATACACACTCTCCTCCCTGTGCCAAATTTGATGGAAGACATTTAGATAGCTTTCCTTTCCAGTGTATACCCAGAACCAGCAGGCTGTTCAGAATTGCTATTTGATACTTGGGAAACTGCTGTCTTCCTTCAAGAGCTTCAATGAGACACCTTTAAGATTTTCCCCAATACATACATTAACTGGATTGTTACCTATGGGTTAACGGAAAGGGGGCGATTTACGAGGCATGAATGATCCTGATTTCCAGTCACAAGAACCCGGGAATTTTCAGCTATGTTGGGATGGCACAGTGCCAACCCAACACTGAATGAAGATCGCCAGCCCTAGATCTAATCCTCAGTTATCAATCTCTGTTCAAATCGCCAACACTTTCTGGGTTCTTATGACCAAAAAACAACAGGTTTCTTACCTGTAACTTTGGTTCTTCTAGTGATCATCTGTGCTCTTACACCTATGAGCTTTGCGCATGCTGAAGAACTGGGTGTGTGCAGGCCTTGTAAATCCCAGCCCCATTTGTTTCCCCAGCATTGTGCAGGTTGTGAGAATGTGCCCAAAAGAATGCAGTGTGTAAGCTATACTTAAGGATCTTCATTCTTTAGTTCCATCACCATTCTCAACTGCAGTTTTAAATGTCACTCCAAAGTTCCTACACATTTCTGACCTGAGTTTTTACATTCTGATTGATTAAATCGTTATTTGCATCCCCCAGCTCCACCACACCATGAAAATAAAGCCATACTTACCAATCCCAAGATGAGTGTTTATAGAGGCATAGCGGGCTGTGCCAGTCAGATTTTTGTTTTCCCGGTAAGGGATATGTTGGTGGGTGCGGGCATCTCGGTACTTCTTGGCCAGGCCGAAGTCAATGATGTACACTAGGTTGCCCTTCTTTCCTAGCCCCATAAGGAAGTTATCTGGTTTCACATCTCGGTGGATGAAGTTCTTGGAATGAATGTACTCAATACGACTGATCTGGGTTGGAAAGAGTGGAGGGGGTGGTGGTGAGAAATAGGAAAGATCTATGAAAGCATAGCCACTAACTATACAGTCCGATGATACACAGCTATAACCTAAAATGCAATTTAACTTGGAGATATGGCCTAAAAATGCTAGCCTCGGGGAGCCCAATCCTTTTAAATCTAACCTCCTGTATTTAGCAATATGAAAGCAAAAATAAGGAGGTCTGTTCTCAGGACCCTTACATATACACTTTTCCTTCAGCTACTGCACATGTCCAACTTCAAACATATGTGCCTGGCCAGAGGCTAGGAGCTAGCAGGAATTAGGTGTTCTTTGTGCCAAAGGGTTGAGAGGAGAGGCACTCAGGCCTCTTCAAGGCCTCCACGTTTGAGTGTATCCACCTACCAAACGCAGCAACGTATTCCGCTCCATCTTCATAAATGAGGCGTTAGCCCATCTCATCCCCTCCCCAGCACTACCCCCATCTTTTCTCCTGCATGACCATTTGTGCTTTTCCAAAGGAAGGCTATTTTTGTACAAAGTCCCCTCATCCTCATTCAAGTGGAACAACTCAGGTGATGGCTACCAGCTTGGATGGCTTTAAAAAAGGGGCTTGGACAAACTTGTGCAAGACAGTTATATCAATGGTGACTCGTCTTGATAGGGGTAGGCTACCTCCAGGTTCAGAGGCAGGATGCCTCTGAATAGCAGTTGCAGGTGAGAAACAATAGGAGAAGCGGCACACCTTCATCTCCTACTTGTGGGCTTCCGGACCTAGAAGCATCTGGTAGGTGACTGTGGGAGACAGGATGCTGTACTAAATGGGCCTGATCCAGCAGGGCTGTTCTTATGAAGAAGGGAAGCCAACAGCAAAAAGGGCATGAGAACAAGAACCAAAGCTTTCATGGGGAACTGAATTTGGATTGTGAGCCCTTTGGGGACAGGGAGCCATTTTATTTACAATTTGTCACTGTATATTTGTAACTCACCATCTGATCTGCCAGGAGCAGAACAGTTTTGAGGCTGAACTTGCGGGAGCAGAAGTTGAAGAGGTCCTCCAGGCTGGGCCCCAGCAGCTCCATCACCATCACATTATAGTCGCCCTCTGCACCACACCACTTAATGGAAGGGATACCCACTAAAAGGGCCAAAAAGAAAAACAGGTTGCTTACCTGTGACTTATGATCTCTGTGGGAATCCATGGTCACTCACAACTGGGTCTTCTGCGCCTGTGCAGTAGGCCTGTGGAAGAATCTTTAGCTCCGTTTAAGCGCTCTGGTCCTATAAGGCATAGTGATATCGGAGCCTTCAAAGGGTGCCTATAGAGCAGGCTGTAGAGCGCCTCCCTCTTTGGTTCCTGAATTGACCGCTGCCAAGAGACTGACAACATCCAGAGGTAGCAGATGACAGCAAGAATCACAGCAGCACAGGTGTGTAAATAGTATTTGTCAAAAAGAAGCTAACAGAGGAGACGGCTGGGCGGGTGTTGTGAGTGACCATGGATCCCCACAGAGATCATAAGTTACATGTAAGTAACCTGTTTATCTCTGTAGGGATCCATGGTCCCTCACAATTGGGTGAGTTACTAGCTCCCATAAGGAGGAGGTGAGTGCTAGCAGTTACAGACTGCCCGCCCAACATTGGCTTCTGAAGCAAACCACAAGTCTACAGCATAGTGTTAGACAAAGGGCAGGTCTGAGGACCAGGTAGCAGCCCTGCAAACGTCCTTCATACCGATGCCTGACATGTGGGCAGCTGAGGTAGCCATGGACCTAGTGGAATGCACCCTGATCTTGGAGGGCAGCTGAACGCTTCTTGTAACGAAAGAAGATCAGCTGAACCAGCCAGTTGGACAATCTTTGTCTTGAAATGGCTGAACCTTTACTAGTCCCTGCATAGAAGATGAATAGTTTGTTTGATCATCTGAACGCCTTTGTGCGGTCCAAGAAGTAAAGGACACCCCCTTCAGGCATCCAGGGTGTGCACAGAATGTTTAAGGGGTGTAGAAGGGTCACTGAAAAAAGTAGGTAACACAATGTCCTGGTTGATATGAAAGTCTGATACAACTTTAGGATGGAAGTTAGGATCTGGACAGAAGATAATCTTGTCTGGATAAAATTCGGTATAAGGGGAATCCGCCCTTAGTGCAGCCAGCTCACTGACCTGCCTTGCCGATGTGATGGCAACTAGGAAGGTGGTTTTCAGGCATAGCAGTCTCATGGAAGACAATAGTAATGGTTCAAACGGAGCCTCTAAGTGTGGACAGCACAAGCGAGAGGCTCCAAGGCTCAATGGGTGCCTGCACCGGAGGGTATAAGTTGTTAACCCTCTTTAGAAAGCATTTAGTCAGGATGGACAAAGACAGATTTGTCATCCCAGCCCTGGTAGTGTGCTGAAACGGAGGCAAGGTGAACTTTAATGGAGATGTTAGAAAGTTCCAATCCTTTGAGATAGGTGAGATTTAGGAGTATCTGCCGTATCAAGGCCTTGAGAGGGTTGCAGCCTTTCAGAGAAACTTAGAACGTGAAACGCTTCCATTTGCATTTGTAGGACCTTCTCATAGAGGCCTCTCTTTCATTTAGCAGGATTTTGTCTAGAAGTTCAGTCTCCACGCCGTCAGCGAGAGGGACCACAGAGCGTGGTCAAGGGTCTTCTCTCACGAAGAAATCCTAATGCGGTGGTAGGAGATGAAGAAATCCCGACGTGGTAGTAGGCGACGGTAAGACACCTTGAATAGCCGAAGAAGAGCCAGGAACCAGGGTTGCCGGGGCCACCAGGGGCAGACTAGGACGCACTGTGTGTGCTCTTGGAGGATCTTCCCTACTACCCTGGATAACAACACGAAAGGGGGAAAATATGATACAGCTTGCCCTGCCAATGCCGTTGAAAAGCATCTCCTAGTGACCATTTGCCAAGGCCCGCCCTAGAACAGAACAGAGAGCACTTAGTATTGTCCATAGTGGCAAATAAGTCAACAGTGGATGTACCCCATGAGTCAAAAAGGTCTAACAGAACAGTATCATTTAGCGCCCACTCATTGAGAATAGAGAAGGAGACATCCTGACTAAGGGAGTCGGCCAGAACATTATCCTCTCCTTTTATATGGATGGCCATAGGAACAATATAATGCAAGCAAGAGTCCCACAGTTATAGGACAAGGTTGTTCAGGGAGCTCAACACAGTGCTCCTTAGTGGTTCAGGTAGACAATAGCTGTAGTGTTATCAATATGTACCTGAACCACTTGGCATTGGATGACGGGTAAGAAAGAAACAGCCAGCAGTTCTAAAAGGTTAATATGGAGTACCTGCTGCTGGGAGTTCCACAGGCCTCACGATTTCAGTGTCCCACAGTGAGCACCCCAACCCTGCACAGAAGCATCAGCAGTGTCCAATACCATAGGGTTTAACATTTGAAAAGGAATTCGTCAGGGAGTCAGGCTGCAACCACTAAAGTATACCTTGTAGGATATTATCTGGGACAACTAACCACTATTCCAGAATGTTGGGGGCAATATGCTAAATCATTGTAAACTGCTTAGAGAGCTTCGGCTATAGAGCGGTATATAAATGTAAGTGCTATTGCTATTGCTATTCTAGATTTGGCCGGAAGTCAAACAGAAGCCAGAGCTGGAGCCTCCTCATCCTCAAGCTTGCGTTCGCCACTGTTGTTGTGCATGAAGCCATCAGGCCCAACAAGTGGTGGATGGAATGAGCCTGTTGCCTGGGGGTAGACTGGAAGGTGAGCACCATGGAGGAGATGGCCTGAATGCGTTCTGCAGGCAAGTATGCACATTTCTTGCCTACATCCAGGATTGCATCTATGTACTGGAGGGCACGCTGTGGGATCAGGACCAATTTTTTTAGATTGATACTGAACCCCAGATCTGCAAGAAGAGAGAGAAAGTTGTAGATTGAGTAGAAGAGTCGACTTCTCCCTTGCCATAAAAAGCCAGTCATCCAGAGAGAGAAAGACAGATACACCTTGAACACGGAGATAGGCAATGACAGCCAACATGCACTTAGTGAGAACTCTTGGGGTGGTACTGAGGACGAATGGGAGCACCTTGTACTGGTAGGCCTGAGTGCCCAGACAAAAGCACAAGAAATGGTGGTGCTGAGGACGTATAATGATGTGAAAGTAAACATCCTTTAAGTCTAAAGACACAAACCACTCCTCCTCCCCCAGCAGTGGCAATATCAACTGTAGAGAAATCATACAAAATTTGGAGGTCTGGACAAATTTGTTTAGCTCTGAGGTCCAGGATGGGGCAGAGCCCACCATCATGCTTAGAGACCTGGAAGTATCTGGAATAGAACTCAGTGTGCATGGAGGAAGATGGAACTGGTTCTATGGCATCCTTTTGGAGCAGTGAAGACACCTTTTCTTCAAGGACAGGAGTTGCGTGGGTGTATTTTATGCCTGCAGGGGCAGGTAGAAAGTCAAATTTAATAGCATAGCTGTTGGTCACTATGCATAACACCCAGACATTTGTTGTTACTTAACACCAAGAAGGTAGGAAAGGGGCGAGATGGATGCCAGCTGAAGAAACATGGAGAGATACTTCCAGGTCCGAAACATTAAAACAACTGCTTTGGTTGTTCAAGCTTTGGCTTTTTGTTGGCCCTTCTGATGCTGATGGAAGGGGCACCTGGAATACTGCTTAGATCCACCACAATAACCTCCTCTTTTGGGAAGGCCGAGGCTGGTACCTCCGGTTGAAAGTAGGCCGATACCTCTGATGACTGGGACTGCGCAAAGGTCTTAGCAGTATAGCGTGATTTCTTTAATTTTTCCATTGTGTTGACAGTGTCTTTCGATAATAATCCTTCACCATCAAACAGGAGATTCATCATCTTTTCCTTCATTCCTGGCTCCAAAGGTAAGATCAGAGCCAGGCATGACGACAAAGTACAATGGATCCTGCCAGTACTTTCGACTCTGTCTCAGTCAGGTGTTTGGCGGTGCTTAGTTGCTGCCACATGAGATCCACTGATTTTGAGAGAGTAGAAAGGAACCTGCCCTTAAAGGGCTTAGACAGAGCATTTGCTTCATCTTTCATATTGTCCCATAGTGTTTGCTGGTATTTGGCCATACAGGCCAGGTAGTTCGCTACCTTGAGCAAAAGGCATCCTGAAGAGTAAAACCTCCATGCCATGGGGTCCAGCTTATGGCTTTCTTTATCTACCGGGGCCTAGTGTTTCCGCGTAGATTTGGATTGGAATGCACAGTCCACTGCTAGGAAGTTTGGTGATGGGTGTTTGAAAAGGGCAGGATGCCTCCTGGACCCAATACAGGTTCTCCAGTTTCTTACATGGAAGAGTAGATGTTACTGGGGCTGAACAAGCGGCCTTAGAAGCCGCCAGCAGGGACGGTAGCATTGGAAGTGTGGTGCGATGCCCCACAGATGTGGTAGGAACTGTACACGGGATCCATGACCATAACCTCCGGTGGGGGAATCTCAAGGCCCAAGGCTTTAACCATTTATTGAACTTGCATCCAATAGGATTTGGTTTCCTTGGATGGCAAGTTTGACCGTTGATTGTCCACACTGTCATCGGGCGAGGTCCCCCTCTGACACATTAGAGTCAGGATTGGTGGTGTATGAGCACTCCCCATCAGAGTCCGGGTCCTCTGGGGAAGGATCCCTACGAGAAGGCTGCAAGGGGAAAGATGGTGATGCCAGCACAGATGGAGTGTACACTGGCCCAGGATTCACTGGAGTAGGAGGTGTTAAGGGACAAGCCAGAATGGGAGGTAACTCAGGAGCAGGCAACACCAGCAGCACTGGCATTGGTGGTGGAGCCCTGGCGGTACAGCAGGCTTTTTGAAAGGATCCGAGGGAAGGACACTCAGTGGATCTGGCAAAGCTCCCCTGAGACACATGGTCTTCTAGAGTTTGTACTCCTCAAAATCTTAAGGCAAAGCTGGTGAGCTATACAGAGAACAGGCACGAAAGCACTCTCTAATTCAGATGTGTGGTGAATCAAAGGTCCCTGGGGAGCTGTAATAATCCAGAGGGTCGTGAGGAGCATGGGAAGCTGAGAAATGAAAACGCTCCCTCCAGGGTAAAGCCAAAGGACATTGTGGCATATCTACAAGCCACCAATAAGCATCTTCAGTATTGGCATGGGTAATTCAGGTTCCTCCTCTTCTAAGTCTTTGTGACTGGATGAACCCTTTAAAAAAAGAAGTAGAGCCTGATGGAGTAGAATGCATAGATCCCAAGAGGTGTTCCAGCTCCTGACGCAGGCAGCTTTGGAGCGCCAGGGAATCCAAGGAAGGTGTGACTGGATGCTCAGGTGATCGTTGAGATGTTTGAGAAATAACTATGGGCGAAGACAGCGTTGAACCAACTAGAAACAGATTATGTGGATCTGAAGTCGTTACCAGCATTGACGTCTGTATGGAGATTGAGAGCACCGCTGCCGCCAAAGGCAAACCACAAGTCAGTGCCGATGAAGTGTGTGGTGTCGGCGTCGCCGACATCAAATGTCTTGGTGCCAAGGGTAGATGAGTCAACATAGGTGGAGTAGGTGTCAAGTGCACTAGCGCCGCAGGTTGGGAACCCACCAATGTTGAAAGAGATGAGGTTGGGCATCCTGGAGCTGATGAAATGGTAAATCGGAGACAAGGATTGAGGGGAGGATGACGTCACAGGTTAAGCCGAAGCGGAGGGTGTTCTTGTCGACAGCGCTGTTGACACCCTCGATGCCAAGCCCGACTTAGTCAGAGCCAGATTTGCCGCGATTGATGCCCCCGAGGAAGCATGCTTTCCCTTTTTGTGAGGCTCTCCTGATGAATAATGGTGACAATCATGCTTTTGCTTATGCTGTTCGCACTCTCTTTCTATGGGTTTTTTTAAAATGCCAGTTAAGGCTGAAGGCATGGACGCTGATGGTGCAGGCGCTGAGGTCAACGTCAACGACCTGCTAGAAGTTGCAAGTTTTAGCAGCGATAGTGGGCTCGATCTCAATGTCCCTGGGCGAAGGATATTTTCATACAGAGAAGCCTTTAGATTAGGGATTCTCAGCCTTGGGTCCCCAGATGTTGTTGGACTTCATCTCCCATAATCCCCAGCCCCAGTGGTCTTTGGTTGGGGATTATGGGAGTTGAAGTCCAGCAGCATCTGGGGACCCAAGGTTGAGAACCCCTCCTTTAGATGAAGTTCTCGGCTTGGTTGTGTCTTCTTTTTAAAAGACAGGCAGACCTTACAAGCACTAGTGTTGTGGGAGTGCCCCAAACAAATTAGGCAGTCATGCTGTCCATCTGAGGAAGGCATAGTATATTTACAAGCTGCACATTGTTTAAAACTCTTTGGGGTTGACATACCTAAGTCCAAGTACAGTCCAAGTCAGCCAAGAAGATCAGAGACAGAATGCCTAAGCTGAAGGGAGTAACAAGCCAAGTCCAGAAACAGCTCGAGGTCAGAATATCTAAGCTAAGAAACAGTCCAGAGTATTAAGCAGAAAGAATTGTCAAGAACAGTCGAAGTCAAAAGTCCAAATATTTTTATTAAGTAGTATCTAAATATCTTACAGGAATGAAGGAAAACAGGAGCAGATTCTTCCCGAGGCAGCATGAGCAGCGGACAAAAAAGAACTGAAGAGGGAGACGTTCTACAGCCTGTTCTATAGGCACCCTTTGAGGGCTCCGATATCACTATGCCTTAAAGGGCCGGAGCGCCTAAATAAAGCTAACTATTCTTCCGCAGGCCTACTGCGAAGACCCACTTGTGAGAGACCATGGATCCCCACAGAGATCAGAACATACACACACACACACACACACACACAGACGTCACTGATACACAGGTATTAAACTTCAGGCTCTGAATCTCACTCTACCCAAACACAAAGCAACTGTCCAGAGACACAAGTTTGGGATGATAAACAAATATAAGAAACCAAAGGTAAACTCCTCTCGTTCAGACACCAGCTTCAAGTGTATAGCTACTGTACAAAAACACAAAACACATTTCCAATAACTTACCTCCTCCCTGCATCATCTTGTAAAATTTGCTTTCGATATGAAGCTGTGGGTGCTTGGTTTTAACACATTCCAACTTAATAGCTACCTCCTCTCCTGTGGCAATATTGGCACCTGCACAAGAACAAAGAGTAAAAATAGTATTGCACATGCCTTTGATAAAGTTAAGACACAAATCTCACCATTTCAACTGGTGTGCAGGAGTCTCTCCCAATATTTGCCCTTTTCCAGACACCTGTGAACTGGAAATTCTTTTGCATTGACAGAAATTTAAGGTGCCAGTCCGTATATATTTGGGGGAAGGGGAAAGAAGTCAGCCTGAGAATTCAAGGCAAATCAAACTTGGAGGGTGTAAGACTCTATAGTTAAGGAAAGTGTTGGGCAACATCACATTCAAACCCCCAGTTAACAAGTTTCACACAGCACTCGGCATATTCAGGGATGTTAAAGCACACTTGTGGGGGAAGGAGATATCGGCAAAAATAGTCTGCATCACCATGACCTGCAGCACAGTGTGATTCCAATTACCAAATACTGTAGAGGAGCTTTGCACACAACACCTCTGCACCATTACTGAGAGGCTGGCCAGAGTCTCTCACAAAAGTTGTTAAGTGCAATGCTTACCAATGCACATTTGCCCAATAATAGCCAATGTGCCTCTTCCAGATCCATACATAGCCCCAAGCTGCAGATGACAGCGAAGATCCATGAACTATTTAATATGGTGAAGGTTTTTAGCACATCCATCACCAGTTATGTCTCATCTGTAATAAATACACTGCAGCAATAGGAGACATTTAGATTAGGGGAATACCATCCACGTAAAGCAGCCATGCCTGAAGGATGCATCAGAAGTCTCAAGATACTTGTGGGTGGGTTACCAGTTTGCCAGCAACACTCACTAGGGAAATGGAACACAAGTTAATAGGTGTATCTGCTAGACCAATGCACAGACTAGAGCCAGGAACAACTGGGTTAAAATCCCAATTTAGCCATGAGTTTATGGTATTTGACAAGGCAGCACCCTTCAGTCTCCGATCATTTGTTGTACAAGTGAAGCACCTCACAGAATCAAGAAGTGGATTACCACCAGTAGCGAATAGTGGATTTAAGCCCAGCCTTTGTCTCAAGGCAAGCCCACGTAGGGGAAAGAAAAATGCTGATTCATTCCCTCCATGTTTGTTCAACAAAGGCTGTTCCTTTATAACTTAAAACTGTCCCTTTGGTAATCACTGCCACCACACCCAAATTACAGAGGTTGCCCCTTCTGGATTTGGGTGAATGTCCAGGGAACTCTCCTCATTTACCAATGGAAAAATACAAAAACCCCTCCATGTGCAGCTTCCATTTGGTGAGAGAACCTGGTAGGTTGCTGAACAATTAACTCTGAGGCATGTCTGCACCAAAGTAAAACCCCTTTTTCCTAAGTTAAAAATCCACTCAGAGGCAGGTGTAATATAAAGAACAAGAAGAGAAAAACTTTATTCAAAATACTATGGACTGCTTCAGTCCGAGGCTCTCTCAGCTTTGATTTACAGGTAAAAAGAAGTACTCAGTACTTAAGACAACCAGCTAGTATTTGGAGTGGCACACTTTAAATAAAACTTGTGGTTACTCAGTTGCCTATATAATTCAAAAAGCACACACACACCCCAGTTGCAAGGAACCTTTAAAAGCACCTTTACAGGGTACAGAGACTTCTACAGCCCCCCCTGGTTGGCTAGAAAGGGCTCAGGCTAGAGTTTCTTAGAAGGTTACATTACAAAATAACACACAATAGACCAGGTGTAAGGATTTGCAAAGCACAAAAGGAAAGTAAGTAGTCTTAACTCAGGCTAGCTATCACACTATTCCCTGTCTAAGTCTTTCCGAAGCCAAAAAGCCCTTGGCTTCCTTTCTCCATGAACTCACTCCAAACTCCAGGAGAGAATTCAAGCTTCTTACAATCCTGACTCTCAAGGATCTGCAGATGCCCTTCCATGAGAGCAGTCATGAGGGAACAAGACCATGAGGCAGCAAGAGTTCATTGCTGGTGCTCACGAAGCCTGCTCTCCATTTTCCCTCATCGCCCTCTTGGCTCCTCCTGAGAACAAAGACAGCCTTCATTTCCGGGCAGCAGGCCCTCCAGGTCCCGGTCACCGTGTGCTGAGTGGCTGATCCCCCAGAAGTCACTGCCTGTCAGTCAGGACAGGGTTCACTTCTGGTTCACTCTTCAGGGTAAGGTAGGGGTCGATTGCTACACTACCTATTCTTCACATACTACATTTTTAGATGTATACCAAAAAATATCTAAAGTCTGAAAACACCACAAGCATTTGAAAAACATGCATGTACATCTGTCAGGAAGATGAAACTGGTTAAAGTTCCCTACTGAGCTTGACAGTAAACCTGGATTTGCTTTTGTGCAAGGTTTTTTTAAAGTCCTTAAAAAGAAGAAAATATTTGCTTTAAAATAGTTCAAGTGACTTTCACATCAGGGTTTGGATGCAATTCAGAGCAACAACCGTCTATTGGTGGACAACATTAACATAAACAAAGAACAGAATGCCAATTGCATAATGAATTGATTGCTGACTGTACACACCAATCATCATGCTAATGAATCCTGGAAAGGTAAGGAACACCCAATTTTCCCCACAGATGTTTCTATGACCACGTGCACAACAGTTTTGTAAATGCTATGAATCAGAATTCTACCAGTAGTGGTATTCTGGTTGAGTAGCTCCTGTTCATGCCCCTCACATCCCGAGACCCATATGCAACACCACTTCTGACAAAACAATGTGTACATTGTTAACTCCACAATTAAATCACTAAATCACAAGCTAGCAACCAGCTAATTCCCCCCTCCTTTTCTAAATCACACAATCCCTTTCCCCCACCTATTTAAATGTCAGTCTCTTCAGCTTCCTGATAACTAAGTATGTAATTATATTCTAACATAAAAACTCTTTTGGTTTATCCATTTTTAGGGGAAAACACACAAAATACAAAACACGCTGAAGAAGAAGAAATTAATTCACTAGCAAATTAAACCACATAGGTACTACTACACCCAGGGTACCATTATATTCCTCGTTAATTAAATGTTGGCATTGCAGAGCTAAATTTAGCAGCCACCAAAACCAGAAATTGTTTTAGTGCAGTATGCAATCCTATTTTTAAAAATGAGAGCAGTTTTTCTTTGAGGGCAGTGGGAGAAGTGTGCCATCTTCTCAATAACTGAGTCCTACATTTCCACAAGTCTAAAAAAGGACAACAAGAAGATACATGTACACACAGCCTACAACAATCACATCACAGTATTTTTCCTAAGCTCAGGGTTGTAAGGTGTGTCATTTTAAGGAAGGGCCTTTACTTCAGAACTCTGTCACTACACAGGACAAAAGCTAACACAAGAGTTCAGCTATCACAGGACGTGCTACTTCTAAAATGCACAAAGCAAGGAGAACCTGGGGGAGGGGTATAAAGAGACTTCACATGTTGAAAGTGCCACAAAGACTATCTAAGCAACCACCTGTCCTTTGGGAAATATTGTTATGCCACTTCAAGCCAAACTACATCTATGCCTCTCCCTGTCAACCACAATCAAGTGTGGTCGTTGTGTACAATGTTACTTACCCACCCTGTGAATGAGTGGCACTCTGCAGTTTTCCAAAGGGAATTTTGCCCAGTGGTTTCTAGCCTAGCCATAAAACATAAAGTTGTGCCATTGAGTTGGCGTCGACTCCTGGCGACCACAGAGCCCTGTGGTTTTCTTTGGTAGAATACAGGAGGGGTTTACCATTGCCATCTCCCTCACAGTATAAGATGATGCCTTTCAGCATCTTCCTATACCACTGCTGCCCAATATACGTGTTTCCCATAGTCTGGGAAACATACCAGCAGGGATTTGAACCAGTAACCTCTTGCTCCCTAGGCAAATTACTTCCCAGCTGCACCTTTAGGTGGCTAGCCATTCCAAGTGTTTAAACTCTACTTGATCTTCGACAATCAATTTTATTCCTTCATTACATTTATCTCCTGCATTTCTTCCATGCTGGACCTCAAGGTGGAGCACATGGCCTAGGCAGCATCCATCCAGACAGTAACCAAACCCAGACCTGCTTAGCTTCAGCAAGGTGCTCAGGAACTGTGCCATGGTCCCTCAGACTGTTGCAAGCTAATCATACTTGCCCCGCAAGGCCCCAAAGCCACTCCCACCCTTTTCTCTAGGTTCCAACATATTAGTCTCCGGGCACACCATCATTCCTCTCCCTTATTTTCCCACTATGTTGATCAGACTGAGCAAAGCTGATGGATAAAGGCCACGTAGGAGCACCTCCTTCCACATGACTACCTGAAGAAGTCCTAGATCTGAAGAGACCCTGCTCTGGATGTTGCTTCTATTACAAAAAATGCCAAGTTTATAAAAGGAACTTTTTCAGCAGTGACACCTTCCCAAAGAAACTTACTTTCTAAAGAGTCTGATTCAATCCCTCCAAGCTAAGGATGTGCAGAACCGGTTCAGGCTAGTTCATCAAATGGACCGGCCCAACCCATCAGTTTGACCAAACCAGTCCACATACCCACGGTTTGATCTGAATTTGGAACAAAGCACACCAAATGGTTTATTAACACCCCTACTCCAGGCCTAGTCAAGACCTACATTTTATGGAACGTATTTGAGGCTATGGGGTTTTAAAATCTGTTGCAGTAGTGAATTATAGTGGAATGACATGACATTGTTTTATGATATTCAGCATAACTTCACTTACTTTGGGTATAGAATTTGGGTTTGTTGATACTCTGCTTATGAACAAGGGCTGCAAAGAGAATTTGAGTGGCATATAGCTAGAAGTGTCAAGGGAAATAAAAAAACTTTTAAAAATATATCACAAGCAGAAAACCTGCCAGGGAGGCAGTTGGACCGTTAGATGATGAGGGTGTGAAAGGGATTATTGAGGATAAGGAGACTGCAGAGAAGCTGAATGAGTCCTTTGCATCTATCTTCACAGCAGAGGATAGTGACCATACGCACTCTCCAGAATGGAGCTTTTCCAGTTTAGTGACTGGGAGACCGGGCAAATTTGAGGTGACAAGGGAAGATGTTCTAAACTGTCTTGAAAAGCTAAAAATTAACAAGTCGCCAGGCCTAGAAGGCACCCACCCAAGAATTCTGAAGGAACTCAAATGTGAAATTGCCAATCTCCTTGCTAAAATTGCTTGGTGTGGTGGTGAGAGTGCTGGACTAAGACCGGGGAGACTTGAGTTCAAATCCCCATTCAGCCATGATACTAGCTGGGTGAATTTGGGCCAGTCACTTCTCTCTCAGCTTAACCTACTTCACAGGGTTGTTGTGAGGAGAAACTAAAGTATGTAGTACACCGCTCCGGGCTCCTTGGAGGAAGAGCAGGATATACATGTAATAATAATAAATAATAATAAATAATAATATTCAGAGGCAGTAGTGTTGGAAACAAGATGCTGAATAAGATGAATCCTTAGTCTGATCAAGCAGAGCTCCTCTTGCAAAGTCCTTACCTCGAGGACTGGTGGCTGTAGGCTTTCTAACTGCACTGTGAGCCAGTGTGGAATAGTGGTTAGAGTGCTGGACTAGGACTGAGTAACAGAATCCTTGAATTTTAGAGTTGGAGGGGACCTTGGACATCTCCTAGTCCAATCCCTTTGTCAGTGCAGGGAACTGCTATGGCATCACTGCCACCCAGCCTCTGTCTGAAAACCTCTAAAGAAAAAGAGCCCACCACTGGATGAGATTTGGTTGATACTGTCCCACTGCATAACTGCTCTTAGGAAATTCTGCTCTTAGGAAATTCCTCCTAATGTCTAGACTGAATCTGCTGCCTCGTAATCTCAACCCATTGCTTCCAGTCCTGCCCTCAGAAGCAACAGAGAACAAGTCCGCTCCTCCTTCTATGTGGAAGCCGTTCCAATGTGTGAAGACAGCTCTCATATTGCCCCTTAGTCTTCTCTTCTCCAGGCAAAACATACCCAGCTCCTTCAACTCTTCCTCATAGCAGTTAGTTTCAAGACCACACTCACTATCTTTGTTGCCGTCCTCTGAACCCGTTTATCAATGTCTTTCTTAAAATGCGGGGCCCAGAAATGGCCACAAAATTGGGTGGGACCAGGTTCAAATCCCCACTCAGCCATGAAGTTCACTGGGTATCCCATACCGGTACATGTTGCTTTGAGCCCCTTGAAGGAAAGGTGGGTATATATTGGCCAGTTTGGACAAGACTTTGCCAGTCCACAGAATTAGAAAGGGGGTATGCCAAGAACCCTCTGTGGACGTCCCAATACTCTCCCAATGTAGTACACAGCTCAGGGCTCCTTGGAGGAAGAGCGGGATATAAAATGTAAACAACAATAATAAAAAATATATAACTTGTCTCTACAATCAGGCTCTGTACCATAGGATTGGAAAGTAGCCAGTATGACTCCCAATTTTCAAAAAGGGATCCAGGAGGATCCGGGAAATTACAGGCTGGTCAGCTTAACTTTGGTGCTGGATAAATTGATGGAAACCATACAGGCTTAGGCTACAGAATCTGGGGCTCTTTACCTTGGAAAATAGGCAACTAAGGGGAGACATGATCGAGGTGTATAAAATTATGCATGGAGTGGAGAAGATGGAGAAAAGTGTTTCCTCCTCTCTCACAACACTAGAACCAGAGGTCACCTCATGAAACTGAAGATTGGGAAATTTAGGACCAACAAGAGGAAGTACTCTTTCACACAGCACATAATCTATGGAATTCTCTGCCATGGGATGTGGTGATGGCCACTAGCTGGAATGGCTTTAAAATGGGCTTAGACAGATTCATGGTGGACAGGTCTAACAATGGCTACTAGTCTGGTGGCTGTGGGCCACCTCCAGCCTCAGAGGCACGAGGCCTCTAAGTTGCAGGGGAGCAACAGCAGAAGAGAGGGCATGCACACACCTCTTGCCTGTGGGCTCCCCAGCAGCATCTGGTAGGCCACTGTGTGAAACAGGATGCTGGACTAGATGGGCCTTGGGCCTGATCCAGCAGGTCTGTTCTTATGTTCTTAACCTGTGCTGCCACCCCAGACTGTTACAGAATGAGCTCTCAAGGGAGCTCTTTCCCCAAGTGGCATTTCTAGTGATGGACAAGGGATCAGCCTAAATGGTTCCTTACCCTTTCCCATCACCAGAATTATGCAAAATATGTATTTGTGCAAGCAGCAGAGTCCAGCTTTTCTTAGTACAGATTTATGTACACAGCACATTTACAAATATTTAAGGAAGATTAGGGCCATGCTATGTTTTCACTCTCAAAAGGGGAGTTCACAGGATGCTCAAAACATTCCCTGAAGAATACTTTCATTGGGTGCTTTTGGCAGCAATTCACACCTCTCAGTTTCCCCCTCTGCTGCTGCAAGGACACTTTTTGGGTTAACTTTCTCCAAGAGATACTAGCCAGAGACCACACCAAGAACACGACATCAGCACAGTGCCATATAGCCAGATTTGGCAATGTGGCATCCTTAAGAGCAGGCAAATGTACCAGTTGCAGGCGAGTAACAGCAGGAGGGAAGGCATGCCCTCAACTCCTGCCTATGGCTTCCAGCAGCATCTGGTGGGCCACTGTGTGAAACACGATGCTTGACTAGATGGGCCTTGGGCCTGATCCAGAGGGCTGTTCTTATGCTGTTAAATGCTTTGCCCTCGGTAAGGGGATGGGAGGGGAAGAGAACATCCCTGTTGTCTAGGCAACTGCGCTATTGAGACAGAATAGTTCTGGTTGCCTTGGCAATGGGGACGCTCACCACACTTTGTTGAAGTGGTTTCATTGCAGCGTGACAACACATATTAACACATTTGTCTTGGCCCAGCAGTTTATTGTGTACCGATTTTCCCTGTCACAGGGATTCACTGCTGTTGACTACAACTCCCATAACCTCCAGCCAAAAACCACTGCAGGTGGGAATTATGGGAGTCGTAGTCAACAATATCTGGGTATCCCTGTTACAGGGAACATGCTGTGCACCTTGTTGCAAACCCCTTCTGGTGGTTTGGTTTTCTGGGGGTATGAAACCAAGCCCCTAGTTTGGGTACAGCTGCATAAAAAATGTTCAGGTCCCAAGTTCAGATTTAATTTTCAGATCACAGTGGTATATATTATCCTGGTATAGTCACTCTCCCCCAGTTTAAGCATTTCAAAATAATTCTGCAGAAGCTGCTTGCTGTACCTAGCTTGTTTCACAGGCTATTGAGCTCTTTTCCTGAGAATCATGGATCTTATTTAACAGAATGCTACAAGCTGAGAGACAAGTTGTGGGATTATTTATTAATACAAATTTATATGCTAATTTTCTGCAAATTCAACCCAAGTGGCATACAATGTTAACAGACCACCACAACACAACCACAATATCAAATAAAGTAGAAGCACAGCAGAGGAGAACCTGCAAATATACTACAATATTGGGAATCCATTGTTCTTGCAGAGAAGTTAGAAAGAGGCAAAAAAAAACCAAATAGCTTCCAATGGTCAGGAAAGAGCTCTTCTTTCTTCCCCACTTTCAGCTGCCCTACTTGTCACTTACATACAAGATGACCACAAGCCCCAGTTCTCCCGCCCTTCTGCTGTTGCTCAATTTTGCATTCAATCCAAAGTACCTAGACAGCGTGGCACAATGCCAATAATGGTACACTCTATTCAGTATTTGCAGAGGAGGCATGCCAAAAAGAGAGAGAGAGAGAGAGCGCGAGTGTCAGGTATGCCTGATAAGAACACCATTACATACACTCCTCCCCCCCCCACCCCCATCCCCCGGTTTTACTTGTAGTGATATTACAGAATTTGGCTTCCCAGGTTGCAGAATGTTAGCTTAGTCTTGCCTGAAAAGTGTCAGGGATTGTGCACACTTTGCCATTAATAAGATACATAGAATTCCAGATACTGTATGCATAACTGACGTTTGCAATTTTGTATGTGGTCCAGAAGCTTCAGCTAATACAAAATTCAGCTGCCAGGTTGGTCTCTGGAACAACGTGAAGAGTCCATATTACTCCAGTTTTAAGAATGTCACAAGGGCTGCTGGTAGATTTCCAAGTGAAATACAGAAAGTGGGTTACCACCTACAAAGCCCTGAACGGTACTTGAAAGAATGCCTTCTTCTGTATAGACCCCACTGGTCTTTAGGATCCGATGGAGAGGTCCAGTTTACAGTCACCTTTGGCTCCTTGGGCCATGCTCAGGAATTAGGCCATTTCCTGACAAGCTGCAGGGGTTGGCTTCTTGGCCAGCATTGAAGGGGGCCTTAAACACACAACTCTTCACTTAGGCGTTTGGTTATGCCTAACCACTCTGTTTTGACATTATGCCTTGGTCTTTTAATTATTTAAATTTATTCTTATTTTCAATTATTTGTATGCCACATAGAGACAGCTGTTTGAGGTGGTATATAAATGTAATATACATATAAACAAAACAATTTACTGCCTTTTCCCATGTCTAGGGGAAGCAGAACAGACAGGGCTGAAGCTTTACCTCGCGGCCACAGAACCCTTCCTGTCATGCACTGATAGTTGTAGAGCAGGCCTGCTCTACTTAGGCCCCCCCAGCTGTTTTTGGACTACAACTCCCATAATTCTCAGCCACAGCAGCCAATAGCCAGGAATTATGGGAATTGTAGGCCAACATCTGCAGGAGGGCCAAAGTTGAGCAGGCCTGTTGTAGAGTAACAACAGGACTACAAGAAGCATTGGGAGAGGGAGCACACGCACACTCAGGAAGTTGGAATTTGGGCTCAGCATGTTTGTTAGAGGTAATAATGGAAAACACACAATCCCGACTATTTCTCTTAAGACAGTCCTAGAAGCCAGCACCAAAGAGTCTTGTGGCTCCCCAAAGGCTAACAATTAATTGTGGCATAAACTTTTTGCAGACTAGAGCCCACTGCCATGTGCGTCAAGTGTTATTCTCAATGGGAGGAAGTAGCTACACAAGGGATAGAAGGGGAGAACAGTGGGGCCAAAGGCCATGAAATGCAAGAAGTGCAAAGCTCAAATGTAACCCTGTTTCTTCTGAATAAAGCAGGAGATGGAGTATAGCTGGAACCCTTGGTGGCTGGAGGGACTGCTTGCTTTTCAATACAGATCGTGGGAGGAAGGGGAGGAAGAAGAGAAAAATGCCCCCCAAAGAATGCCTCACCAAAAGGGCTGCCTGGCCAGTCAGCTGCACCCAACAGTTCACAAAAAGGCAACAGGATGAAATAAGTAAAAAGATGAAGCTGCAATATTTTGATTTCATTTCAGTCAGCACCTGCAAATCAAGAGGAGTTGCAAGTAGAGGGCATTCTGTGTAGTACAGTCCTCATGCTTTTTGAACTTTTCAGTCTGGGCAAGGCTCTATGGACAAAATCATTAGCACAGAGACATATGCTGGTCTGAGTTTATGAGAGGAAGAGAGCCATTTGGGGTCTTGGAGAAGACAGATCTAGCTCGCCAGTTAAGCATTCCTGCTGGACCAACTGAAGAGATGGTTTGGGGCACCATGAAGCAGCAAACAAGGAGCCAGAGGTTCATGTGGACCCTTCTCCCCTCACATGCACAGTGATCCCTTGCCCCTTTCCCTGGTTTGAGGCAAGCCATCGTTTGCATTTGCCCTGCATATCAAGACTGAAATCCAGGATCAAACACTGACGTCCAGTCCTGATACAAAGGGCAAGCATGAACTTTATAGCTCACCATTTTGGATAATTGCAAAAATAGGATTTGCTTCAAACCAGGAAAAGAGGCCAAGAACCACTCCCTGACTGCTTGGTTACATCACACCAAGCCGTGGTTTAGTAGTGCTTCTGAACCACCCTCAAATCCTGGGACACAGATCGGGTGCAGGCAAGGCAGTGTGATCGAGCCTGGACCAGGGCCCACCCCTTGAACCTATGTGGATGAGAAGCAGCCAAAGCTCAGTGGCAGAACACAGGCAAGTCTCGAATTCAATCCTTGGCATCTCCAAATAGGATTGAGAGAGCCCTTGTCTGAAACCCTAGCAAGCTCCTTCCAGTCAGCCTAGACAATATTGGATGGACCACAAGTCTGACTTGTTGCTTATGTTCAGTTCTAGAGGTCTGCTATGGAAAATGTGAAATAAAGAGCACCTCTGTACATGTGCCAAGTGTCAATCTCTCACCACAGCAACTGCAACTTGCTCCCATAGCCAGGCTCCATCCCAACAACTGTCTTCAGGGGAAGATAAAAGTATTAATAAGCTGATTTTTAAAAATGTTCTTATATCTACAGCTGGATTTGCAGAAGAAAAGTGAATATATTTCTTCTTATAGCCCCAAATGACAAAGGGTTACAAAGCAGAATCTTCGAACTGAACAAAGAGGCAAAAAGCTACCAAACCCTTGCTCTTTTATCATCATTATCATCAATACTACTTTTATATTGCTTTTCAACAAAAAAGTGTTATCTCTGATGGAAATAAATGCAGACACAACAGATACTACTGGATAAGCCAGGGAGACAGGAAGCTTTCAGTGTGCTCCAAGGGAACAGGTGCAGGTGAAGCAATCATCTGAACAGGTGTTCATAGGGAAGGGAAGGAAGAAGGAAAGGGGGGGAAACCACACATAGAGCAGCAGCATTATCATCCTGCCAATGAACTTTGTTATGGCAAAGCTGTTGCACTCCATTTTTGCTGTAGCCCTGAGGGCAAATTCTAGATGGAGATCCTCCAACTCAAACCTCTTCTTGAATAGGCCAGACAAAACATGGCACTTACATAACACACGTTTCCAATATTAAGTACTCAGCCATTATCATCCTGCCTAGCATTACTCATTAGGAAAATCTATCCCTCTTAGGACCAGCGTTCTACAATCCACAAGCTCACTCAGGTTCCTGTTCATTCTAACTACCCGGTTTCTCCTCTCTCTTCACTGCATTTCCTTCTCTGTAGGATCTTCTCGCCCTCTCCCTGCCCACCTGCTCCCCTGGGCTTTATTTTCATTTCATCTGCTAAAATGATCAGCAAACCAAAGTTAATGCTGACATTTAAAGAGTGTTGTCACTAGGCTTTAGAGCTACAACCCCAGCGAAATTAGCCGAGAGGCAGAGCGGGAGGCAGGCTATGGGCACGCAGGAGCCAACATCTGAGTCACTGGTTCAGGTTTGTCGTCTGCAGACTCAGGAAAAATGGAATCCATTTATAACACCAGTGGCCACATGCGAGGTATTTCTGTGAGCAGAAGGTTTGGAATCTTGTACATTATAGGCTTGTGTTTGGTTTGACAATACCATCTGGGGAAATGTATCAAGGCAACTAATTCTGCCATTCAGGCTAAAGGCCTAAGATACCTGTGAAGACTGTTTCTAAACTGCCATTAAAAAACTAAAATCCTAGTTCAGCTTCAAGCAGGCTTTGGGCATAACACAAATTATTCAAGCCTGCTTATTTTGCATTCAAGTTCTTAATATGTTTGATTTTTATAACATCACATTGGAGGAGTGTCTCGTCTATCCCTCACCCACGTCAAAAAAAGAAAAAAAGATGGTTACAGGGGAGATGCAGGAATACTGTATTTACCTGAATCCAAGATAAGGTTTTTCCAAGTTATTTGATGTTAGAAGTTGGGGGTTATCTTCAATTCAGAATCCTCTTCCTTTTGGGTAGATAAGGGTATAGCCTGTATTTAACCTCTTTCTTTTTTTAAAGGGGCTCATATTAAATTCAGAGTAGTCTTGTATTCAGATTCATAAGGCAGTAGGAGTGGGAAAGTATGGGTAGGGCAACAATGGCTAGCCATTCTGGTAATTAGCAAGTGTCCAAGTCTGGTGTATGAAATGTGCCGTGCAACACATACCACAATACCTACATAGCCTCCACACCCAATTGACCCAGGAGCAAGCAGCAATGCAGTAGCTCAGTGCCAGAGAGGTAAACCTAAATTTCTGCCACAGCCAGGCCCACAAATCCTCCTGTTCCAGCCCAGTCATGCCACAGACTCCTGCTTCTTAGGAACGTTAAGAAGGTTAGCCTGCATGGCATAGGGGAATAAGATGGAGGGATATGAAGGAACCATACAGATCACAGAAACCACTTGACAACCATAAGGACTGAACTTGGTTACTCGCCTTTGCCCCTTTCTCCCAGTTCCATCGCTAGGCCTTGTGCCACGCTGCTTCTTATACCTGTAATGGACTACTGGTCAAGCTTCTATAGCTCCTCCTTAAGCTTCAGTTCTTCAACAACTCCCTTCCTAAACCACTAGCCTTCCTTTACCTATGACCTCCACCTGATTGCACCCCCATACCCAGTATTCTCTTGTAAACCCCCAATTTGCCATTAGATTCTTGCCTTGCCACTCGATGTGGATATCTGTAGAAGCGTCTACAGCTGTTATGTTCAGAACACCACACCACCACAAACCTAACATTCCCAGGCATCCATCTCTTCACATCATTGAGGCTTTAAGGTAAAATGGCCTTTGCTTCCAAAAGAAATTATGCCGTAGTCTAGACTACAAAGGGTAGTTAGAAACAGTCCTGTTCTTTGTGACATTTTATAAAGATACAAAAGCTATGGAGACCTTATGCTTCAGCGATCTGAGAGATCTGGAAATGATCAACAATCCTACGCAGCATCCACCCCTGTCTCACTCAATCATGTGGGCTGCATCTTCAGAATCCATTCGTTTCAAACTGCTCTGATGGGGGGCAGGTTGGTGGGGGGGGGAGAGAAGGTCTTACAAACAGATTGATATCACCAGCTTAAGTAAAAATGGCACTTTTCACAAGGGACCTTTCTAGATACACAGACCTGTTATCACACACACGGACAATTTCTATTAGCATTCAGCAGCAGAGCAACATTTCTCCTTCTCTCTCAATCAAAAGAATGGGAAGGAACTGAACAGATGGGCGAAGTCAGGCAGGCAGGGAGAGAGTTAACAGGTCAGGAAACAAAGAGAATGCATCCCCTCCCTTTGAGGGAGGGGCATGCAACCAGGAACTGTCCAAACAGATACCACCAGTTTCCCAGCATGCCCTGCCCGCCAAACCACCTTCAGCTCACAATCTTCTTTGAAGCAATAAGCTGTTCCCTCCATCACAGTCCTCCTTGCCAAGACACCCCAGTTCTGACCTGTGGCAGCTCCTCCTATTAAAACCTTCTTGCAGCTCCAACACAACACCTCCCAAACTACAGCAGCTCCTGTGTCAGAGCCCCAAGCTTTTCCCCACCACCATTTCAGCTCAACCAGTGTTGCTCAGCAGAGCCTTCCAAATAAAACAATCTTCGCCATAGAAAGCAAAGTCTCTACATTCCAGACATGTGTTTACAGAAGCCATTGAATTAGAGAACCATACGATGCAAAAAAAGGCTTACAGGGTGTCTAGTCCCTATACTCCCAGTCTCTCATCAGCCAGGGCAGGCTTGGTCCCCAGCATTCTCCAATCTCAGCTCATCAAACAACAGAGAGCCCTCCCTCAGGTGAAGTCACTCCAGCCCAGTCATACCGGCTTTCTGAGAACACAGACCGAGTAAATTCACTCAGTAACTGACATGTGCGGAACCGTGTTCTCGCTAAGGTGTGCCCATGTGTGCACACTCATAGGAACATAGGAAGCTGCCATATACTGAGTCAGACCATTGGTCTATCTAGCTCAGTATTGTCTTCACAGACTGGCAGCGGCTTCTCCAAGGTTGCAGGCAGGAATCTCTCTCAGCCCTATCTTGGAGAAGCCAGGGAAGGAACTTGAAACCTTCTGCTCTTCCCAGAGTGGCTCCATCCCCTGAGAGGAATATCTTGCAGTGCTCACACATCAAGTCTCCCATTCAAATGCAACCAGGGCAGACCCTGCTTAGCTATGGGAACAAGTCATGCTTGCTATCACAAGACCAGCTCTCACTCACATTTTTTAATGTCCGCTCTGTTAATTTTAGACCCCGCTCAGGTTGCATCAGGAAGGCCGCACTCTGAATGCACGTGTGCACACACTGCCTTCATACTGCTGCCCAGCACAAAACTCATTTAACACAGAGATGGGGGGGGGGATGAGAGAACACATTGGTGCTGAAGCAACTAACCACTTGGCTTCATCTGACCTGCTCTCACAAAGAGGCCATTCTCACAACAAGGCAGAAGGATCACTCCAAGATTCCCACAATGCACCACATGACTGCACGGTGCATTGTGGGGACACCCCCCCCCCGGCCCAGTGGTGGGCAGGAACCCGTCTGTGTTGCAGCGCTGGCTGAAAGCAGCCAGGGCTGAGAGACTGCCAGGGAAACGTGACGCTCGCTCCCTTAACCTCATTTAAGAGGCCGGCTTGCTGCCGAGGTGCCACTGAGAGCCAGTCGGCTCCCATGGGTTCCCATGGGCAGTCAAGCCCGGGCTTAGCTGACATAGCCGGTCTTTGCTGCTCGTCGTGAGAATAGCCTTTATAGCTTTGCAGTGGAGCAGTAAACATCAGAAGTGTTTGCCCTTTTCAAAAACATTTAACAAAATGCATTTCACGCAGCATTTATTAGTCAGAGGAAACAGAAGTGGAAAACCTATAAAGTAGAGAGGAAGGTACAAGTGGAACACAGAGAAAGCAACCAGGGCTGACCTACATAATTCATTTCCCACTATTCCACACTGAGATCTGGATGAGATGGGATGAACATAAACCTTGGGAAGGGTCCAAACACTTCAGTTCAGATATTGATTGCTGAAGCTTGCCAAATTCATTGCTGTTTTGGGAGCTGAACACCTGTTGGCAGCGCCTTACATGACACAGTCTGACACCAAAAAGATTCACAACAGGAAGACTGCAACCAATAACAAAGACCACCACCTAAGTGTCTGCTGCTTCACATTCAACAGGATTTTAATACCACCAAATCAAAGCATGCATCTTGTGAACCACCATATATAAACCAGGCATATATTGTGAACCAGGCAATATATAAATAAAATAAGACGACAAAGTCTCACAATGCTGTGAAGCACTTATTGAAGTCCAATGCATTTCAGCCTAGACACAGAGAAAAGGAGATCTTAGGCAAAGGTTGGAAAGTTTCAAGACCCCAGACTCAAGTAGATGTATAATGCAAGATACATCCTTTGATTTTGTGGTATTAAAATCCTGTTGAATGTGAAGCGGCAGACACTTAGGTGGTGGTCTTTGTTATTGGTTGCAATCTTCCTGTTGTGATTTTTTTTGGGGGGGGGGGGGTCATACTGTGTCTAATAAAATTGGATGCACAGCACTGCCATCTTGACTCCTGGAGGACATACTGCACCTTTACTTCATCAACTCTGTATTCATTAAGGATACCACACACACAAGCCGGTTGACTATTAAGCCCCTCTTCAGAGACGACCCCTATTCCCCCCCTACCCCCGGAGACTGAAGATGACTCATTATGGGGCTTTTCCAGTTATGATCAGATTCTGGAATTCTCTTTCCATTAAAAGCCCACCTGGTATCCAGTCTGATGTTTTTCGAGTGTTTGTGAAGACATTTTTACTTGTCTTTTAGATACTGTGATTTTATGCATTGTTTTAGTATGGCTTTTACTATCTTTCTGCAGTTTCCTTTTTATATTGCATTTTTATGCATCTGCCAGTTTTCTTTTGTTAGTCACTCAGAGAGTGTTGCCCAAGAAGGGAATTAGAAATGTTCTAAATTAAACAAACAAGAGGAACCCACGAAAAGAAGTGTTGCGTCAGATCTGACATCTCATATTGGGGAGGAAAGAACAGAATACAGAACAGTGCCCCTGCTCTATGCCCCTGCTAACAGGGCAAAGAGGCACCTTTTTTAAGTGGTGATTCTCTTCATTGAGCAGGGGGAGAGCAACTGGCCCTACCCACCTCCAGCTCCGCACTCCTCCAGTAACTGCTGCTGGTGTCTATCTTATGTTTATTTTTAGGTTGTGAGCCCTTTGGGTACAGGGAACCATCTTATTTATTTATTATTCCGCTGTGTAAACCGCCTTGGAAACTTTTTTGTTGAAAAGGTATATAAATATTTGTTGTAGTTGTAGGCAGTGATGGGCAGCAGGAAGGCAAAATAAAGGGGTGGGAAGGTCTTGCCAGAATGGGTTTTATTTAGTAAACTTGTTGCATTCATGATTTTTCTTTTTTTTGTTAATTTGTGTTTTAGGCTGTCCTATCTGTTTTTGGCATTTTCTCTTCCTTTTTTCTTTATATAGCCTGTGTCTTGTATAATGCTCCCCCCCCCCCCCCGCCCGCCAACCAATTCTCTCTCATTCTCCTCCCTGAAAGTTTCCAGTGTTATTGGCTGTGCCCTGCTGATTGACAGGAGGAAAATAACCTCCTTTCAGAACCTTCACCTGTGCATTCCACTTATGTACTCTCAGCTGTTTCAGAAGCAGTTTTTGGTTTTGGCAGGAGGTCTGGGCTTCTTCCCCAGAACTAGCAGTGTTGGGCATTCTTTGTGGTCTCTCCCTACATTCCCCCCACAAATACCCCACCACGAGCTTGCAGGGTCTCTGTCCAGCTATACACCCCTTTAACAGCCAACAATATATTAATACATGGATGTCTGATCATGGGGCTTAGACAAATTTATGGGGGACAGCTCTATCAATGGCTACTAGTCTGATGGCTACAGGTCACCTCCAGCCAGAGGCAAAAATACCTCTAAATATCATTTGCAGGGGAGCAACAGGAGGAGAGAGGGTGTGCCCTCACCTCTTACCTATGGGCCTCCCCAAGGCATCTAGCAGGCCACTGTGGGAAACAGGATGCTGACTAGATAAGTCTTGGGCCTGATCCAGCAGGGCTGTTATGTTCATCTTGGAAGTGACCATGTATATGCAGTACAGCCATTATGCAGTGCCAACTGCTACCATTTGACCTGCAATCCTGTAGAACTGTGTTAGCTCCTTATAAAAGGTTCAAGATAATTACTTACTGGTTGTATTTTAGCTCCCTATATGTGCTCAAACTCTGGAAGAGCAGGAAAACATTAAATATATATAGCTCACATCAATACCATGAAGTTAGAGAGTGCCAGTAAAATTATCACAATCTACAGAGTCTTTGGCAGTTATTCTACAGTTATTGGCAATGGTACATACTAAGTGTTTTAGCAGCAGAATACTAGGTGAAACACAAGAGACCAGAGTAGTGGTGCAGTGCCTGTCTAGAGGGCTTATTAACCAAAATTTAGGGTCAGGACTAGGATGAGGGAAACATCAAGGATGGGCAAAGGTATAATATAGGCAGGATAGATAGAGGTCAGCTGGCAGTGAAGGTGCAGCTAATGTGGAGCTAACAGACTTGGTTGAAGAATTGGTTTTTGAGAAGTAACTTGCAGAGCAGGGTGTGGGAGAAAAGCAAATTCAGATACAAGGAGAAGTGAATGTAATTTGATGCAGTGCACAGAATATAGAACTTGGAAGGCCTGAGTTCAAATCTCCATTTATTTCAAAGTTTATGCCCTACTTTATAGCCCCAAGGTGCTCTCCAGAGCAATGTGCATCAATCAGTAGAAGCAGTATCACTCTAACACACCCCACATAAGATTACTACCACGCTGGAAGAGCCTGCTTAAATGTGATTTCATGACATAGCCCTTTTTGGAAATTTGCTAGAAAGCAGGTCAAGCAGTCTCTCTTGAAGCATGTTCCAAAGCAAATGGGCAACCACTAAGGTGGCTCTATTCCCTCCCAGCCATAAAGCTCACTGAGTGAATTACATGCTCAGCCTAAACTACCTCTGAGTTGTTCCTGAGGATAAAATGAGAATCTCCTGTTAGTTACCTGAATCCATGGAAGAGAGAGATACAAGTCCAATAGCTAAATCATTGTAGTAGAACACATGAAGAGGGAAGGGGGGTGAGAGATGGGAAATGAGACAAAGGAGTGGGCTTGTAAAACGAGTTAAGAGGAGATCCACGTAAAGCAGAGAGTTTAACAAGTAGAAGACCAGAAGCTTGGAGAGGAGTTAAAGTTCAGTTTTATTTCTGTGTTGGCCATGCGCCATAACAGAAATGCAAAATGCAGTACACAGCATGACAACAGAAACCATATGTTCAAGAGTTATTTCAATGGGCAAGAAGCAAGTCATGTAATTAGTCTTCATTACAGTAATCATAATGGCAATCCTTGGAGATGAAGAATCATAAGAAAAATGCAACATAATGGAGAGAGAAAAGCATTTAGCACATATAAATAACAGGACTCCACAGAGAGCACCATAACCACTGAGTCAGAGGAGGGCTGTATAACTTACAGCCCCCCAGCTGTGTTTGCACTACAACTCCCATCACCCCCAGTCAGTGGCCAATCGTCAAGGATGACAGGAGCTGTAGTCCAACCTCTGCAGAAGGGCCCAAGTGATAGATGCCTGAGATAATCAAGTTCTATCCATGTGGAGGGGAAAGGACTAGAATGAGCTGACAAGCGCATATTGAAAAAAAATGAACAGGTCACTTTGGAAGAAGATAACCTGAAGCCAAGTGCATTCAAGAGGTGGAATCTGGGAAAGAGTGAAGTTGGCAAATCTTGTAGCAATGCCAGACACCCAACTGGAGATGGAGTGTGCAATGCGATACACTGCTGGGTGTTGGGAAAGCCAACTACATGGGAGGGAGGCTGGGCATGCAGAGGCATCAGGTTAGAGATCACTTAGACAGTAGCCTTTTTTTTCTGAAGCAGCACAAGATAGGGAGGCCACACCTAGAACATTTCATTTGCTCCTGGGCACATCCTTAAGCAGACAAAAGAGAAAGGACACCCAGAAGGACAGATACAGAAAGTCCAAGGTATGAGAAAGAACAATAGGTTGCCAAAAGGAAGGCACAACAGGAGATTTTTTTTAAAAAAAAATGGGAAGTCAGAGCACTGACAGTGATGATTTCAGTCAGCCATTGTCAACGTGTGAGAGGCATGCTTTCTAGGGTGAGGGGCCTTCCTGAATTGCCCCCTCCATTTGTATGCCGATTGGCCTGGAAGATGCCATTTCCCTCTTTCCCAGTATAATGCAGGAGAGACCTTTGAACTCTTTCCCACAGACCTTGAACATCGCCCAGTGGTGGTTATAGCTACACAGGAGATACAGATCTCTTCTGTCTCAGCATGCGGTCAAATGGTCACTGAAGAGCTCCCCCAGCCCACACAACTCTTGCTTGTACTTCCTTGCCAGTTGTAACCAGAAGTTCCCACAAGCTGTTCTTTTTCCTTGTCAGGGGCATGGAACACATCCCTCCCCAACCACCCCCTGGCCAACTTCTACATCCTCGAGTACCACCATTAGAGATGTGCCTGAACTGCGGTTCAAGTACTTCTAGGGACGTTGTACCAGGAACTTTAAGGGGAAACAGGCCCTGACCTGCTCTCCACAACCCTATGCAGCTTCCTGCTGGGGCAACACACCTTCCAATAACCCCCGCACAGTGCCAGCCTGCATATTTGCATGGCCAGCAACACCATGCACCGACACCATATGCATGGAGGGGGGTAGTATTGGGATGCGTGCCACCCCAGCAGGAAGCTGCATGGGGTGGAGGAGAGCAGGTCCTGCTACAATGTCCCTAGCTGGAGATGCTAAGGACTGAACCTCTGACCTTCTACACGCAAAGCAGATGCCTTACCACTGAGCTATGGACCGCACAGCATCCTGCTGTGCATTTTCACTGAGCTCTCCTTCCCCAGAAGTGTTCTTTAACACTGCCATCAGAGATGCATTATGTATTAAGGAGTGTTTCCTAGGAAAGGAGAGATTGGTACAAATCTCCATCCGACTGCACAGTGGGACTCTGGATTATTAAGCACAGTGGAGGCGCGTGGTTAGTGAGGATGTTGGCCATAATAATAATAATAATAATCAACTTTACATATACAATCCAATACAGAGATGTATAATTGTAGCATTAATTCTTACAATTTGAGAACATCCCCCCCCTGCCCCCGAATAATGTTGTGGGCAAATCTTACATTTTGATTAAACAAATTAAAAATTGGTAGATCCAGGAGGGGCAAGGTAGATCTGCTGGAGGGGCTGACTTGGTTGGCCACTGCTATTCAGCACAATCTTTTCCATCTGCAACAGCTGGGAAGTTGCTTTTCCTCCACTCTGTCAGTACTCTCCCCAAGGGTAACAGGATAGCAGAATACCTGGAGTTTACCTTTCTCAACACACACGCTAGCCCCACTCATCTGAGATACTGCAGAAGTTAGAAGAAACATTCCAGCAGCAAGAAGAAACTCACCCAAATAAATATCTCCAAAGGAACCACTACCAATTTTTCGTCCCAGCCGATACTTGTTCCCCACTCGAAGCTCCATGATTCAGTTGCTCTGGGGAATGAAGCAAAGGATATGCAAAGTAAGGTCAAAGCAGTCTTAAACCTGTATATTCAGCTACTATGAGGAGCCAAATCCTGGATTCCCACTTTCCTCACAAGAAGTTTTGGGGGCCCAAATTTGGTACTGTGCCTTAGAGGATGCCATATTTAGAAGCCTAGGCTCTACTTCTCTTTGAGAAGTCTAGTCTCCAAATTCACTGAAGATCCCCAAAACTGTTTTTTAGCATACAGCAATCTGAAATTTCTTCAGGAAGGATGTCAGAAAGACAAATTTCTGTGATCCAAGAAAGCAGTACAACCTAACCATTCACCCTAAATCCAAAACTACCTTAGGCTTAAAGCCTAAGCATGCTTACTTGGAAGCAAGTATCACTGAAATGAATGGGACAGATATGCAAGTAAAGATGCTTAAGATCAAGGTGTTAGTCTTATTCAGAGAATCCTCTAGTGGAGGAAGCCAATCCATCTCAGGAACTGGTGATGCAATCTACACCTGTCAGGCTTTGTGATCAACCGAACCAGAAGGCTCCTCCCTCATGCCCATAGCCCATATAGGGCCCAAAAGGGAGGAGATTGGAAGAAACAGAACTGGATTCAGAGTGTTTCTGTTCCACAGAACAGACTCCCACTTTGCTTATTGCCTGTGCAGTAGTACCACTTCACAGTCGTGTGCCACAGCAGATTGCACCAGCACATTTTTATCTTCTTCATGGGCTCTCAAGTCACACCTCTGCATGCCTCAGATGACTGGACCCCTAGGTCCACCATGTTCTCCCACACTCAGCAACTTTCAACAAAGTATACCCATTCCCTCAAGAGATCTAGCCAAACCTGAGCCATACCACCTTTGGGTACATGGCAATAACAATCTCCTTGCAGAGACCTTTGCTGAGTAGAGGTCTGGAGAGTTCCCAACAAGATCCCACTGGACGGCCACCATCTTGTGCTCTCCACCTCCACATTCAAGTAATGTAGATCTGTCCGAGGGAGCAGAGGGGAAATTGTGCCTCCTTTTAGAGGATGCTGCTGTATGTTTAATTTATGTAATGCATGTTTATTAATGCACTGTATGCAGGCATTGCTCCCAGGGGGGTGCGCTGCTTTGAAGAACGGGTAAGGATTAAGTAGCAAAGGGGGTGCTTTTGCTCGATAGGGCGCAGCATGAGAGAAATCAGGAACACTCTCTATGAGATGCCAGAATAAGCCCAATAAGATATGTTATGGGCATATCCAACCTTGTATTTACTTTGTAATCCCACTAAGTCATGGGATTACGAAAAAAGGAAAAGACAAGCTACAGATACATTTAAGTGTTCCCTGTATGCTTTGAGAGGGTCTCACAACCCCTAAATGCTCAGTTATCCCAACCACACCAAGGGCTAGACCCTTGCAACATTTTTCTATGCTTGCAAATGTATGTATCTGCAGATGCCAATATGTTACCCCCTTCTTATCTGAAAGCTCAAACAGGGCACAAAATGAAAGTACAGCCCTAGAGAGAGCAGGGATTGCCCAACTCAAGTACCAGACAAGGTCCCATGAGCTCCAAGGCTCAGTGAGAAGAGATGAGGGCCAGTGTTCCCTCTAGCAGGGATTCCCAGATGTTGTTGACTACAACTCCCAGCATCCCCAGCTGCATTGGGGATCCCCAGCCTTTGCTTGGGGATTATGGAAATTGAGGTCAACAACTGTCAGGGAATCCCTTTTAGAGGGAACACTGGCTGAGGTATGCGGTGGCAGCAGCTCAGAGCACTCTTCAGCAATCTCCACCACCATCCTTGACCTATAAGGTTTCTAGTGATGAAACAGCAGGGGTGAGCACATTGCATCATCAGTGCAATGGTTTCTAGTGTGGAACTCCTGACCCCATCACTGCTAAGAGGTGTGGAAAGGCACTAAAGTGAAAGGCCCGTACAAACCTGGTGCCTGCACCAACTCACAAATCCAAACTAGAATAAAGAGGGTGCACCCAACTTGAGGGGACAGGATTTCTCCCTCAGAGGTCACATATTTATTTAAGGAGTCAACTGCACAATTATTTGACTCCTATCCTATACCTGATCCAACATACAAGCCAAAGTTCTATTATTCCCAATCACTATACAATTAGTGACACTAGAACAGGCTACAGCCAGAGCCTTTCGAAAGCAACTCTGGGGAGGCTTGATCCCAAAAAGTTACGAGTTGCATAGGTTTCTCTGCCAGCACTGCTCAACAGCAAGACTACACAAAATACAGGAACAGTAGGGCCCAAGGTCTGAGCACCTACTAATCCATACACCACAGAGAATCCAGGTTCTGTCGCCAACGATTTGTGACCTACAAGAGCACCAAGGCTTGATTCATGTGTATTCCACCCAGCTTTGTCACAACACTTCCAGGTAAGAGGCAGGCCACCTCAAAGTCTCTTTTTAAAAAGCAGATATTGTTTAGATAATAAAGTCAGTGAGAGGGCAACAAAAGAAGTTAGAGTAGAACAGGCTGGGGCAGTGACGTGAAGCGCAATCCCAAATACTACTAATCCCAGTGGGACTTATGCCTGAGTGTCTAGGATCATAACATTAATAAGGCCTCAGGAAGCATGCAAATGGGTTCACAAAGGGCAGCAAGACCAGTTTGAGCCAAGGGCAAAGCGACAGGGACTTGCTTCCAAGTATCAGAGGGAAAAGTTAGTTCTCCCCCACCATCATACTCGTTTCTCTCCAACCTCAGGCCTTTGCCTCCAACATCCAAAAATAAAGATAAATTAGGGGGGGGGGGAGAGAGAAGAGAGAAAAGCGAGCCAATTCTACCTGCATTCACCCAACGCAGCAACAGCCCTAGGCAGCCAAGCAGACAACCAAGAATTCCCTCTTTTAGTTTCAGGAAGGATTCCCACACATTACCCTAATGCATACACTCAGCGTGAGTGGATGCTTATAATATATTAATATCCTCTTTACACACCACACTCACCTACTCTCGGAAGCTATAACCCAGCAAGCACGATTTGAAAACACACACACACCCCAGAACATATATACATGTTTCTATCAACATGTACACACACATGCCCAGAAGACACACAGTTGCCCCCAGATAACTAGGTTCCAGCACAAATTCAAGTAGGCAACCATCTCCCTACCTAATGCCCCTGCCCCCCCCCAAAAAAAACAACCCAATTATTGCAAATATGAGGACTTATCAAGTCTTACTTGATTTGCTAGAAATCAAGAATACACCTAAGGCCACTGTAGGCCAGACTATACAAGAGCTGACCAGATACATAATGGATGCTGCTGGGTTGAAGGAATTGGGATGGGGTGGTGGTGGAAGGAAGTGGGGTATTTAATACCAGCTTCAGCATTTTGCAGGGTGGGAGAGAGAGAAAACATCTCTCTTACACAATTTAAGAAATCACAATTTAAGAAGCAACCGGCCAAAACAGAGATATTGCTTCCTGTTCTCTCCTCTCCCCAATTCTCTTTTGAGCAGTTACCAAAAATATGAAGAGGAGCTAAAGAAAGGCTGATCAGCCACACAACAAATGCAGACACTAAGGAGAGGTAACAATTGGCGAGACTGTATTTTCACTCAGCCACAAGCAGAACTTAAAATAAAAGTCACCTTCTTCTAACCTGGGAAGCATCTTTAGGGGAAAAAATAAAATAATGACTGATGATGCAGAAAAAATAAAAATGAAATTAGACCACAATCTGTAAGAAATAGCACAAAACTTCTATTTACGACAGGATCCTTATTACAAAGCTCTGTGCACCTACAAGGAAGCTACATTTTAGAACAAATGATTATTGAAGGTCCTCCTGTTAAGCTGCCCCCAACAACAATACCCCAACCTTCCCTGTGCACAAAAGGAGATAGTGATTTACAACAACATCCCCCTCCCCTCCATGCCCATCCTATTTATCACAGATAACACTTTCAGAAATACAATGCTGCCTACTACAGATGCCCCCCCACACCATGAACCAGTTGGGGGGGTGAAGTTAAGAAGGGGGAGTAAGATACCCGTTAGTCACTGCTGATTGTTTGAAATCATTCACAGATGTTAAGTCAGGGAAGCGGAAAGGAAGAAGAAAGAGCAGTGTCCCCAGTAAAATGGGATATTATGGCGATCTCAAACAACCGCCCCCCCCCCCGCCGCCAAAAATTCGATTTAAGACATAGATGATTGGAGCCATTTCAAGATGTAAAAAGCAAAACCTGCCAAAGGAGAGAGAAGAACGTATGAAGGGGTGCGTGTGTGTGTGTGAAGGAGTACAGGAGCCCCCTAATAACACGTCCTTCTGAGATTCAAGCGGGGGTGGGGGGCTGCTGCGTGAGCCTTTGTCTCCGTCCAAAAAATCAAAACCTTTTGTCCTCCCCGCTTCGGGTCCGTCTCCTCCGCCTGTCACGGGATTGCCCCCCGTCCCTCCCCAGCTCCGCCGCTGGTGCCTTGCTGCGAGTGCGAGGAAGCCAGAGCCTCTCTCCCCTCCCCCAGCCCGATCCTCCTCTCTCAGCAGAAAAAACAAAGGGACGGAGGGGCCGCCTTTCCCCCCGGGTTTGCACCCCCAAACCAGCGCGGATCCCCCCAATACTGACCCTGCCTGGAAGGAGCCCGTCTGCCGCTGCTGCTCCGGTGGCTGTCAGGGGGGAACGGCGCTGGGAAAGGAAGGATGAAGGAGGATTGGGAAGGGCGGCTGGGCGCCGACGCCAGCTCCAAGCGCCGAGCAGAGCTGCTGCTGCTGCTGCCTCCTCCTCTGCCTGCTCAACTAACTGCCTCCCTCCTTCCCCTTCAGCCTCTCGGGGTGTGTGTACAGCCCAGGCTCTCGCTCATTGAGTTTCCATTGAGTCTCCGAGCCAAACCCACTGATGTCATCCTACAAAGCCCAAGGCCCGCCCTCTCCGGTTTAAAGGGACAGCCGCCTTGCTTATTATTTTTTATTATTATTATTATTTTTAATCTTCTCTTCCTTCACAGCCACACTCGCCGGTAGCGGCAGCAACAGCAGCTCACAATACTCTGGGAAACTAACCCCCCGCCCGCCCCCCCCCCCCAGAAGTCTGCCAACGCCACCCTGTCAATACAAACGCCTCCGTGGCTCGACAGGTGGCTCGACACTGCGCCGCTGCGACGCGCAGCCGGCTCCCGGAATCCAGAAGTGTCGCGAAAGGCTTTGTGAGAGAGAGAGAGTCAGTCCAGTCATGCGCCCATTGTTCAGGTAAGGACACTAAAGGCTGCAATCCTCCTGTGCAGGCTTGCTCGGGAGTAAACGCCATCGGGCTTGCTGCAGTTTGCTTCTGAGCAAGTATGCACAGGATGGGGCTGTACAGCTCAGCCCACCGAAGTCCAGCATCCCGGGTCTGGTTTTGTTGTTGTTGTTGTTGCTTATTACATTTCTGAAGAGGTATTGGAAGATGGATGCTTCCAGATCAGAGAGGAGTGATGTTTTACGTACTTCAGGCAAGCGTGTAAACTGCAGACGAGGGGGTAGAGGTGAAGGCTTATTTAATGTTCCTTAATGTGATCCCTTTATGAACTATGGAACGCAATGGGACTTAATATCAAAGACATATGCATAATATTGGCCTTCCAAGTGTTCCACTAGCTAAATTTATTTATTAATTTAAAGGATTTATGTGCTACCGTTCTTCATCAATGAATTAATGGCGGTTTACAACCACCTTAAGTGGCGCAGCAGGGAACTGCTTGATTATCAAGCAGAAGGTTGCTGGTTCGACTCCCTGCTGATAAGGCAGCAGCGATATAGGAAGATGCTGAAAGGCATCATCTCGTACTGCGCAGGAGGAGGCAATGGTCAATCCCTCCTGTTTTCTACCAAAGAAAACCACAGGGCTCTGTGGGCACCAGGAGTCGAAATCAACTTGACGGCACACTTTACCTTACAACAAGATCCATCAAAAAAACAGAGCAAAACAGTCTAAAATCATAGCAATGCAAGATAAGACCATTCTTAAAGCAGGGCAATCACAAAGAAATATATACAGAGTTAGGGGAAAGTCTGCTGGAATAAAAATGTCTTCATCTTTAGTTTAGAATTAAACAGGGAGGGGCCTAGCCTAAGATCAAGGGGCAGGGAGTTCCAAAGATCCAGGGCTACCACTGAGAAGGCTTGCCCACGCGTCAGTGACAGTTGTGCTTCAGAAGATAGTGGGATTGCACAGCAGAGGCGCTCTACATGATCTCGGGCTGGGCAAACCTATGTGGGAGTAGTAGACAATCCTTCAGATATTTTCTCAATGCAGCTTTTCTGTGCAGCCATCAGGGACAGAAACCCTAGAGCAAAATGAAAGCTTGATACATGGCAGTGCAATCCTCATTGTAAGAAACAAACATTATAGTTATGACTCAAACATCATGCCATTGAGGCTGCAGTCTTATGCACTGCAGCTTAGGAGTAAGTCCCATGGAACTCAATGCCTGACATCTTGAATAAATTTACTATAGGAAGTCCTATTCAAATTTAGTAGCCCTTTAGAGAAACTCCTGAGTAGTAATACTGAGTAATTTAGTCAGGATGTCAGCCAGTGGGACTTACTCCCAAGTAAATATGTATGAACTCGGGCCCCATGACTCAGTAAACCAGTTTTCAGCCCCACCCATTCTGCCCTTACAGTACTACATTACTTATATTTATTATTATTTACATTTTATATCCCGCTCTTCCTCCAAGAAGCTCAGAGCAGTGTACTACATACTTAGGTTTCTCCTCACAACAGCCCTGTGAAGTAGGTTAGGCCAAGAGAGAAGTGACTGGCCCAGAGTCACGCAGCAAGTATCATGGCTGAATGGGGATTTGAACTCGGGTCTCTCCGGTCCTAGTCCAGCACTCTAACCACTACACCATGCTGGCTCTCAAGTGATGATACATCAATAACAGAGAGTTGGGGAGCTCCTCCATTTCTCCAGTTGCACAAACAATTTCTTCATTGGGGATTCCTGAAATTCATTCCTTTTTTTTTCTGTAACAAATGTATTATTTCATTTTAAATATCATGCTGCAAACATAGTTACTTGGAACTAAGACCCACTGAAATCAGTGTAGTTCCAGATAAACATGTTTTGGATGAGACACTGTCTTTGCCATGAAAACCTAACTTTATGCCAAACACAAAATCCAAACCATGAATGTTCAGATCATCCATATTCCTACCTGTACTTTTAATGTTCTGATATGGTTCCAAAGTCTTCTGGATGTTCTTGATCAAAAGTCACAACACTCACTGTCAAATGTGTGTGTACCACTAATACCAGATCAGCAATTACTTCTTCCTGAATAAGATTCTAGGGAGAGTCAATACAATATAGTCTACAATAATAATTGCTGTATTGTACCCTTCTTTTGAGTCACCTTAAGTGGCACAGCGGGGAAATGCTTGACTAACAAGCAGAAGGTTGCCGGTTCGAATCCCTGCTGGTACTTATTGGTGGGCAGCAGCAATATAAGAAAATACTGAAAGGCATTATCTTATACTGTGCGGGAGGAGGCAATGGTAAACTCCTCCTGTATTCTACCAAAGAAAACCACAGTGTTCTGTGGGTGCCAGGAGTTGAAATCAACTTGACAGCACACTTTATCTTACCCTTCTTTTAATACAGACCTACTACCATTTTTCCTGCACTATTTTCATTGACAGCCACTATTGACACAGTAGTACCTGTCTGTCAATGAAAATAGTGCAGGAAAAAAGGTTGGTAAGTCTGTATTAAAAGAAGGGTACAATACAGCAATTATTACTGTAGACTATCATACCGCAGTTGCCTCTGACAGGGGCAATCTTGCTTAATTGGAGGTGCTGTATTGATGCCTTTCTTGCTTCCCAGACCTGGTCTTCTAGCTCAATCACTTTAGCTCTGCTTTGGCCACCACTTCAAAACAAGAGAAAAGTGTGCAAATGTGTTCATGAGCATATATATTCATATTTCAGTGGAGTTGCCCAACCCTTCTCCTCCTCCTTTCCTGAGTGAACATAAGAACAGCCCTGCTGGATCAGGCCCAAGGCCCATCTAGTCCAGCATCCTGTTTCGCACAGTGGCCCACCAGATGCCGCTGGAAGCCACAGACAGGAGTTGAGGGCGTGCCCTCTCTCCTGCCATTTTTCCCCTGCAACTGGTACTCAGAGGCACCCTGCCCTTGAGGCTGGAGGTGGCCCACAGCCCTCTGACTAGTAGCCATTGATAGACCTCTCCTCCATGAAGTCATCCAAACCCCTCTTAAAGCCATCCAGGTTGTTGGCTGTCACCACATCCTGTGGCAGAGAGTTCCACAAGTGGATCACACGTTGTGTGAAAAAGTACTTCCGTTTGTTGGTCCTAGACCTCCTGGCAATCAATTTCATGGCGTGACCCCTGATTCTAGTGTTGTGTGAGAGGGAAAAGAATCTCTCTCTCTCCACTTTCTCCACACCATGCATGACCTTATAGACCTCTATCATGTCTCCCCGCAGTCGTCTTTTTTCTATAAGAGTGTGTGAGACCAAGCTTGTAGTGGCTTGAATAAGACAAGTTTTGGCGAAAGAAAGATTCCCAAAAAGCTATGAAAACACACATCTTGGCCTCCATAAGTCATAAGAAGAACCTTGCTGAATCAATATATTTTATGAAAGGTGGTATATATCAAGCCCAAGATATATCTAGTCCTGGATCCTGTTTCCCACAGTGGCCCACCAGATTCCTCTGGGAAGCCCACAAGCAGGAGATGAAGGCATACCCCGCTTCTAGCTGTTGCTCCCCTGCAGCTATTATTCAGAGGTAGCAAGCCAGCCAGCCAACCCTAATAACTGGGCAAAGAGCGGCACCTTTTAAGGAGTGGTTTTCTTACATTTAACAGGAGGAGAGCAATTGTCCCTATTCATCCCAGCATGTTGTTTTTTCCAGTGGCTGTTTGCTTGTGTCTTTCTAGTATTTCTTTTGGGGCAGGAACAACCACCACCCCTTTATTTCTTTTGCTATGTAAACTATGAGATATTTCCTTTTTGTATAAAGCATAATAATAATAATAATAATAATAATAATAATAATAATAAAATAATAATAACCTTATTATTAGGGTCAACGTTATGTCCTAGGACAGAACCCAAGCTGAGTTTCTATCCTGTAGGTGTGTTGTGCTTACAGTGAGGATACTGGCGTTGTCTCCCTGCAGGCTCTCAAAAACCAACTAGCAAAACTGTGGGGTGAAATCCTCAAGGGATGAGGTGGCTAACTGAGAGAAGTCAGTTGCTCTGATGGATCTGGACTAAGTTCAGACTTACTGGAAGTGGCTTGCACTTGCTTTCTGAGCAATGGGTTTGAAAACTGAGACAACCGTTAGATGTGTATTGACAAAGCTCTAAGAATTCACTTTGGATTTCCCCTTACACAGCTTAGCTATTATTAAACACAGAAAGAAAGACTCTTGAGAAATTTGAAGATGTTAAACAAGCACATGCTGTTATCAGCACCCAGAGCCCCTCACAGTTTGGCTCGCACACAGCTAAACCTGCCTCAGAGAAAATTAATTACAACCACACCTACAGGCAAGACATGTTGTAGCAATGTACCTGTCACCTCTGAATGCTCCCAAAGCACCTTGTGCCCCGTGGGAGCAGAGCAGAACTCTACAGCTCAGTTGTTACTAATTGATGTAACTCACTCATGAGATGTAAGTTGTGTCGATAGAACTGTGTGAATGTGCCAGCGTAGCTCTAGGTAAGATTTAAGGTTCATTGACCAGACTTCAACAGTTGTCTGATGATGATTATTAACTGACATGTCTAACATGGCAAAGCTGTGCTAAAGACGAATTTGGAAGTAGTGGAATATATGGGGCCAGAGGCTTCCTTTAAAAACAAACAAACAAACAAACAAACAAACAAACAAACACCCTTCTAACTGTATCTCTTTGAAATAAAATGATTTTAAAAGCCATGATTTTCAGGGTGCATCTGGAATGGATCATAGGAAGCTGCCTTATACTGAATCAGATCATTGATCCATCTAGCTCAGTATTGTCTACATGGACTGGCAGGAGCTTCTCCAAGGTTGCAAGCAAGAATTTCTCTCAACCCTATCTTGGAGAAGCCAGGGAGGGTACTTGGAACCTTCTGCATGCAAGCATGCAGATGGTCTTCCCAGAGTGGCCTATCCCCTAAGGGGAATATCTTACAGTGCTCCATTCAAATGCAACCAGGGCAGAGCACGAAGCTTAGCAAAGGGGACAATTCATGCATGCTTCCACAAGACCAGCTCTCCTCCATAGTGGTAGACAGTAGAAGAAGTTCACACAATGGAAAGCAGTGGAATTCACACTGCTCCCAGGATCTGATGCTGCTGTGCTCTGCTTTTACTCAACACAAAATATTTCACATTATTCAAGAAGTAAACATTCTATGTTGTCCCTGTTTTATCTCTTGAAATTTTTGTTGTTCATTTAATATTTTTAAATTGTAAACCACCTTGAATGCCCAAGTAGCAAGGTGGTATATAAATGTAGTAAACAAAAACAACAACAATAATAAGCCAACACCTTGAATTGGATCCAGAAAAAAACTGGTAGTCAGTGGCAACATCTCAATCACGTTACCTTTACTTTGAGACATTGGCAGTGGCTACCAGTTTGTCCCTAGGCCCAGTTCAAGGTGCTGGCTGATTTTACCCATGCAGGGTAAACAACATCACATTTAAAAATCTGGTATTCCTGGACTAAAAAATCAGTAACTCCTGGAAATGACTGAGGGGCCAGATTAAATGAGAAACAGGAGATCTGTGACCAGGATCTTCTACTTTTTAAAATAAATTAATAGCAGCTATTATGTGGAAGGGGGTGAAGGTTAACCCTTTCCCCCTATACTGCCCCCCCATATGTGTGTGTGTGTGTGTGTGTGTGTGTATCCCTCTCTTTCTCACACACACACACTCACATACACGTAGAAACATAGTCAAATATAATCATATCTATGCTTGTGCCTGCTAATAATCCACCATCAACACTCTGCATTAGCTGAAGCTTCCAAACCCTCTTCAGGGCAGTCCACATAGAGCATGTTACAAGCGCCTAATCTGGAAGTCACTAAAGCACAGGTGACAGTGGCTGGGTCCCTTATCTTCCAGCAGCAGACACATCAGGCAAAGCTGATAAAAGAAAGGCATTCTGGGTCACAGCTGCCACCTGGAATTCCAGTAGAATCCCTAGACTACAAAACTGATCCTTTGGGGTGATCATGACCCCATCTGGAACAGGCATTCCTCTTATTAACTGGTCCAGTTGCCATATCATAAACTCTGTTATCTGACCTGACCTAAAGATCACTAACTCTCAGCTGTTCCATCCCTGATGGGCGTGGTGTGTTCATACAGGGTAAACAATGCCACATTTAAAGCAGCCTGGTGTCCTTCTGGAAATTCCTACAGGCCTAACTAGATGCAGCATGAGAGATCTGTGATCAGGGCCTCCTGTTTTCTTTTTAAAAAGTTAATAGCTGTTGGCTGGGAGGAATTGGATCAGGAGTGCAACGCTGGGGATGGAGGGGGGTTAACCCTTCTTCTCTGCACTGTCTTCCTGATATAAGTCTCCAGAGGCGGTGGCCCTTTCATGAGCCAAAGTGAAGCTGTCATCTCAGTCGGCAGATTTTTGGCGCACCAGCAGGGCAGCAAGATCCGCCCCCCCTCTCCCCGCTGCTGCCACTGGAGCAGCTCCTCAGGACTGCCCTCACTCTTGCAAGCTTGGCAAGGACCGCCTCTCCTCACACGCCTCGCAAAGTGTGTAAAAAGCAGGAGGAGAGAAGAGGCTGCCGACAAGCTTCCCAGCTACCCACCCCCCATGCCACTTTCAAAGCTTGCAAGGGTGGGTTTGAAAGAAGGCTGACCCCCACCCAGAGGCGCTCTTACTCCTAGACTTTGGGGCCGAAGTCCAGGGTCTCCTCCACACCCCCTGGGCCCCCCCAAATTGTCTTTTAGTCTGTCCTGGGTGGTTTTGGTTGTGCCCTCAAGAACCTACGTGTTAAAAAATGATGCTTAACGTGCAGTGGCAGGGTGTGTGTGTGGTGGTGTCCAAAGGCCTTTAGGTCCAGGCTCCAAAATTACCTAGGTACACCTCTACCTCCATCAGGGGCATGGGGCAGCCTTGCCTGAGGACTGTGATCCTTGGACCACCCTGGAAATCTCTCTCTCTCCCTCTCCCTTCCTCCCTCTCCCACACACCCCTCCACACACACACCGCTGCTATTCCTCCTGTGATAAATACCTATATGGTTCTTAATTGGGCAAATAGCAGTATGTGCGGGGTGGCGGGTGGCAGAGGTTGTGTGTGCACATTTATTGGGAAAGCATTGCAAGGGGAAAGGGCTAAAGAACAAAATGAAACTCTATGCCCCAGCACTGAAGTGGCAGTCCAATTTGTCTCCTCCTCCCCTGTGGCTATTATTAAACACACACACACACACACACACACACACACACACAGACATCTTCTGCATCACATCTAGTTTGGCTCTAAGAATGTTACAGAGAATAGAGGCCTGACTTACAGACACATCAATATTAATGTAAAGAGATGTGTCAAAATTCCGTATGCAATCTCTATGCGCATATGCCCACAGGAGCCTATTATTTTGGATACAGAAAAAATGACTAGCACCACGATGCCGAACAGGTAAGATGGACGTCCCACTGATTTTAATGCGGTTTACTTTCACAATGAACAGCAACAGAATTTAGGACAAACTAGATGATTTTTTTAAAAGAACCAAATTCACAACATGTAAGCCTACCCAATGACCATGATAGCTAAATGGAGCCTCCATATGGAGAACCAAATGGAGAGCCAGCGTGGTGTAGTGGTTAGAGTGCTGGACTAGGACCGGGGAGACCCAAGTTCAAATCCCCATTCAGCCATGATACTAGCTGGGTGACTTTGGGCCAGCCACTTCTCTCTCAGCCTAACCTACTTCACAGGGTTGTTGTGAGGAGAAACTAAACTATGTAGTACACCGCTCTGGGATCCTTGGAGGAAGAGCAGGATATACATGTAAAAATAATAAATAATAATATTCAGAGGCAGTAGTGTTGGAAACAAGATGCTGAATAAGATGAATCCTTAGTCTGCTCAAGCAGAGCTCCTCTTGCAGAGTCCTTACCTCAAGGACTGGTGGCTGAAGGCTTTCTAACTCCACTGTGAGCCAGTGTGGAATAGTGGTTAGAGTGCTGGACTAGGACTGAGTAACAGAATCCTTGAATTTTAGAGTTGGAGGGGACCTTGGACATCTCCTAGTCCAATCCCTTTGTCAGTGCAGGGAACTGCTATGGCATCACTGCCACCCAGCCTCTGTCTGAAAACCTCTAAAGAAAAAGAGCCCACCACTGGATGAGGTTTGGCTGATACTGTCCCACTGCATAACTGCTCTTAGGAAATTCTGCTCTTAGGAAATTCCTCCTAATGTCTAGACTGAATCTGCTGCCTCGTAATCTCAACCCATTGCTTCCAGTCCTGCCCTCAGAAGCAACAGAGAACAAGTCCGCTCCTCCTTCTATGTGGAAGCCCTTCCAATGTGTGAAGACAGCTCTCATATTGCCCCTTAGTCTTCTCTTCTCCAGGCACAACATACCCAGCTCCTTCAACTCTTCCTCATAGCAGTTAGTTTCAAGACCACACTCACCATCTTTGTTGCCGTCCTCTGAACCCGTTCATCAATGTCTTTCTTAAAATGTGGGGCCCAGAAGTGGCCACAAAACTGGGTAGGACCAGGTTCAAATCCCCACTCAGCCATAAAGTTAACTGGGTATCCTATACATGTTGCTTTGAGCCCCTTGAAGGAAAGGTGGGTATATATTGGCCAGTTTGGACAAGACTTTGCCAGTCCACAGAATTAGAAAGGGGGTATGCCAAGAACCCTCTGTGGACGTCCCAATACTCTCCCAGCACATCCCTTTGTCATGTTGGGGGGCTGTTCATCCAAATGGCCCCCTACATACTTAATACTTACTCTAAATACTTGAATTTGCTCTAAATACTTGAATTTGGAAGATGTATAAAGGGGCCATTCAGATTAGCAGCCCTCCCCACAAGACAAAGGACCATGCCAGTGGGGGCATTGGGATGGCCATGGAGGACATCTTGTCAGGAGTACTCTTGGCACATCCCCGTGTGTCATCATTTCTTACATCATCCAGACCTGTCCTCTGTGCCCTATGCTAAGGTATCACATAAATCTGCTCTGTATGAGGAATAATAACCATGCTTTTCTCCTAAACTCTGGGCTGCTATTTCTAGGCTAGAATTCTCTCTTTTTAAGCCTGATTCAAAGCCCACTCATGAGAGGCCCTCAGTGCAAATTTTTGGCTCCTGTCTTCACAAAAGCCTTTCTCCAAGAAAGGAAACAACTCCCTCTTTACATGAATACAAATTCATCGTGTTGTATGCCTCCCACCCATATGGACAGTGCTGAAAGCCTCTTTTTGCCGGAGAACATCTGAACAACACATGAATCTTTAGCTTCCTCATTATGAGCTACCCAGAAGCACTTCCTTTTTTGAGTAATGCTTTGTTCTAGAAATGATCCCATCTGAGTCAATGATAATATCTACTGTCCTTACCACAAGGCATTATCAGAACCATGACTGAAAGGGAATGTGTTACTAGGGATGTGCTATTGCCCTCTGGATCAAAACGCTGAAAGTGACCTGGAGTTGTAGAAGCAAATCAGAGAGGCATCAAAGAGAGACAAAGCTGTAGTAATGGGTGACTTCAGTTACCCTGAAAAATGTGAAAAAGGCTAATTCCATGCTAGGGAACATTAGGAAGGGGGTTGAAAATAAAATGGGTAATATTATAATGCCCTTATACAAAACTATGGTGTGGCCACACCTGGAATACAGTGTACAATTTTGGTCACCACATCTAAAAAAGGACATTGTAGAACTGGAAAAGGTGGTGAAGAAGGCAACCAAGATGATCAGAGGCCTAGAGCACCTTTCTTGTGAGGCAAGGCTACAACACCTGGAGCTATTTAGTTTAGAAAAAAGACAACTGCGGGGAGACATATAGAAGTCTATAAAATCATGCATGGTGTGGAGAGAAATCCTTCTCCCTCTCACATAACACTAGAACCAGGGGTCATCCCATGAAGTTGATTGCCAGGAAATCTAGGACCAACAAACGGAAGTACTTTTTCACACAACACATAATCAACTTGTGAAATTCTCAGCCAAAAGATGTGGTGACAGCCAACAACCTGGATGGCTTTAAGAGGGGTTTGGATAACTTAATGGAGGAGAGGTCTATCAATGGCTACTAGTCTGAGGGCTATAGGCCACCTCCAGCCTCAAAGGCAGAATGCCTCTGAGTATCAGTTGCAGGGGAGTAACAGAAGGAGAGAGGGCATGCCCTCAACTCCTGCCTGTGGCTTCCAGCGGCATCTGGTGGGCCACTGCGTGAAACAGGATGCTGGACTAGATGGACCTGATCTAGCAGGGCTATTCTTATGTTCTTATGTTACCCTCACACAGACTGGGCAAATTCACAAGTGAGTATTGACAGAGAGGCCAAATTTCTAGACATGCTAAATGACTGTGCTTTAGAACCAGAGGTGCACCTCGGTAATTTTGGAGCCTGGACCTAAAGGCCTTTGGAAGTCCCCTTCACCCCCACTGCACGTTAAGTATCATCCCCCTACACACACACCATTTTTAACATGTGGGTTCTTGAGGGCACAAACAGCAACTGAACTCACAAAAATGTAAGAATATAAGACAAGTATATTTATGCAAATATGCATTAGCAGAAACATTTCAACACGCAACTTAACATATTCCCATCCCACATATTTCTTTCCCCACCCACCCACCCCAATCTCTAAAGCAGAAGTCATGCTCGGCCACATGGTACAGGTGAGGTCACCGTCACACTCAGCCGCCTGGTTCCGCACGGGCCAGTGGTGTGGTGCAGTGACCACACCACCTGGGACAGACTAAAGAGGATTGCGGAGGGGGAGGGAGCAGGTGGTGTGGTGGCCTTGGACATCCACCCAGAAGTCCAGGGGTAAGAGTGCCTCTGCTTTGAACAGTTGGTTGCAGAACCAACCAGAGAGAAGGCAACCTTGGACTTAATCCTGTGTGGTGCCCAGGACCTGGTCTGGACATCTGTCAGAGTTATAGAACCACTGGGGAATAGTGACCATAATGTGATCCAGTTATGCTTATATGTGAGTGGAGCATTGCCAAGGAAGTGCTACAGAGACTTCAGAAGAGGAAATCTCAAAAATGAGGGGCCTGCTAAAAAGGAAGCTGAAAGGGAAAGTCAAGAGGGTCAAATCACTCCAGAATGCATTGAACTTATTCAAAACCACAATAATAGAAGCTCAGTTGGAAAGTATAGTAAGAAGGAGGAAAGGTACCGCCAAGTTCAGGATTACGCCAGCATGGCTAACAGGTAGTGTCAGGGAAGCTATAAAAGGGAAGAAGACCTCCTTCAGAAAATGGAAGTCCTGTCCAAATGAAGAGAACAGAAAGGAACATAAACTCTGGCAAAAGAAATGCAAGAAGACAATAAGAGATGCAAAAAGAGAGTTTGAGGATCATATAGCTAGAAGTGTCAAGGGGAATAACAAAATCTTCTTTAAATATATCAGAAGCAGAAAACCTGCCAGGAAGGCAGTTGGACCTTTAGATGATGAGGTTGATTAAGGATGATATAGCAGAGAAGCTGAATATATATCTTCATGGCGGAGGATACTGACCATATACCCACTCTCAAACTGAGCTTCTCAGCTTTGGAGGCTGAAGGCCAATTTTGACATGACAAGAGAGGATGTTCTAACTGTCTTGAAAAACTAAAAAACAAATCGCCAGGGCCAGAAGGCATCCACCCAAGAGTTCTGAAGGAACTCAAATGTGAATTGCTGTTCTCCTAGCTAAAATATGTAACTTGTCCCTACAATCAGGCTCTGTTCCAGAGGACTGGAAAGTAGGTAATGTAATTTTCAAAAAGGGATCTAGGGGGATCCAGGAAACTACAGGCTGGTTAGCTTAACTACTGTGCTGGGTAAATTGATAGAAAGCATACAAGGACAAAATTGTTAAACATAAAAAAGAACAAGCCTTGCTGAAGGAGAACCTCTAGAAGAATGACAGTGGCAGTCAGAAAAGGGGAGATGAGGTAAAATTTAGATGCAGTGTAGCATCCTTCAGGTAGAGACATTGGAGTGGGAGGGATTGGCACGCCATGGTTTGCACCCTGCAGAGACAGAAATGGCAACTCACCACCCTGCCACGGGAGCTAGGGGGCGTGGGCTGGAGACCCAATTAACACAGACCCAATTAACTGTCAGGCTGCAGATACACTTCCTGAGCAATAATCACATTTCCTGAAAGATGGAGCAGGTTTGATAGGTTCCTCCTGTCTGCCCTTTGTGGTGCCCATGGACATATAGTAGATAAGCATGAAAAGGCTATACTGTCTAAATGGCAGGCGAGGAAAACATGGGCTTCCATAGTGGCAATGGCAGCTTCCCTTTTGAGTGGAATAGCAACCGGATCAGGACACAGTGGAGGGAAAGAGTTAATAATTCCCCTCCCTCTCCAGACTGGGCTCAAATCTGCTGTTATTTGCAGAAGAAAAGAGATGAGCGATGGCTAAGCATGCCATAAATGCCATCTATTTTGACCTTACTTTAGCAGCAAGTGCAGAGAGGAAAGCTTGAATTTAAGTTTCACAAAACATTAGACTCAACATCCCATCTTCCTTCCACATCATGTGCAGTCGGCTCATAATTGAACTGAGCAAGACTATCATCCAGTTCACACTATATGTTCAATGCATGTACAGCAGTACGCTTTGTATCTGCATTTGAGAGGGTCTGCACCCGGGTTCACTTTTAAAATGAGCAAATGTACAGTCATTCACATAAAAACATGTACACGTGTACAGACACCTGAATGCATACACAGCATAATGTCTGAATAGGATTAAACTATCTCAGCTATTCAAGACAAATGGCCTCTTGCCCTCAGAATATTTCCTTTTAAAATGTGGCTTCTTGTACCTTTCTCCAACCTTTCTTCTTCTGGAAAGAGAGCTTTGAGATTTAGCAGTATTCCATGTAGTCCTCAGAGGCTAGGAAAAAGCCAAGCTGTCAAGCAGCCAACAGTGAACAACAGCTTGTCCAGGGCGAAAAAGTGGTGTCATAGAGGCTAAGTTTACTTCATCAGCTGCTTAGGCCTCATCCAGCTGACAAAATGGCTCTCCATTTGTGAGGAATCGGTGAGGTGACCTCATTTTTGAAGACCTAAGCTTTTCCATCGTAACAAAAGCCACACTGGGGACTAGTGTGAGAAGCCTAATTCAAGGTACCTTGGTCAGAGCAAAGATTTCTATGCCAGACTTTTCATATCATGGACTGCCACTTAAGGACAGAGCTCACCAGCCCCCTCCCCACTCAGGCTTCAAGTCACAATCACAATCCCTATGGCAACTGTGGCACTTGGTAAATTGGTATACACACAGATTCAATAGCATTCAATAGATTTCTTCCTCAAGGCCTGTCTCTTAAGTTACTGGACTCTCTCTCCACTGACTCCATCTTTTACTTACTCCCCACATAGGGGCAGGGTGAGTTGGTCACCTCAGGTGCAGGTGTGAGGAGGGCACATGGGGCAACATAATAGCCCCCTGCCACCACAGACGCCATCCCAAGAGCCTCTTTGCCATGCACTGCCACCATCTTCCTCACGCCTGCTGGGGCATGCTATTAATTTCCCCCTCTTTGCCCCACTGGGGTGCAACTCTTCTTTCCCTTCTTCCACCACCCACACGAGCTAGGAATGTCCCTGACACTACTGCCTGGCTTGGTGGCATGGTCTGAGGATGCTGACATGTCTTGTCTACCTGTTGCCTTGGTAGCATGACCTGAGACTACTGAGCACCTACCTACAATTGGGGGGAGACATCATATTCTTTTTCACTTCCAGCAGCAAAATATTTTGGACATTTTCTTATCTTACTACGTAGGGTCTTCCTCCACGACCAGTATCTCAAATCCTCCCATGTTTTCTTCTATGGAGAGATGTACTGAAATCTTTTTATAGTTCTGGCCTCCAAAATATCACGGCAATGAATCCTAGCACTTCAGTCAGTCCCTGTGTCAGCAGCCTAGCAATCAACCCGAAGACCTTTCATACAAGGCTGGCTGCTACAGATGGGGCTTGATCTGTCGTTTGATCTAGACCCACGCCTCTTAATTCCAGGACATCTGTTTCCACATTTTATTCATTTATTTGTTTTTATATTTTTATACCGCCTTTCATTAAAACAATCTCAAGGTAGTTTACACTCTCATTAAAGCCTAGGTAAAAAGCCAATATTTCACTTGCTTTCTAAAAACTGTGATGGAGATGATCCCAGCAGGCAGCTCCGGATAAAATTCTGACTGCTGCATTTTGCACTAGCTGCGGTTTCTGAATATTTTTCAAGGGCAACCCCACATAGAGCGCACTACAGTAATCCAGGCATGACTTGACTAAGATATGGGTAACTATGGCCAAATCTGCCTTCTCGGGAAAGGGAAACCTATACCATTAGCCAAAACTGTGCAAAGGCACCCCTGGCCACTGCCTCCACCTGAGCTTCCAAAAGCAGAGCCAGGTCCAGCAATACCCCCAAGTGTGCACCTGCTCTTTCAAGGGGAGAGCAACCCCATCCTGAACCGGTTGACTCCCCTCATCTCGATTGGCTCTCCTACTGACCAACAGCACCTCTGTCTTGTCCGGATTTAATCTCACTTTATTAGCCCACATCCAACCTATTACTGCCTTCAGCCCCCGACTCAGGGTCTCCACTTTCTCCCTAGGATCAGATGATAAGGAGAGATAGAGCTGAGTGTCATCTGCATATTGCTGACAACTCAGTCCAGTCCACAGATGACCTCTCCCAGTGGTTTCATATAAATGTTAAACAGCATGGGGGACAAAACCAGACTCTGCGGGACCCCACAGACCAATGGCCACGGAGCTGAGCAGTATTCCAGCTTCTGGACCTTCCCTCCAAGAAAGGACCAAAGCCACTCCAAAGCAGTACTTCCAATTCCTATACTCGAGAGGCGGTCTAGAAGGATACCATGTGGTATCGAATGCCACTGAGAGGTCCAGCAGAACCAACAGGGACATACACCCCTTGTCAAACTCCTGGCATAGGTTATCCACTAGAGCAACCAAGGCATTTTATGTCCCCTATCCAGGATAGAAGCCAGATTGAAAGTGGTCTAGATCAGGAATCCTCAACGCTGGGCCCCTAGATGTTCTTGGACTTCAGCTCCCAGAATCCCCAGCCAAAGGCCACTGCAGCTGAGGATGCTGGGAGCTGAAGTCCAAGAACATCTGGAGGCCCAGTGTTGAGGATCCCTGGTCTAGATAATCCGTATCATCCATGACCCTCTGCAGCCGGGACATCACCACATGCTCTGTCACCTTGCTCAATAAAGGAAGGTTAGAAACAGGTCTATAGCTGTCCATGCTGAACTCCCGAGTAAACTTCCCTTGTGGATTGAGGAGTATGAAAGGGGTGAAGTCAAGAAGCAAAAGGAGGAGAGCTGCAGGGAGCTAACCAGAGAGGGAAGGGACTTGCAGTAACTGGGAAAAGATGGAGCAAGTCACCTGTTTTCTCGCACCTGAACTCCCAGTTTAGTCTGAGGAAGTTGTATAGAAGCCCTCCTTTTCTTGACTGTGGCATTTGTGGTTGGGCATCTGCATTACTACCTAACAAGAAGTTAGGATGCAAAGCAAAATGCAATCGCTACACCAGTGTTAAGGAGAATGCTTGCTAAAGCGCATGCTTCTGGCTATCTGGTGCCTTTGGCCATTGTGGCTGGGGATAATGGGAACTTTAGTCCAGCAACCTTTGGGTCCCAAGTCTGGGAACATGTGCATTATGGCTTTTAAGGGGTTGACTGGTTTTTTATTTAACATTTTTATACCACCCAAAACTTGTTTCTCTGGGCCGTTTACAATTAAAATAATTAAAAACATTAAAACAATTACAATCATTTAAACATTAAAATCATTAATATTTAAAACCAACATTAAAAATGAAAACCATAAATCTAATTAAAAGCCTGGGTGAATAAATGAGTCATCAGTGCCTTTTTAAAGATGGGGAGGCTCTTATTTCAACAGGGAGCGCATTCCAAAGTCCAGGAGCGGCAATGGAGAAGTCCCGTTCCCAAGTATCCACCAAACGAGTTGGCGGCAACTGCAGATGAACCTCTTCAGATGATCTTTAACAGGTGGTGAGGCTCATGGTGAAGAAGACGTTATCTTAAATACTCAGGGCCTAAGCTATTTAGGGCTTTATAGGTTATAACCAGCACCTTGTATTTTGCCCGGAAACATATTGGCAGCCACTGTAGTTCTTTCAACACAGGAGTAATATGGTCTCTCCTAGATGACCCAGAGACCAACCTGGATGCCGCATTCTGGACCAACTGCAGTTTTTGGACTACATACAAAGGCAGCCCCACAAAAGCTCATTGCAGTAATACAGCCTAGAGGCTATTAGCATATGTACCATCATTTTGAGGTCATTCATCTTAAGAAACGGACACAGCTGGCGTATGAGCCAAAACTGATAAAAAGCACCTCTGGCCACTGCCTCAACCTGGGACACCAGGAAAAGGTTCGGATCCAGAAGCACTCCCAGACTGCATTCCTGTTCCTTCCGGGGGAGCGTGACCCCATCCAAAATCGTGACCCGGCAGATCAAAATTGTCTCTCAAGTTCCAACCCCACACAATAAGTACCTCTTTCTTATCTGGTTTCAGCATCTCCCAGCGTTTTCATGTAGATGTTAAACAACTTCGGAGACAATATGGAGCCCTGAGGGACACCATAGGAAAGTTCAGATTTGGAAGAACAACAGTCTCCAAGAGACACCATCTGGAATCTGCCTGTGACGTAAGAGCTTTGCCTCTCACCCCCAATCCTCTCAGACATTCCAGAAGGATACTAAGGTCAATAGTATCGAACGCCGCCAAGAGATCCAAAAGGACCAACAGAGTCATACTCCCTCTGTCAGTTTCCAATTGGAGATCATCCATCAGGCCGACCAAGGCAGTCTTCACCCCATAGCCCATCCGAAAGCCAGCTTGAAATGGGTCTAGATAATCAGCTTCCTCCAAGACCGCCTGGAGCTGGGAGGCCACCACCCTTCTCAATCATCTTGCCAAGTCACAGAAGGTTGGCGACAGGCCTGTAGTTGCTTAACTCTGAGGGATCCAAGGCAGGCTTCTTCAGAAGCAATCTAATGATTGTCTCCTTAAGACAAGGAGGCATCCTGCCCTCCCTCACAGAAGCATTTATGATCTCTACCAGGCCCTCTACAACAGCCTCCCTGCCAGTTAGTATAAGCCATGTCAGGCAAGGATCAAGAGGGCAGGTGGTAGGCCTCACCATTCCAAGCAACTTGCCCACATCCTCAGGAGTCACAAACTGAAATTGATCCAGGGTCATCACATAAGAAGAGCTGCTGGACACCTCGGCATCACAGTCTGTAATAATTGTGGAGTTTTAATCTAAGTCGGCCCAAATAAAAGAGATTTTGTACACAAAAAAATCATTAAAAACATCACAGCGAGTAATTGCTGGTTCCAAGTACTGATTCAAGGGAGTGCCCCTGTGGCTTAGGGCAGATCGAAACTACTGAGCATGTTCGCCTATACTGCTCGTTCCATAGAAACATACATGCTTCTCTCATCCTTCCACTAATAAGCAAGTATCCAGGTCGTCCAAGCCAATTCTACAGCTCCTTGCTACTCTCTGACTCTAAGCCTGCCATCACATATAGCGTCACCAGGTACTGTGTGGCTGCAACCAGCATTCGTTGGCAGATGATGGGCAGTGAGTCCTATCAACCTTAATCTGACTCCTGGTGACTCTGGCAGGCCTTGCAATTGCTCTCGCACCTCGCTTTTACTGCTCCCCATAACCCTCGATCCGGCTGTTTTCTAGTTTTATTACTCAGGATTTTATATATTTTATGTATTTCTGTTTGTTTTTTTAAAATGCCTTTTAACCTTATTACAACTTTATGCCCCCCTTTTATGCTTTTAAAATACTTTTAATGCATTTTTATGACTTTTACTATTCCTCAGGTGTGATTCTGTTTCTACTGTTTTTAGTATTTTAAGTCCTTTTAGTATTAATATGTACAATTTTATATGTAATCACTTGTATCTGCTCTTACTTTAACTTGCAATCATCCTTTTTATATGGCTTCATTTTATATTGGTGAGCCAGTGTGGTGTAGTGGTTAGAGTGCTGGACTAGGACTGGGGAGACCCGAGTTCAAATCCCCATTCAGCCATGATACTAGCTGGGTGACTCTGGGCCAGTCACTTCTCTCTCAGCCTAACCTACTTCACAGGGTTGTTGTGAGGAGAAACTCAAGTATGTGGTACACCACTCTGGGCTCCTTGGAGGAAGAGCGGGCTATAAATAATTTTTTAAAAAATATATATCATTTCATTGCATTCCTGCGACTCTCTTTTGTATTTTTTTTAATTATGCCTTTATGATTTTATATGCCCCTAAGTTTACTCATGTAACTTTTTAAGCCACTCTGTTATGCCTTTACCCATTGTCATCTTTGCTTGGTCATCGAAATGTTTCTTTTATTCATGATTTATGCTTGAAGTATGTATTAGGCTTTTTTATCTACTGACACTTTGGTTTTAAAATGCAATCTGTAATCACCCCTCTTAATCACCCCTCTTACTTTATGCTGGTCTATGACCGTAATAAAGATTGATTGATTCAAGGGGGAAGGGGCTCACATAAGCCCCTTCACAACCCTGAACAAGTCCGCTGAATGTGAACTTGCTGACGCGATATGGGAGAAAAAGAATTGCTTCTTTGCCGCACGTATCTCCTGAGCATAGATTTTCAAATGCTCTCTATGTTGTAATCTGTTGGATTCGAATCAAGTCTTTCTCCACTTGTGCTCTAGTCATACCTCACCACTTCAGCCCCCATAGTTCTTCCATATACCAAGGGGCCAATTTCGAAGCGGGTTGGAGAGGACACTTAGGAACGATCATGTCCACTGCCCTGGTGAGTTGATTATTCCAATTCTTCACCAGAGTGGTGGTGGTGTTGTTATTTTATTCGATTTCTATACCGCCCTTCCAAAAATGGCTCAGGGCGGTTTACACAGAGAAATAATAAATAAATAAGATGGATCCCTGTCCCCAAAGGGCTCACAATCTAAAAAGAAACACAAGATAGACACCAGCAACAGTCACTGGAGGTACTGTGCTGGGGGTGAATAGGGCCACTTACTCTCCCCCTGCTAAATAAAGAGAATCACCACGTTAAAAGGTGCCTCTTTGCCAAGTTAGCAGGGTAATGGTTTCTATAACAACAATAACAAGACTTGACTACTGTGTGTATAAGTTATGATGTAAGATTTGTGACATATTTCACCCACTGGCAAATATTCTGTAGATAGACAGATAGATAATCTGACTAACATAGCAACAGTTGGATTGCCTATGACCTTTAGACAAAGATCCTGTCCTACCCAGTCCCTCACTGGAGCTCCACCAGTCCCAGAACATACCCTGTCTCTCTAGAGATCTTCTCTCTAGCCCTGTCCACCCCTATCTCCTGGCTTCTCCGACCTCTCTGAGCCAACACTAAATCCCTCCAAGGCTTCTTGGAATCCGATTGGATCCAATAACCTTCTTGGGTGGACCATCCTAATGGGCCCCCCACACCTGCGGAGGTGGGATGTGGTCATGAGTCCAGCCTTAACCAGATAGTGGTCCATCCATGACAATGGGGAAATCACAGAAGGCCCCACCCATGGAACACCACCCTGTTCAGATGGAAAGACCAGATCAAGTGTGTGACCAGCAATATGCATCGTTCCCAAGACCACTTGGGATAGGCCCATAGTTGTCATGGCTACTCTGAACTCCTGAGCCGCCCTGGACAAATTTTCCCAAAGTTAACAATGAAGTCCCCAGCACCACAAGTCTGGGAGATTCCAACGCCAAACCCGAGACCAAGTCCATCAGCTCAGTTAGGGACTCCGTTGGTCAGCTAGGCGATTGGTAAACCCGACTGGTAAACCAACAGAAGTCCCAGTCTATTCCTGGTCCCCAAATTGTATTGTACACACATTCAATATGGCCAGACATTTCAACAGGGATCCTGGCAAGGGATATATTGTTCTTATAGACCACAGCCACTCCACCTCCCCACCTACGTCCCCTCCCCTGGAGTACCCTGGAGGGAGAAGCTCAGACCAAACTGGGCCACCAGCCTCCCCCAGCCAAGTCTCTGTAATACATACCAGATTGGCCCCTTCATCCAGAATCAAACCATGGATGATTTCAGGTTTATTCTGGACCAACCTGGCATTACAAAGGAGCAAGATGAGGCTCTGTGGGTGGTTGGCATTGCTTTCCAAGGTCAAAGAGCTGGCAGGACAGCCAGAAGGGGAAGCAGCCATTAGGTTTCTGGTTTCCTTTCCCCTTCAACGGCCTACTGACCTGTCAGTGTGACTTCTCTTATTCCTCACCACCACTGGAATAGCTGCCCCATAATCAGTGGATACACCCCCTGTCTCCCCATCTCCAGACAGACCCCAGACACATTAAAACTCAACTCACCCAGGATTTCAAACAGAAGCCGATTTAAAATACCCACCCACCTTTACACATCACGGGGGATCCTGAGTCATCCACCCCTGGCCCCAGTCCTGCACACATTCCCCACCGATGTTCACAGAAGCAGCAGACAGCAGTCTCACAGGGGAAGCCGGAGCAGGCAGGCAGGCCGCAGCAGAAGGAGCCAACAGCACTCACACCAGGCAGCACTAGATGGGAAGCAGATAGACTATTCCTCTCCGCTGCTGGGCTTCTTTTGTGGAGAAAACAAAATTCCCCATGAGAATCCCAGCACCACATGTTTGAATGTCCACACATATCAAAATCTACCTTCCTGACATGCTTGGGAGAAGGGTTCTAGCCGACGTTTCTCTCTAATGTGCTAGGTTTGTATGCGCCAGGCAAGCCCACAGCCAGAACTTTTGTGCGTCTATGTGTGCTTGTGCTAAGAATACACTGGAAGTAATCTTAAAACAGTGTGAAGCTGAAAAAAGCGAAATACAAGTTGTATTGTACATTTAAATTAAAATACTGCATTACAAATTTTAAGAAGATTAACTAAAATTTTAATAACATACAAAAAATTAGCACCAAGTGCTCTAATGCTTGTCAGAGCTATCCCAGTGCTTTTGGCTAGAACATTAGAGGCTAGAAGGCTTACTAAGCCATTGGGTAGAGTTAATGCTTGCACATTTTCTCTATAGAGAGACTTTAAGGCCGTTCATACAGTCAAAAACTGGGTAGGACAAGTGCCCTACCCAGGTTTGGAAGCTGTGCGTGCTCCCAATTGTCACTTGTGTGTGAGCAAATAACAAGGGAGGCGGAAGAGGGAGTGATTGTGTGTGAAGCGGGAGCTGGGTAGAACAGCTTTTCCTCTTACCTTGGTAAAATTCTGGGTATGAAACTTGGGTAGGACGGCACTGTCCAACCCAGCTCCTGCCTCACACACAATCATCCCCCCCCCACCTAGTTATTAGCTCACACACAAGGAAAAACTGGGAGCATGCACAGCTTCCAAGCCAGAGTAGGTCATTTGTCCTACCCAGTGTGTGAACAGCCTTTTTGTGGCCTCCCCCCAAATAAAAGTCAAGAACTTAGGAAGTGGACTAGAACATACCTGAGGAATTCAGGCCCCAATAGGTCCATCCATCGCTACAACATAGGGTGTAGTGATGGATGGACCTATCCATCCAATAGACATCACCTATTGTGGGGTGTTTTGTGCATTAAAAATATCTTTAAAATAGAGTTAATTGCCCACCTGAATTCTAAAGTGGTACAATCCCAGGAGGCTGTACCACATCCTTTTTCTCTAGTTAAAGGTGCCTGTCTTCTCTAGTTAGGAGAGGAGAGCTGGTCTTGTGGTAGCAAGCATGACATGTCCCCTTAGCTAAGCAGGGTCTGCCCTGGTTGCATATGAATGGGAGACTAGAAGTGTGAGCACTATAAGATATTCCCTTCAGGATATGGAGCCGCTCTGGGAAGAGCATAAGGTAGGGATGTGCACGGAACCAGCTGGCCCAGTTCGGTTCAAGTCCAGACCGGATTTGAACTAGACCGGGCCAGTTCTGTCCGGCACCCCTCAATCCCCCCCCCCCCGTTCAGTCTGGGGGGGTTCACAAGCTTGTTTTCCTTTTTTAACCTGCAGCCTCTCAGAGGCCAATTGTGCAGGCGTGGTGGCCTCTAAAATGGCCGCTGCACCGAGGGGGGAGGCCTGAACGGGCCAAAGAGCCAACCAAATGGGCCGGTTTGGGCTGCATTGAGGCCGGCGGGGGGAGGGGGAACCTCCATGGAAACCCCCCCCCCACTGCCTCCAACAACTCCCCCGGAGGAGGCAAGTGCCTTAAAAAAAATCCGTTTTAAAAAAACCTCGCGAACCCCCAAACAGTCAGGGGGTGTTTGGTCCGGGGTCAGACCGAACGGGATGGTTTGGTTTGACCCTGAACCATTGAACCAAATTGGTTTGTCGTTCAGCTGGCTAAACGTCAAGCCAGTTTGCACATCCCTAGCAGAAGGTTCCAAGTTCCTTCCCTGGCTTCTCCAAGATAAGGCTGAGAGAGATTCCTGCCTGCAACCTTGGAGAAGTCACTGTCAATCTGTGAAGACAATACTGAGCTAGATAGACCAATGGTCTGACTCAGTATATGGAAGCTTCCTATGTTCCTATACTTTCCATATTTACAATGCTGAACCAGAAGCAGTGATAGTTGCCTTTTGGACATTCCCCTAAATAACTAAAATAGAACAGATAAAACTAAGGTATAAGGAAGGGAGAGCGAAGAGGCAGGATTCTCAGGCAAATTTCCCTAGCTTTAATTTGTTTGCAACTATTTAAATGTATATTAATTTAATTTGTTGGGTAGTGGGTTGTTTGTTTTTTTACACTCTCACAAATTATGAATGCTGTTGGAATTAGAAGTTTAAAAACAATGGAGAGAAGTTTTACATTTTGGCAACTTCACTGCCTTTCCTAAGAGGGAGACAGTGGAACAAGAAGAGATTCTGGAAGGCTGACCCTGCCACAGTCAGTGGTAGCAAGCAGTTTCAAGCAAACAACTTGTTCCAACAAGATCTGCAGCTTGACTGAGCCCCTGTGTACTCCCTGGCCCTGACTTCCACTCCCAGACTCCACCCCCTTGTTAGAAGGTAAGGTAAAGATAAAGTGTGCCGTCAAATTGATTTTGAGTCCTGGCGCCCACAGAGCCCTGTGGTTTTCTTTGGTAGAGTACAGGAGGGGTTTACCATTGCCTCCTCCCTCACAGTATGAGAGATGCCTTTCAGCATCTTCTGTGGAGAGTCTTAAAGGGACAGCCCTCCGTCCTAGTGCTCCATTGCCTTTTCACTAGTTCTTGTCAGGCACAGTGCCAATGGTGGCAAGTGAGCTGTTTGGACCATGAGGGCCTTGGGGGCAAACATGCACATTCCTTGCTGGAATCTAAGTCTGGCTTGGGGTTCCTGGGCATAGGGGGTCCTGGCTTGGGGTTCCTGGGCATAGGAAGCTGCCTTCTACCAAGTCAAACTCTTGATCCATTTCGCTCAGTCTTGTCTAAACTGACCGAAAGCACTCTCCAAGGTTCCAGGCAGGAGTCTTTCCCAGTCCTACCTGGAGATGCTGGGGATTGAACCTGAGACCTTCTGCATGCAAGGCAGATGCTTTACCATTCAGCTATAGCCCCATCCCTCTGTGTCAGTGGACATCTGGCCATTCTTGGGAGTCTGGGTCATGACATCAATATGTCATTGCCTTGATATTCATCAACAAAGTTAACACTTTTAAAAAAAAAAAAGGAAGTGCCTCAAAATCAAAATCTTAAAAGCAAAATCTGAAAATCCCTGATACTCAAAACGTGGAGATTTTGCCCCATTCTGAATTCATGTGAAATTTTGTTTCGGTCCTGATTCAAACCTACAGCCTGCTACCTGCTTAACTCCATCACAAGCAGAAGGCCCTTCAACATTCCCCAAAGCTGCCCTGGCTTCGGTGAGCCTCCAGGCAGTAGGAAGTCTGCAAGCATGAGGCAGCACAACCAAAAATGCCTCTCTGTGCACCTTTACTTTCCAAAAGCAGTGTGTGGGTGGTACAGTTAATCATCAGGATGGGTCACAGAGACACAAATCTATTTTGTTCTCCTTCTCAGGGAGGCTTGATCATTGCAACTTAAACCCACACAGTCTTGGCATTCTAGGGCAATCAAAACCTCTGGGGATTCAAAGCCTGCGCCAAGTTTGCTAATGAAATTCTCCCAGGGATGGGAGGGTTTTACAAACCACTTGCTCAAGTGTTCCAGCTAAATATGTTTGAACACACTTCCATACGAGAAACCCAAGATATTATCACAGTCTGCTTACTTTCTTTGAGACTGAACTCTTAAGTGGTTACTAATTGGCCTTCATGTACAGGAAAATTAAGTGACTTGCCTAGAGTCACATAAGGCAGTGGGTGGCAGGGGCAGCAACAGGGGAACCTGGAGTTTTCACCCTCTTCCCCCTCTCCTTCCCCTTTGCCCTCACTGGGCAAAGATGATTAAGGCACTAACGCCATCCGTTTAAGCCTTGATCCACCAGGCTGTGTGTTAGTGTGGACTAGAAATAGCAACTGGCTCAGCTGTACCAATGAGCGGGGAGATTTCAAGTATTTCACTGTGACCATACATGACAAATCCCTTTGGTATTGTCGAGTACAATGACCAAATCCTGCCCCTAAAAGATGCAACAAGGCCTAGGCCTGCAGTGCATCTGCCCCCTGCGCTACCCCACACCACCTTTATTTATTTATTTTTTAAAAAATTTAAAAATATTGTTATATTTTTATACTGCATTTCATTAAAACAATCTCAAGGTGGTTTATAAAACATTTTAAACTATATAAGACTATAAAACTGTTACACAAAAATATTAAATTGAAATATAAAAATACAAATCTAATTAATTTTTTTAAAACAACCATACACAATAGGACCATAAAATACAGAGCAGCAGCAAACAAAAACACTCATATAAAAGCCTGGATAAAAAGCCAAGATTTCACTTGCTTTCTAAAAACTCTGATGAAGACTGAGGAGTGCATACCCACTGGGAGAGCATTCCAAGTCTGCGGGCAATAACTGAGAAGGCCCTGTCTCGCGTGCATGACAGCCAAGCCGCCCTCATTGATGGCACGCGGAGTGGAGTCCCCTCTGATGACTTCGTCCAATGGGCAGAAACCCTTGGGAGCAGGCAGTCCCTCAGATATCCAGGGCCCAAACTATTAAGGGCTTTAAAGGTCAAGCCCAGCATCTTGAATTGGACCCAGAAACAAATTGGGAGCCAATGTAGCTCTTTCAAAATTGGTGTAATATGATCCCAGCAGGCAGCTCTGGATACAATCCTAACTGCCACATTTTGCACCAGCTGGAGTTTCCGAATATTTTTCAAGGGTAGCCCCACTTAGAGCTCACTACAGTAATCCAGCCGTGATGTGACTAAGGCGTGGGCAACTGTGGCCAGATCTGCCTCCTAGAGAAAGGGACACAGCTGATGCACTAGCCAAAGCTGTGCAAAGGCTCTCCTGGCCACTGCCTCCACCTGAGCTTTCAAAAGCAGAGCCAGATCCAGCAGTACCCCCAGGCTGTGCACCTGCTCTTTCAAGGGGAGAGCCTGATTGGCTCTCCTACTGACCACCAGCACCTCTGTCTTGCCTGGATTCAATCTCAGTTTAGTAGCCCACATCCAATCCATCACTGCCTCCAGCCCCCGACTCAGGATCTCTACTGCCTCCCTAGGATCAGGTGATTACTCTACTGCTCCCTAGGATCAGATGACTCTACCGCTTCAGTAGAGTTGAATGTCATCTGCATATTGCTGACAACTCAGTCCAAGTCAGCAGATTACTTCTTCCAGTGGTTTCATGTAGATGTTAAACAGCATGGGGGACAAAACCAAACCCTGCAGAATCCTACAGGCCAATAACCAAGGAGCCAAGTAGTATTTCCCCACCTTCTAGACCGTGCCCCAAGAAAGGACCGAAGCCAAGGAAGCAGCATCCTCCCCCAGAATGCCCTCTTTGACACCCAAAAATATGTCCCGAAGGGCTGTTCAAACCTCAAGGACATATTTTTGGATGGCACAGAGAAGTTCCTGGGGAAGAGGAGGGTATAAATAATGACTGTTTCCCTGCTGCGCTGGTGCAGCTAGGAAGTTCTGTTAGGCTGCTCTCTCACTGCACAGGTACTTTGTGCTCTCTGAATGTCAGCCACGAGTCAAAATGCCATGACACCTTGAGCAGCAGTTAGCTTTTTAAGAACCTTTCATCATAACACCTCCTGACTCTGTTTTAAGACTTTTATAAAATGCAGACCTTTGCAGCCATTTGACCAGGCCCAACGTCCCTGATGCAGGGTTCTTAAACATTTGAAAGTTAGCTGCCATTTGGTTGGTCCTAATAAAGGTATTACTAGAATGTGGCTTTTGGATTTCTTCTTATGGACCAGCTACCTTTAAAATGTGCCTGGTGAAATGGTCCTAATAGGTATTATGGGAATGGGGCAACCACACCAGGTATGTGAAGTGCTTAGAACGTTCAAAAGGACTATGCCAATACTAAATATTAGTATCTTCCACCATGTCTTCCCCAATCCATATAAGGGTGGCCATGGGTCCTCTATTACAGAGGACGGTCCTCTTTGTGGAGGGGAAAGGGCCATGTCCTCTTTTCTTTTCTTTTTTTATCTATGTCCTCTCTCGGCAGCGTGGACCTGGCCATCCCACCAGTAACAATCAAGTCAGGGAACACATCCAATCTAATATAGCATAATTTGTTCAGACTGCTTCTTTGTCTGGGATTGGAGCAGATAATTTATTTTTCTTTTTAAAATTTTATTCAACTCTTCCAGAGGTGGGGGAGGGCAAAGGGATTAGGCAGGCATTGTGTACTTTGATGTCTGTTTTTAAATGTTGCCATTGGAAAAGGTTGGGTTCTTATACGTTAAGGTATAATGGGATATCATCCCAATTTTAAATTGTATATATATACACACACACACATTTTAATGCTTGCTAGTTTCCATTTTCTGTTTGGTCAATGACTGTAAATAAAATTATTACTATTACTATTAATTTATATGTACATCTACACATATAAATTAACATATGCCAATTTTATGCAAATTAGTGCCCTGTTTTTGTCCTTTTTGTCCTTTTTTTTTTAAAAAAAAAATTGCAACGAATGCCCTGTATGTCTTCCTTTTCTTTGATTCATTTCTTCCTTTCAGGCAATGTGAACCTGGCTATCTTACCATCCAGGTTTGGGCCCTGGATATCTAAAGGACCACCTGCTCCCAAGGGTTTCTGCCCACTTGACAAGATCATCGGGGGTGTGTGTGTGTGTCTCTATTCTGCATGCTGACAACGAGAGGCTCGACTGTTGAGCATGTGGGCCAGGGCCTTCTCAGTCATAGCCCCCAGGCTTTGGCATGCTCTCCCAGCTGGCATCTGCTCCTCAGCCTCCAACACAGTTTTTACAAAATGTTAAAACATTAAAACTATCAAAACATTTAAAAAGTGTTACTGTTTTATATAGGTTTTAAAACATTTAAATAGAAATATTTTATATTTTATATTTTTATTTAATAACTGGACTTGTATTTTAAAAGTGCATTGTTTTAATTATATTGTAAACTGCTTTGGGATTATCTTAATGAAAAGCAGTATAGAAATAAATCAATCATTCAATACACTCTAGATTGTCTTCTTCATATCACAATTCACAATGTTGGTGCAGGATGAAAGGAGGGTTACTTTTTCAGGCACTACTCCCAAATTTCTGGCATATGGCCTATATAGATGCACATACATGCAGCAGCTTACCAGCATTACTATAGGAACATAGGAAGCTGCCATATACTGAGCCAGACCATAGGTCCATCTTGCTCAGTATTGTCTTCACAGACTGGCAGCGGCTTCTCCAAGGTTGCAGGCAGGAATCTCTCTCAGCCCTATCTTGGAGATGCCAGGGAGGGAACTTGACACCTTCTGCTCTTCCCAGAGCAACTCCATCCTGAGCAGAATATCTTCCAGTGCTCACACTTCTAGTCTCCCTTTCATATGCAACCAGGGCAGACCCTGCTTAGCTAAGGGGACAAGTCATGCTCACTACCTGAAGACCAGCTCTCTTCCTGGTGCTTTCTTACGAGCAGGCTCCCATCTTATCTCCAGTTCAAACTTCCCAAATGTAAAAATGAGTCACATTTGGTTGGAGGATAGGTATGAGAAATCCAAATAGAAAAACTGCCTCCAGGGCATGTGCCTGCTGCATGCGTGTACTGCTGCCCCAGAGTATGTGCAAGCTGCACACAAGTGCTACCCAGAGGCGTAACTATAGGGGGGGCAGGGGGGCACGTGCCCCGGGCGCCATCTTTTCTGGTCACATGGGGGGCGCCGCCATGACCAATTTTTTAAAAAAAAATTTAAATTTTTTGTTAATACAAATGTTTCCTGCTCAGTGCAGCAGCACTGCAGCAGTCAAGGGAGTGCGTCGGTGCCCCCTTCCCCATGAGCGGTCCCTTCCGCACTGCCTGCACCCCCCCCCCATTGCTTTGCTGGCGCCTGGCAGCCAGTCAGTGGCCTGGCTTGGTGGCGGCGGCGGGCGCTTGTGAGGAAAAACCTAAGTATAATGTAGTATGTTGGGGGGGGGCGGCGGGGGGCACGTGGGGGGGCGCCATTTCAGTGCTTGCCCCGGGCGCCGTTTTCCCTAGTTACGCCTCTGGTGCTACCTATATGTGCACAGCTCTTGTGCCCAATGCCCATTCTGCTTTTTAAACTTGGGGAAGTGGAAGCAGAACCTTGGGGAAGTGGAAGCAGAACCTAAAGGAAATGGTCTACAATTATGATGGTACGTGATGCTTAGGTGCCCTTGAATCATGACTTAGGTGTGCACACTTTGTATAAGTGTGATATTTTTGTGATGAATGCATACAGTGAATTTGCGAGGACTGTACCCATTCTCTTTGGAAAGGGACTGTGGCTGAGCATTGCTTAATCACTGGCCTCACCAGTGAGGTTTGCTTGGCTTCATCACTTTGTTCTTTTAGACGCCAGGTAAAGACCTTTCTGTTCACTCAGGCCTTTTAAATTTAAATTTTTTTAAAATTATGGTCTGATTGTAACTGATTTTTTAAAAATATGTTTTAAATTGTTTTTGTATTCTATTTTGTATTTTCTCTCCCCCCCCCCCACTTTTGGAGAGTCTGTTATGATTGAATGTGTGGTTTTAATCTCATGTTTTAATGTTGTGTTGTAAGCCACCCAGAGAACAATTTGTTATGGGGCAGCTAACGAATAAATTTGTTGTTATTTATGATTATGATTATGATGATAAGATCCTCATCATAATCATCATCACCTGCAGTGAAGGATCAGGTAGTGAGCAAGTCCTCTGCCTGAAACCCATGTAGCTCTAATGGACAAATGTTGGTAGGACACCAGTGCCTGTAGGACCTCCGGGGGCCTCTGGAGGTTCGCCTTCCCAACCTTCGGTCCCTTGGGTTTCTCACACTGGGTGCTTAGTGTTGCCACACCATACTGCACAGCCACACTGCGGTCCCCTCCTGCAGCTGCCAGGCATAGGGCCCGTCTGCCTTCGTGGCCCCTGCCAGCCTTCTGGTCACCCGTTGCTGCCACCACTGGCGGCCTGGCCTGGCCAGCCACAATGCAGTCTGAGAATGACATGATGTTGGCTTGGGCCAGCGCGGTGGTATCATGACACAGCCTGGCCTGGCAAAGGAAAGCAGCATGCGCAACTGGGCAGAGTATGCGCGGCAGCCGAGCGCAGTGGGTGAGTGGTGGGTGGCAGCGGCGGCAGCATCAGTGACAGAAGCCAGCCGCCCCAGGACTCATCCTGGGGACCATTCTGATCATTGCTGCTCCACTTCTGAAATCCTGAGCAGCACCTGCCAGTTAGAACAGACAATACTGGACTGGATGTACCAATGGTCTGACTTGGTGTTAAGGCAGCTCTGTATATTTATATCATGTGTCTAAATGCGGGACAAGCAGCCTTTGCAGGTTTGCAGTGACTAGGTGATTAACACAGGCTGTGCGGAATCATGAAGAGTGTGTGTGTCTGGCAAGCAGGGGATGTGCGTTTTTACCATGAGCCTCTGTGTGCTGTGTAATAATGGGCAGCAGCAGCACACATGTACGCTGTGCGTGGGTGTAGAAGGATGTGCAGTGCTTCAGGGTAGCTTGTTTGTTTTTCCTAGGCAAGCAGCAGCCTCCCCCCCCCCCGCCACTCCACCCGCATGCAAGTCTCCAATGAGCTGGCTGCCCCCATGTGGACTGAAGCAGGCAGCACATGTGGTTATGAAACCAGCTTGTTCTGTGAGAGGATGATGCACACAGTTCGATGGGAAGAGCAGCAGTGATCATCCACACACATGGAGTGCTTTAAAACGCAGCTTCCCAGCATGCTCCAGTGGATTAGTTCAGCATCTCAACCCAGCTTAGCTTTAATTCTTACGCAAGGGGTTTCTGCAGAAGGGACAGCTTGTCCTGGTCAGCCGAACAACCCGACAGGGACAGGCTGCTGATTAACAAAAGGCCTCTCACAACAGTAGCCCTCCTATGGTAGGGTGGGAGAGAGCAGGAAATTACTTTCTGCAGTAAGCTTAGGACAGAGATCTTTTCCGCCGACATGAGAAAGAAAGAACCATTCAAACAAGTGTGATACATGTGTGTTAACATGCTGTCCCCTTTGGTCAGGGCAGAACTTGAATACTTGCAGTTTTCTGCATCTTAGGCGCACTCTCAAAGGGCTCCAGGTTCAACTAGGGCAAAATAAGGCTCTGTCACTGAGCTGTGGCCCATCCCCACAGTTCCCAGATAATCTGAAAGTCCAGGCAACTGAAAGGTCCCAGCAGGCTTAGCTTTTAGCAGCAGAACATCATATACTCCCGGATCATTTCCTGGGCCATATCAACTCATTGCTTCACTGTTTCAGTTATTTCATTTTCCTAAAACAGAAAGGTTTAGAGCGGCGGGGAATATTCCCTGAAATCTCCCTGCGTCCCCTTTCATTGTTGCCATATCTACACTCTTACAGAAATTGATGTGTGATCTGTACGATGGTTGGAGACATGATTGTGGGATGACATCAAGAGAGGGTGAATGACCAGGAGAGGGAACTTGGGGTCATGGTGGACAGCTCATTGAAAGTGTCGACTTAACGTGCGGCAGCTGTGAAAAGGCCAATTCCATGCTAGGGATCATGAGGAAGGGGATTGAAAATAAAACTGCTAATATAATAATGCCCTTATACAAAACTATGGCACGGCCACACCTGGAGTATTGTGTACAGCTCTGGTCACTACATCTTAAAAAGGACATTGTAGAACTGGAAAAGGTGCAGAGGAGGGCAACCAAGATGATCAAGGGCCTTGAGCACCTTTCTTGTGAGGCTAGGCTACAACACCTGGGGCTATTTAGTTTAGAAAAAAGACGACTGCAGGGAGACAGGATAGAGGTCTATAAAATCATGCATGGTGTGGAGAAAGTGGATAGAGAGAAATTATTCTCCCTCCCCCATAACACTAGAACCAGGGGTTATCCCACGAAATTGGTTGCCGGGAAATTTAGTACCAGCAAATGGAAGTATTTTTTCACACAACGCATAATCAGCTTGTGGAATTCTCTGCCACAAGATGTGATGACAGCCAACAACCTGGATGGCTTTAAGAGGGGCTTAGATAACTTCATGGAGGAGAGGTCTATCAACGGCTACTAGTTGGAGGGCCACCTCCAGCCTCAAAGGCAGGATGCCTCTGAGTACCGGTTGCAGGGGAGTAACAGCAGGAAGAGAGGACATGCCCTCAACTCCTGCTGTAAGCTTCCAGTGGCATCTGGTGGGCCACTGTGTGAAACAGGATGCTGGACTAGATGGGTCTTGGGCCCGATCCAGCAGGGCTGTTCTTATGTTTTTATGACATAACCCTCTGTGGTCAAATTTTAAGAGAATATTTTATTTTACGAATATTTTACGAAGCAGGAATAAGCACACCTCATATTTCCTGAAAGCCGCATACAAAGTTCCTTCTTACTCACTCAGCTTTGCCAGCTTTGCCAGTGGAGCTCATTACAGAGGAGAACTTTTTCCAGGCACAGTTCAGGTGCTGGTTTTCAACTGTAAAATATTTTCAGCTTGGACCAGGGTATCTCATATGACATGCTCGGCTCCCATATGAACCTGCTTGCTTTTTAAAGTTTTCACTGGAGGCTCTTCTTTGGGTACTCCCATCCTCTGAAATTAGGTAGGTGGTAGATAGGGCTTTGTTTTGGTGGTGATGTCCAGTGGTAGAGGACTCTCCCCAGCAACACTCTGTGAAAATTTAGGCACCAGGCAAAAACATTCCTAGTCAGGAGTGTAGGAAGGGTGGAGGAGGCCCTAGGGCTAGACTTGGTCCACCTGCCTTCACAGCCTGCCACCCAACCACCTGCCTGCCCACAATTGCCTGCCCACTTTCACCAGGCAGCACCTACCAGCCAGCCCCAACTCCTCGCCAGCCATGCCAACACAGTCTGATGACATCACAGAGAAGGCACGGCCACAATGCCCTATGCTAGCGAGGACAGGGCTGCCTTAAAGGGGCTGTCTGTTCTCAGTGGGATAAGGCAGCTTCGCATCAGCTCCGTTGCTTTGGAGAGCGGCCAGCGCAGCAGCTGGTGCTGGGTCAAAGCACCCAGCACGGGGTGGGGGGGAAGCGGGAGGCGTGGCCAGCGTCCTCCAGACGTGGTCCTAAGCATTTGCACCCTGCCCCATTCAGTGGTGGCTATGCCACTGTTCCTGGCCCCCCAAGCTTCATGAGATAGTTTGTTTTGCTGCATTGACTGTTGCAATTTTTATTCCTCTTTTTGTCTTTGATGCATTTATTCTGCATTTATTATTTTCTATATTCAGGGAGGCCCTGGTTGTCTTATTGTTCTTTGTTTTGACCTGGATGGCTTCCCAGTTTCATGCGAGCGGCCTCGGAAGCATTTGCGCTGAATTGTTGTTGTTGTTTTTCTTAAACAAATAAAGATAAATCTGTTCTGCAGCTGCCGCAGCAGTCTTATCCTTGAAAGCCTTAGTTGCAGCCCCGTTGGAACTCAGCCCTTATCCTGGAGCAGGACTTGGGACTTGTCCTGTAAAAAGGAAGAGTAGCTGTAATGCAAGGAAGGATTCCTGTACCTTTAAGAGTTGTCCTGCACATGCCAAAATCCCCTCTTCTTCACAGCAATTAAAGATACTGCAGGCCTCTCCTCCACTGGAAGCAGTCACCCTATGGTTGTTTATAATTTAGTGCCATCTATATGCATAGGTCTTTACAAATAGTGAGAAGAAGACAGGTCACCATCTAAAGGAGGTGCAAAGAAGACAACAGAGGAAGGGCAGGGAAGTGGATGCAGGCAGCCACATCGCTAGGGGAGGGTGGGCTGCTGGCACCTTGTGCATGCCAGCCACACCCCTGCATGTGATGTCACATGCAGGGGGCATGGCCAGCACAACATCACCTGGAAAGGTCCATTCGGCTGGTCAGGAGCTCATTTCCTAGCCAGCTTCATTGTCAGCTGGGTATTTCCTTCATTCTTTTCCCCAACGAAGAAAACATCCAGCCGACAATGATGCCAGCTGGGAATGAGGCTGGCTGGAGTCGTGGGGAGGAGCAAGCCAGGTGGCTCTCAGGTTCTGGGTGGCTCGTGTTCTGTGAACCCGTCTGCCCAATTATAGCTCCACCCCTGATGGAGGGAAAGAATATACTATTGCTTCATGTACACTAACTTGGGCTTAGTTACAGTGGTTGACTGGTTGTACAGCATTTCGCTTCTGTAACAGTCCACACTGGAGCTGCTATCGACTCGTAAGCAGCCTCAACACTGTAAAAAATGTTTTAAAAAATCAAACTGTTCAGACCCAGCGGCTGTAAAAGAAGCACTACCACAGTTTTCACCATTCCCTGGAATGGGGAAAAGCAACTCTAGCATTATTTGCACAATTGCTGAGTCTGATAGCGGGATCTTTTAAAAGGAGGAGAACTGGTTCTTACCTTGCTCTCTGCCATCGCATGCAGCGTCCTGCTGCAATGGCACTCCCCCCAAGAACCCACATGTGGTGCCAGGATACAGATGGTGCCCATGCATGCGCGGGTACCATTTGCTTGGTCAGCAACACCACACTGGCCATGCAGATGGTACCTGTGCATGCACGGATGGATGCCATGTGCATCGTGTATCACACATGGGTTCTTGGGGTGGAGAGTCATCATAACAGGAAGCTGCATGTAGCAGCAGAGAGCAAGTAAAGGACCTGCTCTCCTCCTTTTTAGAGGTAGTGCTGCTCCCCACTCCTTGCTCCCCACTCCCCACTCCCCCCCCCCCCCGCCGCCAGTAGTGCTGAACTGGTTTGGGAACCCCTGTCTTAGGATATGAGAGGGAAGAGAGAAGTGGGGTGAGGCAAGGTCATGGAAGGCTTGGAAGGAAAGAATAAGAAGTTTATGGAGGATCCAGTAATGTGACTACTATTACTAGACAAGTCCAGTACAAGAATTTAAGGGGAAGTGTCATGTGGTTGTAGTAATAAAAGAGATGGATGATGCAACAGAGTGCTGGACAGAAGTGAGATGACTGAAGTGGGGCAATGGGAGGCCAGCCAGTGCTGCTTCTGCTGGTTTCATGACTGTATTAATCGGCCAGGCTATACAAAACAACTCTTAACAGAACATTAATTCCATTCCAGAACTTTGTTTCCACCAGATGTTGTTAAAAAGGCCTGGTTCACACAATTGTTAAATCTAGGTTTAATGTGGTTATTGACATTGGCATGGTTGTGTGAAACCCACACCAAGGTAAGGATCGGAACATAGGAAGCTGCCATATACTGAGTCAGACCATAGGTTCATCTAGCTCAGTACTGTCTACATAGACCGGCATTGGCTTCTCCAAGGTTGCAGGCAGGAATCTCTCTCAGCCCTATCTTGGAGAAGCCAGGGAGGGAACTTGGAACCTTCTGCTCTTCCCAGAGTGGCTCCATCCCCTGAGGGGAATATCTTATGGTGCTCACCCATGTAGTCTCCACAGCAGTGCCCCTGCTCTATGCCCCTGCTAATTGGGCAAAGGGGCACCTTTTACCATGGTGATTCTCTTTATTTAGCAGGGGGAGAGTAACTGGCCCTATCCACCCCCAGCACAGTACTTGCAGTGACTGTTGCTGGTGTCTATCTTATGTTTCTTTTTAGAATGTGAGCCCTTTGGGGACAGGGTTCCATCTTATTTATTTGTTATTTCTCGGTGTAAACCACCCTGAGCCATTTTTGGAAGGGCGGTATAGAAATCGAATTATTATTTCTTGTTAACACAGTCAGACAGGTGTTATTGACTGGTTTGTTTTATCCAAACATCGAGTCCTTCCCAAGGACCTGGGATGGCTGAATTTTATTGTCAATTGTTATAGATATCGTCGCAGAATATAGGCTGTTCCCAGTAAAGCTGCTTTTTGTAATTGGCTGATGGTGATTTCTGTGGCCCCTATGGTGTTGAGGTGCTCTTCAAGGTCTTTTGGAACTGCTCTCCTCTTATGGATCTATAAGAACTTAAGAACAGCCCAGCTGGATCCGGCCCAAGGTCTAGCCAGTCCGGCATCCTGTTTCACAGTGACCCACCAGATTCCTCTGGGAAGCCCACAGGCAAGATCTGAGGACATGCCCTCTCTCCTACTGCTGCTCCCCCACAACTGGTGTTTAGAGGCATCATGCCTCTGAGGCTGGAAGTAGCCTATAGCCCTCAGACCAGTATCCATTAGTAGACATTAATATCTATAAGACAATCACAATGCCATCTTGGCCTTAAACCACCTTGGCATGGGTTCACACAATCCTGCTAATGTAGGTGACCCACATTAAACCTAGATTTGAGCAGTTTAGTGAACCAGGTCGTTCATTATTTTCAGTTAAACTATTTTGATAAACACTCACATGAAGGGGTTATAATGGCAATATTCTCTCTCTCTCTCTCTCTCTCTCTCTCTCTCTCTCTCTCTCTCTCTCTCTCATTGCTGTAGAAAACATAACATTGCCAAAATTTGGCTACCTTTGACTTTCAGCCCAGTATCACCTGTATCTCTTGCTTTATCAGAATATAGTCTACCATGTTTCTCTCCCCGCACCCCCGCACCCCCTGCTCTCTGCCTTGGAAGCAAGGAACCTGTGTGTTTCAATTACACTCTGGATTGAGTAACCCCTGGATTGATATTTCCCAAATATGAAGGTATAACCATAAGTTGCCTCTTCATCCCAGAAACCCACTGAGTATAATTAAACTGCCTCACACTTTTCAGAGGCTGATCCAAGCTTAAAACTGCCAACTGACCATCTTTAGATTCTACAAACTGCAGACCATTGGGGTACTTCCAATATGCCCTTCATCTTTTCCCACTGCAGTTTTTTGTTTAACATCTAGCCCGATTAAGAGATGGAGAACCTGAAAGCTCACTTCTTACTGCTGTTTGACCATTTAGTTGGCCCCAATAAACGTATATGGCTCTACTTTGGCTTGTGGATTCCCCCCACCCACCCCCTTAAATGGACCAATATGGCTACATACAAAGTTTGAGATGTGTGTGTGTATAGCATGCTACACTTTTATGTGCAATTTATGCTTGGGTCTCTAGGTGGTGCTCTTGGGATAATCAATGAGGCTAGGTTTTAACCTAGCAAACCCAACTTTAACCAAAACACGTTTGTGGGTTTTTGCTACATGAATACAAAGGATGGAAGCAACAGCTAAGGATGGGGTACATCTTCTTGTCCCATTACTGTAGTGCTTGATTTGAGTGGGAAGACAGGGTGGGGGGGGGGAAGTTCAGTGGTGTGCAATTAGCTCAAGTTAAATATTGAGGAAGGACAGAAGTGGAAGAACATCTGCTTGGCATGCAGAAACCCCAGGTTCAATCCCCAGCATCTCTACATAGGTAGAGCTGGAAAAGGCCCCTGTCTGAAACCCTGGACTCACTGCCAATTAGTGTAGATAATACTGAGCTAGATAATACTGCTGTAATGCAGCTTGATGGAGCCTTATACTGAGTCAGACCCCTTGTCCAGCTAGCTCAATATTGCCTACTCTGTCTGAGACTGCCTTTCAAAGCTTTCAGGCAGAGGTCTTTAATTGGAGGTGCCAGAGTGTGCTTCCGTCAGATCTTGTGCCTAGCCATGCTTTTTGGAAATCTGAACAAAATAAAACTCCAGTTATCATTTAGAGAGAGTTTGCTTTTCAGTCCTTCAATTCAGCATCACTGAATCAATGGTAACGTTTGGAGAATGTGCTCCTATGGCACGTTTACCAGTAAATGGTACATTTGGAGAATTTGCTCCTAGGGGTGCAGCTTCAGTATGCATCAGCAACCATTTTGAAAGCATAGCTGATATACCAGATAAATAAGTATGGTTGTGGGGTATGCACTTAATCCTAGACTGGCCTTGCAGCTGCAGCATATTCTCCAGGAGCGAGGCATTCTGTGGAATCATTAAGTAATTGCTCCCAAGTTTATGAAGACCAAATATCTTTCAGACACTGCAGAACCTACAAAAAGAAGTTCGTTGTTGAGCAAAGAAGACGCTATGGGCCAAGATAGTTTGTCATGGTGTGCATTTGACAGGAAGCTGCAGCCAATCTTGACTGGTGCACGTGCATAATCTTCCATTTTAGGGATACATGTAAAAATATCTTAGCTATACATAGAGCCTCCAATTCTGACTGAAACTATTCCTGGAGACACACACACACACACACCCCGCCAACCCCAACCCCTCAATGTTCACAGTATCAAGCAAGCTTGCTTGCTTGCTTGCTTGCTTGCTTGCTTGCTTGCTTGCTTGCTTGCTTTCTTTCTTTTATATACCGCCCCTCCAAAAATGGCTCAGGGCGGAAATTAACATTTCCAAGACTGTTTTCAGTAGTAACCTGGAGATTGATGCTGATTCCTGGATTCCAGGCCAATCCTGAAGGGCTAGCAACCCTCAGTGTACACTTATACAACGTAGTGTGTGAAGTAGCCCTAATTTCAAGGGTGCTTTCTGTGTGGGGAAGTGGCCTGAAATGTATTCTCCTCCATTGCTAATCTCTCTGGCTTCCAAGTCCTTCACTGTCCCTTAAAACATACTCTGACAAGTGGGAGATCTGCCCCTTAAAGGTCTCATTGCTCACCTCAACCTGTTTCCTATGGGTCCTCTGAAAGAAAGAAGATTAGTGCAAGCATAGCCTTGTGCATACAAGGAGCCTATCCCTCTCCACATGCAGAATAATTATTTTCACACTCCCATGTCTGCACATTTGCATAGTAAAGTGTGATGCTCTCCCTTTCATAGGAACATAGGAAGCTGCCAAATTCGGAGTCAGACCATTGTTTCATCTGGCTCACTACTGTCTACACAGACTGGCAGCAGCTTCTCCAAGGTTACAGGCAAGTGTCTCTCTCAGCCCGATCTTGGAGATGCCAGGGTGGGAACTTGGAACTGGAACTCGCTGCATGCAAGCATGCAGACACTCTTCCCAGAGCGGCCCCATCCCCTAAGAAAAATATCTTACAGTGTAGTCTCCCATTCAAATGGAAACCAGGGTGGACCCTGCTTAGCAAAGGGGACAATTCATGCTTGCTACCACAAGACCAGCTCTCTTCCCATTCATCCACTGGTTTGCATGTGTATGTAAGGCTGCCCACTCTGCATCCTGGAGACTTTCCCTCCAATATGGTTTCCAATATTTTTCATGGTGTCAAGCCATTAAAATCTCCAGATTGCTTTTGTCACCTGGAGATTGATGCTGATTCCTGGAGACTCCAGGCCAGTCCTGTAGAACTGGCAACCCTATGCGAAGGTTTTTGTGCATAGACCTCGTCCCTCTGTAGGTGGCATGTGAAGATCGTTAGCTTAGCTCTTTGGCCTGCAATCAACTTCTGTGTGCACCCAACTAGCTTGAGTTCCATGGTGCATATATGCCTGTCCCGTTGGGCTCCTGCACTGCATCATCCAGTGTGGGGAGGGGATGTGTGCCCTGGATTCCTGTGTCCTCACACACAGAGCCTTTCCTTCACAGTCCATTAGTACGATGCCCCAGAGAGGAGTCGGCCTCTGAAAGCTATATTAAAAGCTGGGTCAATACCGGCCCTTGTTCATGCCCTTGGAGAAAAGACTTCATTAATGATCACAGAGGAAGAAAGGTTGGAGAGATGGGTCTGGCATGCAGATGGATCAACAATCTGCACGTGAGGCTCTCTGTTAGGCTAGCAATACCAAAGCACCCACAATCCCTGTGTGGCTTCCTTAGCTATTTGATAATGTGCACATTGCACAACCTAAATCCATTATGAGAGAATTACTGCTGAGGCATATATGCTTATTGGTAGTCCTGCAGACAGCTTGCTGTTCTTGTTCCTTTGTTGTTAGTCTCCTTTGTCCTGGTTCTCATAATCATTTGAATCTAGGTTTAATGTGGGTTACCGACATTAATGTGATTGTGTGAACCCATGGCAAGGCAGGAATTTACTATTTACTATTTATCTCTGGCTATAAAACCGCCTTGGAACACTGGAACATAGGAAGCTGCCTTCTACCGAGTCAGACCATTGGTCCATCTAGGTCAGTATTGTCTACACTGACTGGCAGCAGCTCTTCACGGTTTCAGACAGGGGTCTTTCCCAGCCCTACCTGGAAATCCAGGAATTGAACCAGTTGCGCTACCACTGAGCTATAACCCCATTCCCTAAGCATATCTTACAGCAGACAGTACTCACATGTAGTCACCCATCCAAATGCAAAACAAGGCAAACCCTGCTTAACAAAGGCGACAGTTCGTGCTTGCTACCACAGGACTGGCTCTGCACCTTGGCACAAGTTCACACATTCACACTACTGTTGGAAACCCACATTAAACCTAGATTCAAATGATTGTGTGAACCAGGCCTGTGATTTCTAGGCACTCATTTATTTCCAGATCTGTTTAGGCTTCCTTGCTGGTTTCTTGATCATTTCAAATCATTCTTATTCCCTTTTCCTTTTCATAGATTGTGATAAGACACTAGGGCACAGAAGGCTTCTCTGAAATATGGAGGGAACAACACTTCTAGAGTTGTATAGCTGATGGACAGGAAATGGCTGTTCATGGGCAGCACTGCAGGATGGCCAGGTTGGTACTAGTATGGGCCCACAACCATCAGAGGGCCTACCCCACTGATGACCCCTAAACACCATCGGACAGGTGGCAGTGGTGGCATGAGAGACTCGTGCCACCACTGCTTCACCCAGCACTGCACCCCCATCAACAAATATGAGCATGTGCCAGAGGCCCTATATTATCACAGGGCCTTTAGAGCAGGGATGGCCAACCCGAGGCTCTCCAGCTCTGGTTGGACTATCTCACCCATCACCCCCCATCTCAATAAATTGGGAGTAAGGATGATAGGCATTGTAGTTCTGGGGAGCCACAGGTTGGCCACCCTGTTATAGGAGTTTCTTCCACTGGCTGCTGTGATGGGTAGGAGAACGAGGAAATGCCACATGAGTCTCCCAGACAAGAGACTCACACAGCAGCTCCTGCTCCTCCTGCTCTCCTCACCAGCCAATGAGCTTTCTCGCAGAGGTACCTGTAATTATGCAAGACTATTTGAGGCCCTTTGAGAGAAAGCCCATTGGCTGGTGGAGAGAGTGGGAGAAGGGAAGCTGCCACAGCAGAATTTGACAGTGGCAGGAGCTTGTCTTCTTTCTGCCTTCCATCCCCAAAGGCAAATAGAAGTGGGATGGAGTGACAGCTTCATGAGTGGGAGAGAAAAGTGGCTACTGCCAAAGACTGGCCCTCTTATTCACTGATGGGAAGGGGGGAGGAGCTGCCACCCACCAGTAAGTTTGGGGAACACAGGGCCCAATGTACCATGGAGGCCTCATGTAGGGTTTTGACCCAGAGCCTTCCACACCCCAACACCAGCACTGGTATTGTTAGTAAAAACAAAAAACAATCCCAGAGATATTTAGAATGCCTTTGTTTTACTTATGTGGAGCCATCTTCTTGAACACTTTCATCAGTAAAGCTCTCGCTGATTTAAATAAGAGTGTTACCTGTGTAAAAACAGGTTAATGAGGAAAGGAAGGCCATGTAACTGAATATTCTACCACCCAACTTCTTCTGCTACGACCTTGCAGAGCATTGAAGTTCCTCTGAGCTCTTCATCGAACTTCTTAGGCTTGTCAACTATCTGGCCTACTCTCCCCTCATTTTCTGCTGTTATCCATTTCCAGTGGCGAGTTTGTGTGTCTGTGTCTGTGTAAATAATACAGTCCCCAGATTCAAGGTTGGCACCAGGTTTGAGAGGGCCCTCAACAAGATGTCCTCTAAGGGTCTTCTGCCTACCTTTCTAGGCTCCCACCCTTGCCATGGAAGCTGATGCAGGTTTCTTTCATTCTCAGAGGGCCAGAAGCAGCAACGATGCAATGCTATGTGGGGCACTGTGGTGGTGGTGGGGAAATGGAGGGCAGAAGCTTCTGGTTAGAACATGGTTGTGGTTGTTGCCAGCCTACTGAGATCGAAATGAACTCACTTCTGCCAACACGGTAAGGGAAGGGGAAGCTACCCAGAAGCAGCCATCAATTGCTGGCTGGGCCCAGTCCCCCTCAGGTTCCTGGGCAGTCATCAGCAGTGCCCCTTAGGGTATTAGACACTTGGCAGCTGCCCAAGGGTGCCTAGTGCTAATGCTGGCCCTGTTGCCCCTCCCCCCGCCCGGCCTGGCCATGCTTTGCCCAATTCCTAGGACAGCAAGGAGCCAAAACAGAAAGACATTTTCAGGCTCTATGGCATATCTATGCTACAAACCAATACTGGTTTTTATATTAGTTATGGCTTCTCTCAAAAAGATCCTGAGAATTACAAAGGCAGTTTACACAACCGAAAACTGGATAGGAAAATCATCCTACCCAGCTTTGGGAGCTGTGCACACGCCTGATTTTTGATCGTGTGGGCAAACAAGAAGGTGAGAAGAGGAGGGGTGGACATATATGAGAGAAGAGCTGGGTCAGATGGCACCATCCTCCCCAGCATTTTAACAAGGTAGGAGGAAAAGCCATCCTGCCTAGCTCCTTTCTCACACATGATCACTCCCCCTTCCTCCTACCTAATTGTTTGCTCACACACAATTGAAAATCGAGAGTGTGTGCAGCTCCCGAAGCTGAGTAGGACGCTTACAGTCTTCTGAGGTAGAGTTGGAAACTCTGATGGAAGCTATTTCAGGAGATTCCCCCCTCCCCCCCCCCCACACACAAACATTTTATAACATCAAGCTCTTAAAATCTCCAAGATTGATTTCGGTAGTCACCTGGAGATTGATGCCAGTTCCTGGAGATACCAGGCCAATCCTGGTGGCTTGGCAACCCTATGTGAGGGTATAATGAACTCTCCATTTCAGATCTCTAGTCGCCTCACAGCACCAGTTCCCAGAATTCACTGGGGCTGAGGGGATGAGTTCTCTGAAACCAGTATGGGTGGCATAGACACATACTTAGTCTATAAGACAAGCATCAAGCAAATGCTAATCATGGCACAATGCACTGAGTGCAGGATCCACCTCTCTTTGTTTCCAGGCAACCCCCCCGGAACACTATACTTTATTAAAAAATAAATAGTTACAAAGTCATTTTTCCAGGTGAGAATATGGGATGAGCTTGATGAAGACAATGGAATGAGCATATAGATTCTGCTGCTTAGAAAAGACAGTTGCAGGTGATTCAGATGCTGGCCCAATTGGGAACCTTTCCTCTTGCCAGTGTTACTCACTTGGCTTGCTTGTGCCTCTGTGGGAAGGGAATGAAATTTCAAAAGGACCAGAGAAGGGTTGTGTTAACTACTTAGGGAGTTGTGGATACCAAGAACCAGAATGAGACAGCAATTAAATGTTACTGTGAGAGAGCATAGAAATCTAAAGTTATCATCTCTCCTGATGTAACATTTTAAATATGCAACAAATAATACACATGCAAATTATACCCCATGTCTTATTTTCCACTGCCCCCCATTAATCCCAGGTTGGTTGACACCTGCAACTTTCTTGACCTTCAGCAATAATATCAGCCACATTGGTAACAATTGGTCCCATTGCTGCTGCTGGCAGCTTAACAGAATATCTCTTATATTAGCCCAGGCTGCAGCAGCTATTATTCTGAGCAGAGAAAAGCCGGAGTGTGGAAATGAGGAGGAATGGCCTCAATTCTGTTCTGAATTCAGAGGTTTGAAAACCAATTTCTAACCTCGTGGCAGGTAGCCTGAACCATCCATCACCAGAAGAGCATCATGTTTATACATGATCAGGTTTTAAGAGTTAGTAGAAGAGGTACTGTGGGGCTTTTCCAACCAAGCACTGGTGCTAAAAATAGAAGGAAACAGTGGAAAACAAACATGGGATGGAAAGTCAGGATGGAGATTAAATGGCTGATTCCCGCCGGTACGAGAGTGCATCCAGGGGGATAGAAACTTGCAACCGTTCGAGATCCATGTGGCTCCCAAACTCCATCATAGGTATGACTCCTGCATCCTCCTCAGTTCCTCCTCCCAAATTTACTCTCACATCCAAGTCATCTTCCTCTTCCTCTTCATCCTGGCTGACAAGAGCCAGCTCATTCTCATAGCAGAAGGCACTAGGGGGTGGCGGAGGGGAAGGCAGGATGGTGATCTTGCTTTCCTGCAACTCCCGTGCAGAGCAGCAAGGGGTCCCAGCCACCTCGTAGGTCTTGTGGAAACGTGAATAGTCCACCTTATAATGCTTCTTCTCCTCAAAGACAACAGGCTCGAAACGGTGGCCCCAGATAATCTCGCTAGCCAAGTAGGAGCTGCGGGCCTGGGTGGTCATGGCTGTAGCTTCCACCATGCCCTCAAGGATGACGACAATCTCAAAGTCCTCCCTCTCCAGCTCTTCTTTGCCCATCCCATAGAGTGGGCTTTCCTCATCGATCTCATGGACAATAATAATGGGGGATACTAAGAAGATTCGGTCAAGGCCAATGTCATAGCCTACATTTAGATCCCGCTGGTCCACTGGAAGATATTCACCTTCCGCGGTCATGTAAGGCTTGATCAGCTGGGCCCGAACATGAGCCTCCACAATATGGCTCCTCCTCAAATTCCCCACCCGCCACATGAGGCAGAGTTTGCCATCACGCAGAGAGATGACAGCGTGGTGGCTGAAAAGGAGGGTCTGGGCCCTTTTCTTTGGGCGTGCCATCTTAGCCATGATGGTGCCAATCATGAAGGAATCAATAACACAGCCCACAATGGACTGGGCCACTACCACCATTATAGCTAGCGGGCATTCTTCCGTCACATAGCGGAAGCCGTACCCAATGGTTGTCTGTGTTTCTACAGAAAAGAGGAAAGCTCCCAAGAATCCATTGACATGCTTGATGCAGAGTTTTGTAGCAGTTGTCCCAATAGACCCACTTCCTGTGCTAGAGGCATCTAAGTCACCATGAAAGAAAGCAATGATCCAGAAGAGGAGGCCAAAAAACAGCCAGGAGACCAAGAAGGCTGCTGAGAAGATCATGAGCATGTAGCGCCAACGCGTATCCACACATGTCGTGAAGATGTCCGCCATGTAGCGCTGGGACTTGTTGCTTAGGTTGGCAAAGTAGACATTGCACTGGCCATTCTTCTTAACGAAACGGTTGCGTCGTTTCCGTCGGGGGGCATGGCCTTTCCCATTTCGACTGTGCCCATCAATGCTGCCAAGGGCAGAGACTTTATGCCCGTCCTCTTCAGTGGAGACAATACTGTACCTTTGAAGAGGCAAAATATATATATTAGTTAAAAGTGGGAGAGAGACAACTGCAGAGACCTTAAAAGACCTTTAGTGGCGCTGGAGGGAGTCTGCGCAACTTCCAGTCTCTAATTTAGGTTTTATTTAGACAAAAGGCTGGTTCTCACGACCAGCAGCTGGGTAGGAGGAGGAGCATCTAGACAGGCTCTTATGTGTGTGGTGTTCCTGGTTAACCCATTCCTTGATCCAGGCCAGCTTTTGAATGGTGCTTTAGTTTCTTTTTAGTCCAGTCCTGGACTAAAAGCTGAGCAGGCAAACAACAAGCAGCAAGAGCATAGTGAGCAGTCTGCACTTGCCTTTCTTGTAAATAATACTTATTTCATTAAACTATTAATATTCTTAATCTTACTCCACTGCCTGATCTTTGTGTGCCACAACTCTTTCCTCTGGATTCTACACAGTGCACTGCTGAGAAACGGTCATGTGTTGGCAAAAATTGAGGTAGGAGGAGGGCAAAGTGATGGTATGCTAGGGTGGGTAGGGTGGTGGTGGGCAACTCACATCATGTACCCAGCCGTGTATCAAGGGTGGAAGAAAAGCATGACCTGCACCATCCTTCCCAGACGGGGGCTAGCACATCATGCTAGCTTACCCCTCCTCCCAGAGGCGCTCTTACCCTTGGACTTCTGGGCACAAATCCAGGGCCTCCACACCCCCTGGCACCCCCCCCTCTTTAGTCTGTCCCAGGTGGTGTCACCACGCCGCACCATTGGCCCATGCTGTACCAGGCAGCTGACCATGACTGTGACCTGCACCAGGTGGCCGAGCATGACCTCTGCTTTAGAGACAGAGTGGGGAGTGGGGAAAGAAATACGTGGGATGGGGATATATTCAATTGCATGTTGAAATGTTTCTGCTAATACATATTTGCATAAATATACTTGTTTTATATTCTTACACTCTTGTGAGTTCAGTTGCTGTTTGTGCCGTCAAGAATCCATGTGTTAAAAATACTGCATGTGTCATGGTGTGTGTGTGTGTGTGTGTGTGTGTAGGGGGATGATGCTGAACTTGCAGCGGGGGTGAGGGTGGGACTCCAAAGGCCTTTAGGTCCAGGCTGCAATATTACCTAGATGCACCTCTGCCTCCTTCTGCCTCTGTTTTCACTGACACACAACTGTTTTTCAGGAGCTCCCATGGAGCTTAGAGTCTGGCTGGTTCCTCTTCCTACCCACCTGCTGGCCATGAGAACAAGCCCATTGTGTTTCAAACAAAGTAAAGTTGTGCCCCTCAAGTCAGTGTCAATGCCTGGCGACCAACAGAGCCCTGTGGTTGTCTTTGGTAGAATACAGGAGGGGTTTTGCCTCCTCCTTTGCAGTGTGAGATGATGCCTTTCAGCACCTTTCTATATCGCTGCTGCCCGGTATAGGTGTTTCAGCGGGGATGCGAACCAGCAACCTCTTGCTCCCTAGGCAAGTCATTTCCCCGCTGCCCCATTAAGTGGCACCTGCTACTATAACAGGCTGTATATTTGTTTTCTCAAAAAATAAAGATGCTGAAATTGAACAGCTAATAAAGATGGGGGCAGAACCTTCCTTCTGCCCTCACATCTGTGTCTGCAGTGAGGATCAGGTTTTGCCACCACTTCAAGGCCATCAGCTTTTATGAAATGAGTCACCACCAGAAGGCAGGGAGTGTATAATCCTCCGAATTGACTCAACCATTACTGCTCACCCTCTGTCACTACAGGCAGTGACTTATTCTCTGATCTTATCTGTCTAGCCATGACTGGGAGGCGGAGGAGGCTGGAAGGTGAGCTGCAGCAGCTGGGATGGGGGTACTCAGGGGAAGGGACCATACCTCAGAGGCAGGGCACATGTTTTGCATGCTGAAGGCCCCAAGTTCAATCTCAGGACTGGGAAATACCCTCTGAAACTTGGAGAGCTGCTGCCAGTCAGTGTTAGGTAATACTGAGTTAGATAGACCAATGATCTGACTCAGTAGAAGGAAGCTTCATACTTTCAGGGGAATGAGATCAGTAAGAACTGCACATGGGTGAAGAGGCAATAGATCATGCACACAGATCCACTACCTGCTTCCCCCACTAAAGGTAAAGTGTGCTGTCGAGTCGGTGTCGACTCCTGGCGCCCACAGAGCCCTGTGGTTGTCTTTGGTAGAATACAGAAGGGGTTTACCATTGCCTCCTCCCATGCAGTATGAGATGATGCCTTTCAGTGTCTTCCTATATCCCTGCTGCCCGATATAGGTGTTTCTGGGAAACATACCAGCAGGAATTTGAACCAGCAACCTCTGGCTTGCTAATCAAGTCATTTCCCCACGGCACTATTAAGTGGCTACATCCTTATTACACCAGACTTCTGGTATCTGTGTGAGCCCCCTGCTGGAAAGGAGGTCACTACACCAGAAGTCCAGTGTGGCAGCAAGCAACAGCAACAACACAAAACCAAACCAGAACTAGCATTTATGCTGCACAAGGATTCAGAAGGGAAATCTGTCAGGCTTCCAAATAGAAATTAAATAATGTCCAAAGCAGGAGTGTGAGGATTCACCCCAGCTTCACATAGTATGTTCTGAATCCTTATCTGTCCATACCCTGCACATGATGCACACGTCTGAATCTCCAGGACATCCAAATCTCTACATCCGGATAAAGCAGTGCTATGGAGAACACTGCAGCATTGCAGTGTTCACAGATAGTACTACCAAGGCACTGAAGCACAACTGATGGGTACACACACATTCTCCTCCAGCAAGGAAGTCCACAACACAGACAAAACGTTAGGAGTCTCCAAGACCAGCAAGGAGAAGTGAGTGCAATCCACACAAGAGGGCAAAGCAAATAAGGTTTTATAACAGTTTAACTCTGAATTGCATACAACTGGAAGTTTCTATTTTCTGTTCCGTTCTGGTTGTTGATCTAATTGTGCATCTGTGACAATGTTTATACACTTCCCGAATTCAAGACAATTCTGTTGCTACAGCAACAAGCGTGTCTCTCAGCATCCTATATCGAAAGCCAAAGGTGTAATTTAGAGATCAACAGACAAAGGGTTGGCAGATACCCTGAAAGAAACTCCCTCTCTCCAAGTGCTGTTTGACCTGCCTTTGTCTCTTTTCCCCTCAAAATATGCCACCCTCTTTTTCTCTCTCCATTTTACCCTCATGTGAGGAGGATTGCTGCTTCTGTTTCATCACAGAAAGTTCTGCTTGACATCACCCTTTTCTCAGAAGATGCTGTCACAGCAAACACCTAAAGTTGATCTTGTAACATACTGTGGGCAAGAGAGAGCACTTACTTACTTACTTCATATGTTCATATCCTGCCTTAAAACGTATTATTTCAAGGCAGCTAACACAGCCATCATAGGAACATAGGAAGCTGCCTTCTACTGAGTCAGACCATTGGTCCATCTAGCTCAGTACTATCTGCACTAACTGGCAGCAGCTCTCCAAGGTTTCAGGCAGGTGTCTTTCCTAGCCTTACCTGGAGATGCTGCCAGGGATTGAATCAGAGACCTTCTTCATGCAAAGCAGATGCTCTGCCACTAAGCTAAAGTCCGACCCCCCATCAATACTACCCATAAAAGGCCAAACAAGATAGGATGTTAAATGTATAATTGTCTAGTTTGGGGGTTTAATTTAATGCAATGTAAAAGCAGTAGCCATTTGTTTCAATCACACCTTCAGGAGTCCACAGCAGCTTTGAAGGTTGGGAGGGATCTTGGAAGTCTGCTAACTGAGCAAAGAGGCATCTTTTTAAAGTGGTGATTCTCTTTATTGAGCAAGGGGAGAGCAACTGGCCCTATCCAGCCCCAGCACAGCATCTCTCCAGTGGCTGCTGCTGGAGTCTACCTTACGTTTCTTTTTTAGATTGTGAGCCCTTTGGGGACAGGAAGCCACTTAATTTAATTTAATTTAATTTAATTTAATTTAATTATATCTATGCAAACCACTTTGGGAACTTCTGTTGAAAAGTGGTATATATATATTTGTCATATTTGTCTTCATCTTCTAGTCCCACCCACTGCTCAGTGCAGGAAACTCATAGCCTACATCCCTGGCAGATGGCCGTCCAGCTTCTGTTCGAAAACCTCTAGAGAAGGACTGGCCACCACTGCATGAGGCAGGCTGTTCCACTGTCAAACAGCTCTTACAGTTCAGAAACTTCTCCTGCTGTCTATACAAGGTTCACTCATATGAAAACCACATGACAGCAATACACAAGCTCCAAGTTAGTGATTTGGTCTGTTACGGGCAAAGATTTTAAGGGGCTGCCTGCTAAACTTGGGGAGAAGTGTATGACCACTAGAAGAATCATGACACCTAGATAGAAGGAATTGCTCACCTGTTTACTCGGATGCTGCCCATGACTCGCTTTATCATGAGGTAATTCTCCTTGTAGAGATGAAGGGTTACAGGTGTTATGTAAATGCGAGTGGGTGTTGCACAAAGGAATACACCCAGGACAAGGAAGTGATGCCTCAGGCTTTAGTGGACAACAGCAGGGGTCATATTTGCAACCAATGTAAGGTAGAGACACCTGTATTAGAGACAAAAATTCAGAAGGAAATAACAGAAAGGTAAACAATCAGTCTCTTTGCCCAGCCAGTGATAGCATAGGGTGCTCTTGCTATCTTCACATTCATTCCTGCAAACAGGGCAAAGAGGCACCATTTACCGTGGCAGTTCTCTTAGGGAGGATAGCAATTGTCCATATTCAGCCTAGCATATAGTCCTTCCCAGGGGCTGTTTGCTGGTTTCTGTTTAGATTGTGAGTTCGTTTGGAAAAGGAAACCTCCTTCTCATTCTTTTTCTAGTTGTTTTAATTCCTTCAACGTGTAAACCACATGGTGGTTTTGTTTTGTTGAAAAGTTCTCTCTCTCTCTCTCTCTCTCTCTCTCTCTCTCTCTCTCTCTCTCTCTCTCTCTCACACACACACACACACACACACACACACACACACACCCCAATATCATCATTTGGAGAAGAATAATGACATTCTTTTCTGGGTAATCTTTTGACTGACATGATGCATAGTTCGAAGGTCGATGGAAGACAATGGCTGCAGCAATGCCAGGATAACCAGCTATGAGCCTTACTGCCGTTTCCTCCATCCATACAGTAATCCTCGCAGTGCTACCACCAGTTCACCCAGAGGTGTTGCTGCTTCCAGGTCTAGAGCAGGGATTCTCAACATTGGGTCTCCAGATGTTATCGGACTTCAACTCCCATAATCCCCAGCTCCAGTGGCCTTTGGTTGGGGATTATGGGAATTGAAGTCCAAAAACATCTGAGGACCCAACGTAGAGAATCCCTGGTCTAGAGCAGCAGCCCTGCCAATGTCTTAATACTGTGCATCATGTCAGCCAATACTGTATTTACCCAAATAGAAGATGACTGGATTTAAGACAACTCCCTTAAAAAACAGAGCTTAAATACAGGTTATAGTTATATTTATTTGAAAGGAAGAGGACTCTTAATTTAATATCTATCTCTCTCTCTCTCTCTCTCTCTCTCACACACACACACACACACACCTAATATCACAGAATTTGGGGTGGAACTAGTCTTGGATTCAGGTAAATATATTTATTATTATCGTGGTTGTGGTTGTAATAAAAAAGGGGTCTTGGTAAAAGACCGAAGAATATTACCCTTATAATAAGTTTTGGGTCAAGGCCCCAAGCAAACCATAAAAACACAGTAAAGGACACATCGTCACAACAACTTCCATAGTCTGATCTCATTCACTGGGTAAGAGTACATATATCAAATGTGTTTAGCAGACTTTTTCAACATATGTGTTCATTGTAGAAAAGTAAACAAGATGTAACCCCAAGAGTACAAAAATAGTGTTGATGTAGTCAACACATGCCAAAAAGCTACAATAGATTTGACTTGGTGATGTAGTCAACACATGCCAATTTCTATAATATATTTAGGTCACATTCTATAATACAAACATCCTGGGAAACTATGTTGAACTTGGTAAATGACATGCCAGATTATTTATATCACATTATCCCGAGACAGCATTGTTATGCTGTCTTAAAGACAACATGGATGGAACTGACCTTGAACTAATGATACAGTTGCTCACAGCTGCCAAGATGCATATCAGCAGCTTACTGGAGGGAAAACATGAATCTCCTCTGACCTCAGAGGGGTATTTTAGGGTATGAACTACTGCCCTCAGGACAAAGCTGGCAAAACTGTGAATGCTGCAGAGATGAATATAGTTACCAGTTTCTTCCTTTTCATTAAAGCAGGGGTTCTCAAACTTGAGTCCACAGATCTTCTTGGCCTACAGTGGCCGGGCAAGCTGGTCCTGACACAGTACCAGACTTTCTGACCAGCAATGGGAGGTTCACCTGGCTTCATCACTTTGTTCTTTTAGATGCCAAGTAAAGACCTTTTTGTTCACTCAGGCCTTTTACACTTTAAATTTAAATTTAAAAAAATTATCTGATTGTAACTGATTTTTAAAAATGTAATTGTTTTTGTATTGTATTTTGTATTTTCTCCCCCCCTACACACCCCATTTTTGATCTGTTATAATTTAATGTGTGTTTTTATCTCATGTTTTAATGCTGTGTTGTAAGCTGCCCAGAGAACAATTTGTTATGTGGCAGCTAACAAATAAAGTATATTATATTATATTATATTATATTATATTATATTATATTATATTATATTATATTATAATGTATGAATGACATTGAATGGCCATTGTGGCTGAGGGTGATGGGAGCTGTAGTCAACAACATCTGGTGACCCAAGTTTGAGAACCCTGCATTATAAAATTATAGAACTGCAGCATCAGAAAGACTTTTCACAAAAATCAGTGCTACCCACCCAGCTCTCTAGTTAGGGGCAATAAACTCTGGCAGCAAACCCCACACCCATTTCTAAGAATTTTGTTGGTGGGATCATCAGGCATCCACTTAAAGTTCTGTTAACAATTCTTTCCTTTATTTCCCCCTCCCATTTGCATCATCTCCCACAGGAAGATCTCTGCATACAGTGGGTACACTTTCTTGCTCAGGGTTGGGAAAAATATTGAAATCCACGTAGTTCAACCCTCTGCACTGAGAAAGGATCTAGCCTGCTCAAACAGATTTTAAAGAGATTCATCTGTATAAGGGAATCATAGAATCACAGAGTTGCAGAAGGCCTTATAGAACACATTAGGAGCATAGCAAGCTGCCTTATACTGAGTCAGACCACTGGTCCATTTAGCTACGTATTCTCTACTCTGACTGGCAGCAGTTCTCCAAGGTTTTAGCCAGGAGTCTTTCCCAGCCCTACCCAGAGATTGAAACTAGGACTTTCTGCATGCAAAGCAGATGCTCTACCACTGAGTTATGGTATGGTCCCATCCCACCATATTATCCAACTCCTTGCTCCGTGCAGGAAATCCAGAGCTAAAGCATATCCAACAGATGACTGTTCAGCTTCTGCTTGAAGATCTGCAGTGAAGGAGAGCTAACTCCCACTGGTAGATAACTGGTTGTGTTGCCCTTACAATTAAGAAGTGTCTTCAACCTAAATCTACTCCCCTTTAAGTTAAACCCATTAGACCTTGCCCTGCCCTCTGGGGCAGCAGAGAACAAGCATATTCACACGACATGAGCTGCCTGGGTTACCCTTTGGATATTTGGATACATCAGAGCCCTTTGGCTATTTGAAGACTGCTCTCATGTTTCCCCTCCTTTTCTCCATGATAAACATACCCCTTCAATTTTCCTCATAGGCTTTGCTTTCTAGACCTTTGGCCATCTTTGTTGTCTTCCTCTAAACCCATCCCAATTTTGGCTCCATGATTGTTAAAGTGCAGCACTCAAAACTGGACAGAATATTCCAAAGGAGGTTTGACTGGTGCGGAATTAAGTGGAACCATTCCTTCTCACGACTTGGAAATGATGTTTCTAGTAATGCAGCCTAAAATCATATCAGCCTTTCTTGCTGCTTCATCATACTACTGACTCATCTTGCAATCCCAAGACCTTTTTAACATGTACTATTGACAAGCCAGGTATACTCCAGCCTATAGAACAGAACCAGTGTGTAGAATCAGCACCCCAATAATAACTGCTACCTGAGGCAACCACCTCACCGTACCTCTTGTTTCCTGCTTGCAAACAAGACAGGATATGAACCAACCTTGCTGCGCTTTGGTTTCTTGGATGAAGGATGGAATATACATAATAAGCAGCACATATGGCCCTTGGTTATAGCATGCCACCAAGAGCAGAAAAAACAAAGGTGCTCTAAGAAAAGAGGTGCTTGTGGGCATGCATAGAATCATAGACTATTTGAGTTGGAAGTAACTTTGGAGGTCTGAGAGTCCAACCCTCTGCTCAGTGCAGGAATGTTTCCTATCTTGTGTTGTACTGTATCTGTGTAAGCACATTCCTTTTGCAAGAGCCAACTCTCTTCCATTTTCTGAGGTGAGCCTGCTGATACGAACACGACAAATATTTATACAGTCGTCCCTTGCCAACCGCAGGTGTCCCAATTGAGGATTTTAGTATCTATGACTGGGAAATTGTGGCAGGTCTCACCAACCGCGACCTAAGTATCCACGGTTTGGAGAGATTTTTTTTGGAAATTTGGGGTTTGGGGAAATTTCAGGATCAGGGGATCAGTTCCAGGGGTCAGGGGGTCATTTCTGGGGGTCAGGAATGATTTCTGGGGGTCAGGGGGGCAGTCTTTTCTATTTTAACTGGTTTTTTCCAGTCTTTTTGTGACTGTGATTCCCCTAACCCCGTTTCCCATTGGTTTTAATGCCCTGTCAACTGCAAATTCGCCAGCCGCAAGGTTTTCCAGGAATGCAACCCTCACGGTTGGTGAGGGACAACTGTATATCACTTTTCAACAAAAGTTCCAAAATGGTTTACAAATAAATAAGATACCCCGCTTTGTTGGAAGCAGACCAGAGTGGGACCAATGCTGACTGCACTTTGTGCATGGCCAAAATCAATGAGCATGAGGTTCTTCTTCTTTCCAGGTAACCAGAATGTAAAGGAGGGCAGAGTTCCTGTGCCTTTCATATGTAATAAATTGGTAGACTAATTTATAATAAATAAATTTGTAGACTAGAGGAAGGGATTTTTCAGCAGGTGCTACTGTTCAAAAAATACTTTTCTAAAGCTGTGTTAGCTGACTTTTCCTTTTTAACATAACTATGATGGATAGAAGTGCCTCTCTTTGGCATCGAGAACTCAGGTCTTCCTGACTCTCTTGAGCATCTCGCTTAAATAAAAGATTGTCCTTGGTTCTCTTTCATCTCCTACTGAGCAGAGAACAGTGGACTGTCTCTTCCTCAGACTCGTTTCAGGGATGTTTGCCAATTCTCTCATTAGTAGTTCATAAAATATTAATAATGCGGGAGTGACTATGACTAGTGCTCAGATTACAGGAGGGAAGCCCATCTGCCTTCCCTTTTATGCCAGTCTCTTTAGAAAATGTTTTTAGAAGTCAAGGGGACAGGGTAATTTGGTTAAAATTGGGGAAAGTCTGGGAGTATAATTTGTGTATTTCATTAAGGTCGCCCCCCCCCCCCGCCATAATTTGGGCACTGTGGTTTTGACCTTATTCACAGGGATTTAACCAGAGTGAAGCATTAATTGTTATTGTTTAGTAAATTTCCTAGTCCTACCTAGAGGGCAGTTGATTCCAACAGTAACATAGATTCCAAGGGGAGATTTTACAAGGCGTCTATATAACATTTAAACATGTTGCATGATTTCTTAGCACCACCCGCTGGCCATCTGCTGACAATCTGTGAAAAACTCATGCCCAGCAGATGGCACTAAGAAATCACATGACATGTTTAAACGTCATGTAGATGCCCTGTAAATTCATCCATCAGAATTTGTCTTCATGTTAGAATAAACTGCCATCTACACAGACCACTAAAGAATGTTCTGCATGAAAGGACAGGGTATGTTACATGGCCTGTTAAAAACTGACTTTCTGAATTTAATGAACACATAATAGTAGATTATTTTCTTTTGCTGGATGACCTTTTTTAATTAGGAAAACCAGGGTGCAAGACTCATCCCAGTGAGCAATTGTGCAATTCCTCTTTCAGACTGAAACTCCACCCCACCCACCGCAGGACTAATGCACCTATAAAAGTTGCATGACTGGTGGAAATTCAACAGGAAAAGCTTTATCTGTTAAATATCTGCCTATCATGCAGCAGTTAAAGGCATAACAGTGCTGCAAGGAAAAAAAGGTGCTTTGCCTGTTCTCTTTTGCCACACTGCTGCAGAAGCACAAGTGCCATAGGCCAAGGGGTGCTGAAGAAAGGTTTTGCCAGTGAGAATTAAAGAGAATTTTAAAAGTCTTGGAACAAGAGAACAATCTTTGTCTCTGAACCACTGAAGTGAGGCCTCCTAATCAAGGCATAGGAATATTAGCAGTGCAAAACTTACATAATACTCATGATCATCACAGATTCAACTACTGGGGGCAGGTTTTGCATGGGAACCATAACTTTGGCAAAGGAAAATCATAAGGGTGGTTCTCACGATGATTAATAGGGTAGGAAAAACCTAATTAGTGGGCTGTGTGTTCTCCTGATTGGCCATCGTGAGAATCAAGGTAGAAGGAGGGGGAAATGCTCATCTACAAGTTGGGTACGGAAGCGGGAGGCAGTAGTGAGCCCAGAACTTGTACCCAGAGGGTGGAGGGAAAGCATTCCTCCTGCCTCCTGCCTCCGTACCCAGCTCACATATTAATGTCATCCCCTCCTCCTACCTTGAATGTAGAATTCTCATGATGGCCAATCAGGAGCACACACAGCCCTCAAAATAGGCTTCTCCTACCCTAGTAATCATCATGGGAATAGCCCTAGAGTCTCTGAATAGGTTTGTGCCCAAAAACAAGAGAGCCAAAATCCACACACAGCTGGGAGCAACAATGTAGGAACTTCAGCACACTCAAGCTGAAGACTTACAGAGGATGCAGGACTAGCAGAAATAAAAGGCTGCAGAAAGGCAGGCAGGTAGTGGCAGGATTTGGGAGATGGCACTCAACAGTGAGGCTGGAGGTGTTTTCACCCATGAGACTCATCTTGCTTCTGTTAGTTTGCAAAGTGAATAGAAAAACCTCCATTGGCCAGGATGCTCGTCCATATGACAAATGCCTCTCTTCTGTTTCCACATTAACAATGACCATATGTTCACTTCAATGCCATATGCTCACTTCAGTGTAGGCCTGACATGTGAAAACACAATCAGGGCCAAACAACATGTCACATTAACGACATTAATGGTTCTTTCATGCTTGGGTCCCCCACCCCACACATGAACAGCATTCGTAGGCGGTCTGATCTGGATCAGGACTACGATGGGAGCAAAGAATTAAATAACATCTCCCTACTGCAGCAGTTCCAGTCAGATTCCTCCCTGTACCTCTCAAAAATGGAACATGTGGCCCCGTGTGCTATCCTTGCCACGCCCCATGCATCTGATGTCAGACATTGGGGGCGTGACTGGGGTGGCGGAGGCCGGCGGCGGCAGCCTGGACAAGAGACGCCGGCGTCTTCCTACACCACTGCTCGGTTCCAATTTCCAGAGCAGTATTCCATCTTTGGATGTGAACATAAATAACCCTCATGTGTGAAAACACCTTTTGATGGCACACTCTCTCCAAGCTGTGCTCCTAGCTCCTAACCGCCTGTCTGTAAAAAGCTCCACAAAGGACCTGCACATTGTGCCAGCCTCTTACAATACAGCTTTGAAATAGAGCACCCAAAGCATTAGTATATGAAATTAATATTCCATTATGTAATAAAAGTACTTCTGGGGGAAAGAGAGAGGTTGCTTATTTGAAGCCATACAATGCCTCAACAAATGAGCAAACAGTGAAGTCTCCACGGCACTAAAAGAACATACACTCGCAGGCAAGAGAGAGTCCCCTAGGCTTGTTTCTTCTCTCCATCTTCCTTTTCAACTTCAGACATTCGGCCTACAGATTTAAGGAGGTCAGCGACAAGTGTCAGTGTTTCGGCTCCAAAGACCAGCTGATGGATGGTAGCATGGGCATGATTGGTGACCCTGAGGAGGTTCTGCAAAGCAATGTCGACGTGCTGTTTCACCGCCCCCATGTTGGCAGACCGGCCCGACCGCAGACTATCATTCTCCATCTTGTAGCAGGCCACCTCAGCCTGGAGGAAGGACATCTCTTGCTTCATCTTCTCCATCTCACACTCCGCTTTCAGTGCTCTCTGAGTCATGGACTGGAGGTTGTGTTCCGCCTGTTGCATCAGCGCTTCCAGATCCTGAGCTTCCTTCTCCTCTTTAGTCACTGTGGCTTGCAGGGTCCTCTCAAGGTTTCTCACCATCTGTGTCTGGCTTTCTGAGAAGTTCTGGATCCTTTTGATCTTCCTCCTCAGCATAGAATTTTCTTCTTTGAGCTCTTGATAGCTCAGCTGGGGAGATCCATACTCTACGTCTCCTATAGGCTCTTCATGGGCAGCATAGCCTTCAGCTGCCTTGGCATGAGAAGGACACCCAATACATGCTTCATTGTTACTGAAAGGCCATGAAGAAAAAGATTCCATCCCGGAAAGCGTGGCTTGGTTGTAATTGTATGGACCACACTGGGCGACATTGGTGACCCTGGACATGTGTGCTTTGTCATAGACAGATGGTGGATACGTCCCTGTCCAATCTTCATCATCTGACAGGTTATCAGAAACTGTTGGCTCCTTGTATAATGGCTCTTGAAAATCCAGGCTTAAACCCAATGGTTCAGGGGACAGAGGCACTTCTTCAAGGTCAAGGGCCTGCCTAGCCATTTTCTTTCTGTAATTTCTATTTTTTGCTTCGTGTTGTCTTGTTGAACAGCGGGTCTTATTTTTAGCCAAACCTTTCACAGAAGATGCGGCTGGGTCATCTGGATCTTTCAGCTGACTGTCTCCAGGACTTATGAGACTCTTGCTGTGCTCTGGAGGAGGTTCTGTATGGTGGTGGTAGCACGGCTGGATTTTCTCTTCCTCCTCATTCAGGCCTCGGGAATGTGAGCAGCCTGCAAGAAGTGGCCGTGGCATTTTGGGGGGGGTTCAGTTGGCTTTTACAGGAGTTTCATCCTTTCAGATTTAGCACCAGGCCAGTCCCACGTCTTCTCCAGTGGTTTAGCCAGTCCTGTCGACTGGTGTGCCAGTGCTGTTTGCCTCAGCACAATTTAATGATCTTCTGAAGCATCTGAATCTATGCCTTGTAAGTGTGTGTATCTTTAATAGTGAAGGAAGCAGAAGTTACTTAGATCTATGATGTCACTGGATGACAGTATTTCATTTTGTGACTTCATCAGCTTGGGAGAGGCACATAGCTAGAAAGGCTTTTATAGTATTTTCTGCCAGCAAAGCTGAAATGTACTAGTGATGATGAGTGCACAAGCTGAGTTCACAGCTTTCACAATCCAACTATGAATCCTTATATCACCTCGAATAGATTATCATACCATGCACTACCTCCAGTGCCAGAAACTAGCTAGAACAATCTTTATCTAGTGAATCAGCATCCACAGGTGGCTTGCAGGCAACCTGACTTAAGATGTCTCACACATGACATTTATTCTTTTTTTCCTCTTTAAAAGGAGAAATATAAAGATTGGAAGCCAGAGGAGGGAGAGAAGGAAAAACTGAGGGTATGTTAACACAAACAATGTATACCAGTTCTATGATAGTTTAATTGTAATAACTTCCCCATCCACAGAAAATTTTGGGAATTATCATTTCATGCAAATACTAAAATACTTTCTGTCAGAGATCTCTGCACTCCTTCCAAACATGGTGATTCTCTATTTAGCAGGGGGAGAGTAACTGGCCCTATCCACCCCCAGAACAGGACCTCCAGTGACTGTTGCTGGTGTCTATCTTGTGTTTCTTTTTAGATTGTGAGCCCTTTGGGGACAGGGATCCATCTTATTTATTTATTATTTCTCTGTGTGAACCGCCCTGAGCCATTTTTGGAAGGGTGGTATAGAAGGCAAATAAATAATAATAATAAATAAAATAATACACACATAAATTTAAAATGTTAACAGTTGGGCTATTAGTTACTTGTTTATCCCTTGGTCAAAATTGGGGTGGATTGGACCCTATCTGAGATGAGGGAGGGTGGAAATTCCAAAGCTTTGTGTTCACTGTTCTGTAACTCCATTCTATAGGTCAGGGTCAACTTGAATGAGGTTAAGTGCCCTGTGGTGTTTCATACACACACATACACAGACACACACACACACCCCTCATAAGATTTTCTAAAATTGCAGTTTTTACTAATATTTTATTTATTATTAAATTTAATATTTTATATTTTATTTTATATTTTATTTATTTTATTTGCCAACTTATTTATTTATTATTTCTCTGTGTAAACCGCCCTGAGCCATTTTTGGGAGGGCGGTATAGAAATCCAATTAATAATAATAATGATACACTGGAACATCTGCAAAAAATACAAGCTACCTGTAGCCAAACATTGGTGGGACCATAAAATTGAAAAAGTTGAAGAAAATGAAGATGTAAAAATATTATGGGACTTCCGACTACAAACAGACAAACATCTGCCACACAATACACCAGATATAACTGTAGTCGAGAAGAAAGAAAAACAAGTCAAAATAATCGACATAGCAATACCAGGGGATAGCAGAATAGAAGAAAAAGAAATAGAAAAAATCACCAAATACAAAGATCTACAAACTGAAATTGAAAGGCTGTGGCAGAAAAAGACCAAAATAATCCCAGTGGTAATTGGAGCCCTGGGTGCAGTTCCAAAAGACCTTGAAGAGCACCTCAACACCATCGGGGCCACAGAAATCACCATCAGCCAATTACAAAAAGCAGCTTTACTGGGAACAGCCTATATTCTGCGACGATATCTATAACCATTGACAATAAAATTCAGCCATCCCAGGTCCTTGGGAAGGACTCGATGTCTGGATAAAGCAAACCAGTCAATAACACCTGTCTGACTGTGTAAACAAGATGATGATGATAATAATAATAATAATAATAATAATAATATAGATATTGAGGTGTTGACAACCCCTATTACATTGCATGGAAACTGATACTCCTCCCTCTCCCCTCCTGGAGACGGACTGGCAAGCAGGTTGACACAATGAATCTATGAGGCAGAAGGGCTCCCACAATGAGCCTTTGAAGTACCCCTGCCCGCCCCGCCGCCGGTTCACAAACTCCTGCTTGAAAATCCCTGCATTAGAAAATCTTGGACTAGAACGGGGGTAAGCAACTTTGGCTCTCCAGTTGTTGCAGAGCTACAACTCCCATCATCCACAGACACAATCCATTGTGGCTGGGCATTGTGGCCGTTGTACTTCAACAATGTTTAGGGTTGCTGACTAGGGACTTTTATGGAGGAACCATTGCACTGCAACCATTTTCGGGACCAAATAGCCTTTTTTTTTTTTTTTTTGCATGTGTTGTGCATAAGACATAAGAACATAAGAACAGCTCTGCTGGATCAAGCCCAAGGCCCATCTAGTCCAGCATCCTGTTTCACACAGTGGCCCATCAGATGCTGCTGGAAGCCTACAGGCAGGAGTTGAGGGCATGCCCTCTCTCCTGCTGTTACTCCCCTGCAACTGGTATTCAGAGGCATCCTGCCTCTGAGGCTGGAGGTGGCCTATAGCCCTCCAGCTAGTAGCGGTTGATAGACCTCTCCTCCATAAAGTTACCCAAACCCCTCTTAAAGCCTTCCAAACTAGTAGCTGACACCACATCTTGTGGCAGAGAATTCCACAAGTTGATTATGAGTGGTGTCCAAAGTTCTGGGGAGTAGCTGGAACATTTTGTTCACTCCGAACACGTTGCAGCTTCTCTTCCTCTGTCTCCTTCCCCTTCCTACTGATCATCCATCCAGTGGTGAATCCAAAAGAGGGGCTGTGCTTCAGATTGCAGATCCAGGCGATGCAGGAGCATGGACACGTGGGCCCAACAGGTGCAGCTGGCTTCCTTCATGTGGTGGCAGTGAGAAGTTAGCAGTTAGCTAACTAACTTTACTCAGTTAGCAGTTACAGTAAAAAGGCACCTTTTAAAGTGGCGAATCTCTTCTATTTAACATGGGGAGAGCAACTGGCCCCCAGCACAGCATGCTTTCAATGGCCAATGGTGGTGTTACCTTGTGTTTCTTTAAAATGCCTGTGAGCTGTTTGGGGACAGGGGAGCATCTTATCATTTATTTTTCTTTGAAACCCACTGTGAAACCTTCCGTTGAAAAGCAGTATATAAATGTTTGTGTTCGTAGAGAACAGCAAGCGAGCGGGAGGCCATGCACACCCTGCTGCACCAGCAGGCCAAGAGGCTGGCTTGGTAGCTAGCTGGCTGCCCTGCCTTGAGCCAAGAGGTGAAGCTGCTGGCCTGGCTGGGGAGAGCAGGCTGGGTGACCCATGGGGAGGTGGTAAAAAACCTAACCAGGAGGTGAATTTACAGTTAAGAAGCCGGGGCCTTGAGAAAACAGCACCAAGGCACCAGACTGAGCAGACATACAGCATACCTGGTCATTGGCTTCACAGCAGTGAGCTATATTTATTCTCAAATTTTTCAATTTTTATCAAAATATTTTATTTTATTTATTTATTTGATTGATTGATTGATTGATTGATTGATTTCTACACCGCCCCTCCAAAAATGGCTCAGGGCAGTTTACAAAGAGAAATAACAAATAAGTGATGGATCCCTGTCCCCAAAGGGCTCACAGCCTAAAAAGAAACATGATAGACACCAGCAACAGTCACTGGAGGTCCTGTGCTGGGGGTGGATAGGACCAGTTACTCTCCCCCGCTAAATAAAGAGAATCACCATGGTAAAAGGTGCCTCTTTGCCAAGTTAGCAGGGGTTAAAATATACATATATATATATAATCCCAATACACATACAGTATGCATATTTTATGCAAAGTGGAGACTTTTTTGGAGACCTTTTTGTAGAAAGCATCCTCTACATCCATCTTTTTGGTAATGGATATCAACTTTTTTTAATCACCTGGACCCGGCAACCCTACCAAGGTTGCCTACCAAGGATGAATGGTCTGATTCAGTATAAGCCAGCTTTATGTGCTCATTGCATATGTAGAAAAAACATAGAAATGTGCACACCAGATTTTATTGATCTATCTAAATATTCAAGGGAGATAGCAAATTATAAACCAAAAGGAAAATGCCAAATGTGTGAATTAAACCAGGGTCTCACTGTGCTCAGCCAACGTAGCAAATGAAGGCTATGAAGGAGGGAATGCAATCCAATGTGTCTTTAAAAAAATTTTTTTAAGTATAAATAGACCAAGTATATGCCAACATTCCCAATCTGTCCTCCCAATGATTATTAATAGACTGATTTCTGTAGGTCACCCCACTCCCCAGTGCTTAAACAGAAATTTTATAAACATGCTCCTAATTGGTTACATTTTGGGTTAGGAAGAGGGGCGTGGTGGCTCCCCACACCCTCCAGTAGTCCTAGGAGCAATGCAAACAAAAAAACAAACCACACACATACAGAGAACAAAACAAACGGTTGGAAGTTAAACCATCTTCAGAGCGTGACTCAGAGCTATTCATAGCTCCATAAAGCCAGCTGCAGCATTAGAGACAGAAGGGTTCTGCCCGTATTATTATTTCAATTACCATCTGAATTAAAAGTTTGAGCCGTGATCAGCCCACATGGTGGAGGGAAGGAGGAGAAAATGCAAAAAAGCAAGGGATGTACTGCAAGACCTGCTAGATGACACAGCCAGCATGAGACATAGGAAAAGGTTACGAAAACCCTGCCACCTCCAGCTTCTATTCATTCCCACACCCCCAGTGAAGCACAGGCCTCCTGATGTTTGCATAAGTCAGTGTTCTTCATTGTAAAGCCTGGGAGCCAGTATTGGCCCCTATTTGTTTATTGGGCCTGTGTGAAGGGAAGCAGAATACTCTGCACAGTCCCCCAGGCCCCATGTGGATAAGGACCATTTCAACTATGCAGTGCTGCACTTTGCCCAGCACCAGTGCGACTCCTTGAAGGGAAACTGAGCCCTCTTTAGGGCTGCTGGGTCCAGATGGGGGGGAAAGTCGATCTCCATTACCAAAAATTGGAAGCGGAGGATGATTTCGATCCAAACAGCCTCCAAAGGGTCTCCACTTTGCATAGGAACATAGGAAACCCATATACTGAGTCAGACCATTGGTCTATCTAGCTCAGTACTGTCTACACAGATTGGCAGCGGCTTCTCCAAGGTTGCAGGCAGGAATCTCCCTCAGCCCTAAAAAAAGGGGGGGGGGCCTTTCCCCCCCAAATAGTTGCATGTCCTATATAGAAGTCCCTAGTTGGCAACCCTACCCCCTTGAGTCCCTGTACCATCTTGGAAGGCATGCACAGAGTGCTGGGAAGTGTAGCCCTTCCCAGTGCTTTCCTCCTAGAGCTCTTAAGAGAAAGCTCTGTGTCTCTTAGAGGGCTTTCCCAGCACTTAGAAAAGCACAGTACTGTGCAGAATGGGAAATGGCTCTCACGTTGAAGGTGTTTGTTTGTTTGTTTGTTTGTTTGTTTGTTTGTTTGTTTGTTTTGCCAAAGTGGTCCTTGCTAAACAAATAGTGAAGATCACTGGCAAAGGTCTTTCATTAGGAACATAGGAAGCTGCCATATACAGGTGAAACTTGAAAAATTAGAATATCGTGCAAAAGTTCATTAATTTCAGTAATGCAAATTAAAAGGTGAAACTGATATATGAGACAGACGCATTACATGCAAAGCGAGATAAGTCAAGCCTTAATTTGTTATAATTGTGATGATCATGGCGTACAGCTCATGAGAACCCCAAATCCACAATCCCAGAAAATTAGAATATTGTGAAAAGGTTCAACAGTCTAGGCTCCAGGTGTCCCACTCCAATCAGCTAATCAATCCATAACACCTGCAAAGGGTTCCTGAGCCTTGAAATGGTCTCTCAGTCTGGTTCATTAGGAATCACAATCATGGGAAAGACTGCTGACTTGACAGTTGTGCAGAAAACCATCATTGACACCCTCCATAAGGAGGGAAAGCCTCAAAAGGTAATTGCAAAAGAAGTTGGATGTTCCCAAAGTGCTGTATCAAAGCACATTAATAGAAAGTTATGTGGATGGGGAAAGTGTGGAAGAAAAAGGTGCACAAGCAGCAGGGATGACCGCAGCCTGGAGAGGATTGTCAGGAAAAGGCCATTCAAAAGTGTTGGGGACTTTCACAAGGAGTGGACTGAGGCTGGAGTTAGTGCATCAAGAGCCACCACACACAGACGGATCCTGGACATGGGCTTCAAATGTCGTATTCCTCTTGTCAAGCCGCTCCTGAACAACAAACCACATCAGAAGCGTCTTACCTGGGCTCAAGAAAAAAAGAACTGGTCTGTTGCTCAGTGGTCCAAAGTCCTCTTTTCTGATGAGAGCAACTTTTGCATCTCATTTGGAAACCAAGGACCCAGAGTCTGGAGGAAGAATGGAGAGGCACACAATGCAAGATGCTTGAAGTCCAGTGTGAAGTTTCCACAGTCTGTGTTGATTTGGGGAGCCATGTCATCTGCTGGTGTTGGTCCACTGTGCTTCATTAAGTCCAGGGTCAACGCAGCCGTCTATCAGGAGATTTTGGAGCACTTCATGCTTCCTTCCGCAGACGAGCTGTATGGGGATGCTGACTTCATTTTCCAGCAGGACTTGGCACCTGCCCACACTGCCAAAAGTACCAAAACCTGGTTCAATGACCATGGGATTACTGTGCTTGATTGGCCAGCAAACTCACCTGACCTGAACCCCATAGAGAATCTATGGGGCATTGCCAAGAGAAGGATGAGAGACATGAGACCAAACAATGCAGAAGAGCTGAAGGCCGCTATTGAAGCATCCTGGTCTTCCATAACACCTCAGCAGTGCCACAGGCTGATAGCATCCATGCCACGCCGCATTGAGGCAGTAATTGCTGCAAAAGGGGCCCAAACCAAGTACTGAATACATATGCATGCTTATACTTTTCAGAGGTCCGATATTGTTCTATTTACAATCCTTGTTTTATTGGTTTCATGCAATATTCTAATATTCTGGGATTGTGGATTTGGGGTTCTCATGAGCTGTACGCCATGATCATCACAATTATAACAAATTAAGGCTTGACTTATCTCGCTTTGCATGTAATGCGTCTATCTCATATATCAGTTTCACCTTTTAATTTGCATTACTGAAATTAATGAACTTTTGCACGATATTCTAATTTTTCGAGTTTCACCTGTACTGAGTCAGACCATTGGTCTATCTAGCTCAGTATTGTCTTCACAGACTGGCAGCAGCTTCTCCAAGGTTGCAGGCAGGAATCTGTCTCAGCCCTATCTTGGAGAAGCCAGGGAGGAAACTTGGAACCTTCTGCTCTTCCCAGGGTGGCTCCATCCCCTAAGGGGAATCTCTTACAGTGCTCACACTTCTAGTCTCTTTTTCATATGCAAACTGGGCAGACCCTGCTTAGCTAAGGGGACAAGTCATGCTTGCTACCATAAGACCAGCTCTCCTCGCGGACACCAATGTTTTTGGAGTGCCACTGTGAGAAGTGAGAGAGGATGACGTGTGAGTGCCTCAGTCATTACCACTTCTGTTGCCCAGCTTGCAAGTGCTGTTACCACAGAGTCCATTTTATCCACATCTCTTTCAGCTCTATGAAGGATCTTGAGCTCACCAAAGGAACCAAGCAGCATTCCTCAGAGCCAGATTTGAAGCAGGGGACTCCAGTTTGCTGATGTTTATCCTACTACACAATCGCCCTGAAATAGCCAGATACATAATTGGCACCAGATTAAAGGTTTTTAATGGATTCCTTCATATATATAGAGAGAATATATGTTCCACTTTTAGGCCCTGGAATCACACGCAAATTTTGGACTGAGCCCTCATGAGGTTCCATTTTGTCTGCAATGGTTTTCAACATCTACATGAAACCGCTGGGAGAGATAATCAGGGCATTTGGTGCAGGGTGTTATCAGTATGCTGATGACACCCAAATCTACTTCTCCATGTCAGCTTCATCAGGCAATAGCATAACATCTTCCCCAAATGCCTACCTTGAGGCAGTAATGGGCTGGATGAGGGATAACTGAGACTGAATCTAAACAAGATGCAAGTACTCACTGTGAGGCAGCTGCAGTTTGGGAAAGATCTGTCTGTTCTGGAAGGGGTGAAACTCCCCCAGAAGGAACAGGTTCGTAGTTTGGGATAACTTCTGGACCCAACCCTCTCTCTGATACCTCAGGTGGAGGCAGAGGAGTGCTTTTCATCAGCTTCAACAGGTTTGCCAACTGCACGCTTTCCTGGTAGTGAGTGACCTTAAGACAGTGATGCACATGTTGGCAACCTCCAGGCTTGACTACTGCAATGCACTCTATGTGGGGCTGCCTTTGTATGTAGTACGGAAGCTGCAATTGGTGCAAAATGCTGCTGCCAGATTGGTCTCTGAGATGTCCCATAGAGACCATATTACTCTGATTCTAAAAGATCTACACTGGCTACCAAAAGGTTTCCGGGCAAAATACCAAGTGCTGGTTATTACCTATGAAGCCCTTAACGGCTTGGTCCCACTGTATTTAAGAGAACACCTTCTTCGTTATGAACCCCACCACCTATTAAGCTCTTCAGGGGAGATTTGTCTGAGAGTACTACTAGCTCGGCAACTCAAAGTTGTGCCTTCTCTTTAGTTGCCACAGGACTGTGGAATACATTTTCTACCGAGATTAGAGCTGCTCCAGTCCTGTTGGCTTTTGAAGGTAAAGTGTGCCATCAAGTCGATTTTGACTCCTGGCGCACACAGAGCCCAGTGGTTTTCTCTGGTAGAATATAGGAGGGGTTTACCATTGCCTCTTCCCACGCAATATGAGATGATGCCTTTCAGCATTTTCCTATATCGCTGCTGCCCAATATAGGTGTTTCCCATACCCTGGGAAACATACCAGCGGGGATTAGAACCAGCAACCTTCTGCTTGTTAGTCAAGCATTTCCCCGCTATGCCAAAGGCACATCTCTTCACTCAAGCTTTTTAGGTAGTTGGTGTTTTATGGATATTTTAATCTAGTTTTTATTTTTTAACTGGTAAATTATTGGTTTGTTTTGTTTTACACTGTAAACTGCCTAGAGACTTCGGTAGTGGGCAGTATACAAATGTATCAAATGAATGAATGAATGAATAAAAATTTAGTGGTGTTGAAAGGAGCACTGGAAAAGAGGGAGTTCAAGGCAGGTGTACGTAGTGGATAGGAAAAGGGATAAGTGAAGTAAAGATTTAAATATAAAGTTATTGCCACTTGATTGGTTGACATTATCCAATATTAGCAAGACAACATTGGATTTCTTGATTAAAACTAATCCAGTAATAAATAAATAAATTATACTGTATTTAAATCATACTGGACTCCAAGAAGACCTAATCAATTTGTCCTTTTAAATACCAATAACTTTTGACAGTGCAATACAGGTAATGCAGGATTATATGGGATATACATCTTATATGGGGCTATAAATTTGTTACCACCTTCTTGATGGAGGTTTTTCAAATAATATCTTTGGTACTGAGTTCTAATTTTGAATTTACAGCTTCAATACTGATACTTGGACGTATACCAAGTGACTGGAATTTAGCTAGAGGCACAAACAATTTATGACTGAGAGCATTAGTTCTGGCTAAACACTTCACACTACAGAAATGGAAAGTTAATGGATACCTGATTTATTGCTTTTGGCAGCTTATGAAAGAATTGCTTATTTAAAGAGGGGAGCTCATGACAAGTTCTAGGTAATTTGGAAACCATTCCAAGTATGGTATGCATTGTGACAGATATTTTTGTAGAAAAGTAGTGCTGAGTAATTCTTGACTGGGGTCTTTTTTGTTTGTGTGTGTGTGACCTTTTTTATTTATTTAAAGGGGAGGAGTTTGGATAGGAAAATGGTGTGAACTTATATGCTACATAAAATGAAGAGGAGGAAATGTTTTGTTATGGAACACATGGAACATTAAAAGTTGTAAGGAAGCTTGGAGATTTTCTAGTCGTGTTCAGTGCAGGAATGAATAGGGGAGCATGGTTAGCAGAAAGCAAGTGAGAGGTTTAGTCTCCCTCTCACATCACTAATGTCCCCAAGTGCATCCCTTTAGTTTCTATCATTCACCCTGATAGGGAACATTGTTGTAAAGGCAAAGTGTGCCGTCGAGTCGATGTCGACCCCAGAGCCCTGTGACTATCTTTTGGTAGAATACAGGAGGGGTTTACCATTGCCATCTCCTGCGCAGTATGAAATGATGCCTTTCAGCATCTTTCCTATATCGCTGCTGCCCAATATAGGTGTTTCCCATAGTCTGTACTGAGGGCAAAAGCTGTCTCGATATCTCTGACCCGAGGTGGCTAAATTTCTCATTTACTTGCTCCCACATAAGTGAATGGCAACCATTAGGCAGGGTGAGGTAGGTGACAGACATTGAGGGACCATTAAAGGGCAGCCAAGTATCTATTATGTGGTTTATTCTTCCATTTTTATCACCATGAGGAGGGGGGCGCCATTTGTATCTTCTACTTCAGGCACCCAAATGTCTTTTGTTGTTTCTGGAGACGGCTTGCAACATATCTTCATTTTTTTAACATGTCAAACACGAGGCGGGGGAAAAGAGCAGTCTGCTATACATATAAACACTAGTGCAACATAGCAACTTGGGAGGAAGAATTTCACGCTTTACAAGTGTAACACTCCCACTTCTGATAAGGCACTTCACACCAACTATTGTTTGTGTGAAATCAACATTATTTGTCTGCACAGGTCTTACAAACACCTTCTGCCTGTTTACGCCACACATCAAAAAGCACAAGTAGTGTGCTAGGAAATGGCAGAGTTACTCATTTATAAATTAAGGCATTTGATTATTTACATAATATTATTTACTGATGACTTAGGCATTATAGAAACCCTCTCATGACCACAGGTGAGATGATTCACTGACACTGAAGCAATTAAATAATGCAGCTGCAGGTAGGAACTAGGATTTGAGGATGCATTACTACCAAGTGTTTTGAGTTGATATACTGAGGTTGGTTGTCCTTATGCTGAATGAGTACATTCAACCCTTCTTCCCACAAAGTCCCATGTGGATGGACCCACAACAATCCAGTTGCTGCTTCCAGGGCACAACACAGCAAATACTTCACACAAAACCAGCAACTTTAATATCGAACAGGGCCAGAAAAGTCAAACATCAGCCGTGAGTGAAGAACACTGATCTTGAGAAAGAAAAAAGTTGGCATAAGAGCTGTTATATAAATGTACATAGCAACTTGCTATCAAATTAGACACAGATCATGATAAATAATCAGGTTTGAGCATGTACTGTATGGGAAGACATCTAATGCCCCTATAAACATTGGCAACAGATATATCTCTTGTCATGTCACTAATGTACATTTTAACTGAAATCTGGGCTTATAGCCTTGGGATATTTGCACTGTACTTCATGGTTTGCCATCAGGCATATCTGCACAGTCATAACCACAGACTCCCCATTTACCTGTTTCCTACTCCTCAACACATACCTATGCGCTCCCTGTTAAGATACGATCCTCCCCATCTCTGGCAATTTTCAAGCAACACTTGAAAACCCATCTTTTCACCTAAGCTTTCTCAGCTTCCTACATTTTTAGGTTTTAATTTCTGGTTTATTTTCAAATCGTTAAATTGTTTTTTAGTTTTTGTATATGTTTTTAACTTGTTTTATGCTATGGTTAACCGCCCAGAGACGGAAGTTTGGGGCGGTGTACAAATTTGATAAATAAATAAACAAACAAATAAATAAAACCCACACACAAAGCATCTTTTGTCTTACAATAGTGTGTGCTGCGTGTATCATCATAATGTGAAAGCAGTAACTAGGTCCTGGGGTATAGACTTCCTGCCAGGGCATAGTTACAATTGAACAAGGGGGAGACAAATGTCCCTGAGCCCCTGAGGGACAGGATCTTGCCGGCTGGGTAACAGATTGCTCTTTGCTCCTCCCCCTCATGCTTCTCTGAAGAAGAAGTTGGAAACTTAGGGGCCCATCTTCACTTCTTGTCCCAGGGCCTACTCTAGCCTTGATGCACCCACGCTTCTTGCCGTTTCATGCCCCTCCTTCTAAATCCCACAAGAGAAGTGCTCCACGATACATATGAGTATGCCCAAGTACATCACGTGTATGCTGTAGATATATGTTTAGAAAGATATATGGAATAGGGTTTAGGGGATGACCTTCGGTGTCATCCTTTCGGCATAGGGTTGCCAGGTCCAGAGGGTGAAAAAAGAAGATATCCATCACCAAAAAAGCAGAAATAGAGGACACTTTTTACCCCAAAAAGTCTGCAACAAGTCCCCACTTTGCATAAAATTTGCAAATGTGCATTGGTACTATATATGCATATTTTGATTTAAAAATGATAATTTGAGAATAAATACAGTTCACCACTGTGAAGCTGATGACCAGGTGAGCTGCATGTCTGCTCGGACTGCTGTCGAGGTGCTGAATTCTCAAGGCCCCAGCTTCATAACTGTAAGTTCCTCGCCTGATTAGGTTTAGCACACACACAGAGCTCTCTGCCCTCCTCCCCACGGGTCACCCAACCTGCTCTCTCCAGCCAGAAGCACACAGGAGGGGAAAGCACCATGTCCACAATAGGACGGAAGAAAACAGGAACAGTGCAGTAGCAGTTTATTAAAGAGTAGATCCCGACTTGTTTTGAGTAAAGACTCTTCTTCAGGGGACTACAACATATCAAATATACCAGTGAGGATAATAAGAAATAGTTATAAAAGAAACTCTATGAAACCACATGCAATTTAAAAAATTAGATTAAAGCAAGCCATGATTATAATCTCACAAACAGATTAAAACAGTAGTAAATAGCAAATAGCCAGCTTGTAAGAAGTGATTTACTATTATCTGTGGTTCAGTTTGTTTTAATACCTTTGTTTTGGATTTTTTGTTTTTGTTTTGTTCTTTTACATTTATATCCTGCCCTTCCACCAAGGAGCCCAGAATGGTGTACATGATTCTGTTTATCCTCACAACAACCCTGTGAGGTAGGTTAGGCTGAGAGATACATGACTGGCCCAGAGTCGCCCTATAAGTTTTGGCTGAATGAGGATGTGAACTCAGGTCTCCACAGTCCTGGTCCAACACTCTACCTACTACACCACACTGGCTCTGTTTGAATGTGTTAGTTTGTTTATAAAAAGCTATTTATCATAACCTTGGTTTAGTTAATTTATCTATCTTTGTCATACTGTTTTAATCTGTTTGTAAAAAGTTATTTATTATAAATTCTCTTGTCTTCGTACTTGAGGTTTATCTTATTTCTTTTTTTATAAGGTTATAATCATGGCTTGCTTCTATCTGGCTTTTTAAATTGTGTGTCATTTCATATAGTTCCTTTTATAACTCATTCTTATCCTAATTAATATGTTTTATATGTTGTAGTCCCCTGAAGAAGAGTCTTTGCTCGAAATGTGTCAGGATCCACTCTTTAACAAACGGCAACTGCACTGTTCCCGTTTCCTTCCTTCAAAGCCAGCCAGGCCAGCAATTTCACTGCTTGGCTCAAGGCAGGGCAGCCAGCTAGCTACCACGCCAGTCTCTTGGCATGCTGTGCCTGCATGGCCTCCCGCTCGCTTGCTGTTCTCTACAACTACAAACATTTATATATTGCTTTTCAATGGAAGGTTTCACAGTGGGTTTCAGAGAAAAATAAATGATAAGTTGCTCCCCTGTCCCCAAAGGGCTCACAGTCATTTTAAAGAAACACAAAGTAACACCAGCATCGGCCATTGAAGGAATGCTGTGCTGGGGGCCAGTTGCTCTCCCCATGATGATGATGATGATGATGATTAATAATTCGATTTCTATACCGCCCTTCCAGAAATGGCTCAGGGCGGTTTACAAAGAGAAATAACAAATAAGATGGCTCCCTGTCCCTAAAGGGCTCACATTCTAAAACGAAACATAAGATAGACACCAACAACAGTCACTGGAAATACTGTGCTGGGGGTGGATAGGGCCAGTTACTCTCCCCCTGCTAAATAAAGAGAATCACCACAGTAAAAGGTGCCTCTTTGCCCAGTTAGCAGGGGAGAAGAGACTCACCACTTTAATAGAAGAGACTCACCACTTTAATAGAAGAGACTCACCACTTTAAAAGGTGCCTTTTTACTCAGCAGAGGTAGCTGCTAACTGAGTAAAGTTAGTTAGCTAACTGCTAACAGTGAAGTTAGTTAGCAACTACTAACTTCTCATTGCCACCACCACATGAAGGAAGTAAGTGGCACCTGTTGGGCCCACCTGTCTGTGTCCCTGCTGCACCTGCCACTGAAGCAGAACCTCCCCTCTGGCTTCCCCACGGGATGGATGGTCAGTAGGAAGGGGAAGGAGATGGAGGAAGAGAAGCTGCTCATGAGAGCAAAGTGTTCTGAGCCAACAAAATGTCCTAGCTGCTCCCCAGAACCTCGGACACCACAACACATGCCAAAAAGTTGTTTGGTCCCCAAAATAGTTGCATATCCTCTATAAAAGTCCCTAGCTGGCTCCTGGCAAAGTATGACTGTTTTCCTAGGCTTTTAGTGACACTCCTTAGCCTTTTGGTGTTTTAATCCCCCCTGATGGCCTTTGATTGTATTTATTGTGAGTTTTGTTCTGTTTCATTTTTATCTGCTGTGTGTTTTTATTAAGAGATTTAAAATTGCATTTACATATCAGTTTTATTGTTTTTATTTAATTTTATTTATTTATTTATTTATTTATCTATCATATTTTTATATTTATCATATTTTATACTGCCTGATAGGTACATCTCTAGGAGGTGCACACAATTTTAAATGATATAAAAAGTCACAGATTGAAATCCACTAACTACAATAAAACAATAACATAAAACAGCTATTAAAACCAATTATTAAAATTAATTATAATTAAAAGCCTGTGAGAAGAGGTGAGTCTTGAGGGTCTTCCTGAAAACAAACAGAGAAGAAGATGCTCTTATTTCAGTGGGGAGCATATTCTAAAGCCCCGGGGCAACCACAGAGAAAGGCTGGTCCCTGGTCGCTACCAGACCTTAACAAGGGGGCCTCTCTAGAAGACAGTAACAAAGCAGCAGGGTCATGGCAAAGAAGGTGCTCTCTTAACATGTGATATCCCATAGCTTCCTGAAAATGCATATTGACTTCCCTCAAAAAGGAAGAACATTGTATTGAAAGGCAACAATCTCTTCTTCATTTCTCAGTCAAGGTATGAGGCTGTTTTGACTAACAATTAGACTTAGCATATCATCTGTAGCACTTGAAAGAATTTCCCATATATTATCTTGATATAATCTTAACAACATCCTTGTAAATTAGGTAAGCATTATTATTCCCATATTGCAGCTGATCAGTGGTGGCACCAAAACAAACAAACAAACAAATATTGAGGGGGAACACAGAAGTGCATTTCTGGGTGGGCGAGCTGTGTCCCAAATGTTAGATTTTTGAAACAGAAATAATCATATACTTCACATTAACACTCTCATCCTGAACATATTTTCACTAAAATAAATCCTGCTCTGTTCATAAAGCATAAATGGGTGGGGGGGGAGAAATGGGGGACAAACTACTTGTTGGGGGCCACCCCTGCAGCTGATGGGGACAGGCTTGCCTAAAGCCTCCTAATAAGTTTGTGGAAGAGGTGAGATTCAAACCAGGGAAGTCCTGATTTATAGCTCAGTCTCTTTAAAAGCTACACACTACATCAGGGTTTTTTTTAGTTGCAATGCTTTTAGGACACATAGACAAACTCTGTTGGTCTAATTACATGTAATCACCATTCTAATTTAAATAATCTTCTCTAGCTAAAAATTCAGGTTGTCATTTAACAGTGATGGTGGTGTTTAGATGGGGAGTTTTTACCCTTAGTTTGATTAAGCAGAAATAGCATTGTTTTGTACTAAAGAAAGTGACATACCCAGATAATCTGGCTATCACCTAAAATAAGGTCAACATGAGAGCCCATGACATAACCAAATTCTAAACAGTTCAATCGTTGCCAGACCCAGTTTTGCTACATACGGCTATTGATGGGGAAAGAGAAACAAAGAAAGCTTCTGTCATTGATTTATGTATGCACGCACATGCGCTTGCACATGTATGCATAATATACATCCTAACATCAGGGATATTGCTACCTGAACATCAACAGAACAGAACATTTATTTACTTACTTATACATTTATATCCCACTCTTCCTCCAAGGAGCCCAGAGCAGTGCACATGGTATCCTCATCACACCAACCCTGTGAGGTAGGTTAGGCTGAGGGATAGGTGACTGACCCAGAGTCGCCCAGTGAGTTTCATGGCTGAAGGGGATTTGTACTGGGGTCTGCCCAGTCCTAGTCCAACACTCGAACCACTACCCCATGCTGGTTCTCATTAGAAATAAAGAGGGAAAGAGAGTTAAGTTAAAGCCTATGAGGAGAAAACTATGAGGAAACTGAGAACAAAGGGCCATATTCCTCAGTGTACCCACAGTAGCTTTTTTTTCAACAAGATATGCAACATCACAGCATTCATCATGATTAAGCAGACTGTGCCGGTTCCAGAATATGGGAAACTTGTATATTGAGCAGAAGCGATATAGGAAGATGCTGAAAGGCATCATCTCATACAACGCAGGAGGAGGCAATGGTAAACCCCGCCTGTATTCTACCAAAGACAACCACACCACAGGGCTCTGTGGTTGCCAGGCGTTGCCACCGACTCGACGGCACACTTTCCCTTTACCATTATGAGGCTGAGTAGCTTTGTGCCGAAAAGGATGTTTGGGGAGAGATCTGCTGGAACAGTTTTTTGGGGTGTTCACAGCAAACCTGGTTTTTATCTTTGATATGTAGCAGAGATGCAGGAATAAAACCACAGTCCAGACACCAAGGGCTAGGTCCTCAGCTGGTGTAAAGTCATGTTGGTTAACATCAGCTAACAATCTGGTCCATGCTTGTAAATGTGCTTTGTTTTTCCTTTTGCAATGCCGTGACACAACATGAAGCCTTTCATTAATACCTTATAGGCTGAACATCTAGCTGTCCTTAAAAGACACATGCTGAATAATATTTGAGCTACATTATCTACACTGAAAGTGAATGGGTGCCAGTACGGGTGTTTCCTCACGTAAAACTGCATCGCTTTGAAAAGGGACAAACTATGGCTGGTTATACATGGCCCAAAAGTAGTTGTTGTGATGCATTTCCCAGCTTGAGAACACCATTTTAAAAAGTGTATAAACAAAAATTCAGCACCTTGAATATTTTAGACTCTCACCGTGCAAGGTTTTCTTTGTGCCGTTTTCTTACTTGGCTGGTCCTCCCCGCCCCCATCTCATTTTTTGCATCATTGCACTGTTTTGCTTAAATGCACAAGTACTGTGAACGAATAATAATAACTTGATTAAGCAGGGTAACAGATAAGTAAATGCCACCCACATCCTCTTGAGGGATACCCATATAACCCAGTGTGTAAGGATGCGAGTAAAATAAATAATATATTAGAAACAAGAGCAGGAAAGAAAGCATCCTGATATAAATGTGGCATTAGGCTGTTCATGAATCACGGAAATGTGCAGGTGAGTTGCACACCATATTTATAACTGATCCTGCCCTGAACAATGGCCTAATAATAAAGTACACTGGCAAAGGGCCAGGATCAGTGCAGGATTCTCTCATCCCACAATATTTCCTGTTTTAGAAAAGAATACACATATATCTCGATTAACATTTCCATCTTTTTTCTAGTAGCTCCTGTGTTTCTAACAGCTGCATGGCAGGCAGAAATTCAACAGGTTTAAACTTTTCTGAAATGGAAATGTGATGGTGGAGAAAGCTTTGCTTAATCTGATGCAATGATAGGGTTAGAATCTGAGCTTTTGAGAGGGCATGAAAGTCGACCAAATCCACCCCTTTTCTATTTCAATGATTCAAGAGTCGTTTCACTTGTATCATTGAAATAGAACAGGGGTAGCCAACGTGTCACCCTCAAGCTATTATTGGATTACAGCTCCCATGATCCCTACCTGCAATGTACTTCAGCTGGGGATGCTGGGTGTTGTAGTTGGACTCCAACAGCTGGAGAGCCTTGGGTCAGCCACCTCAGAACTAGAATATAGCCTTCAAACGGACAGCCAGAAGTAACTGAAAGTACTGCAAGCAGTCAAGTTTGAATGAGATTGATTCTAAGTTGACTCAGTATTTCACACCCTCCAGGCCACTTCACTGTAGAGTATTCTGTGCTTACCATGTGGTAGATGCCAGTCTGGCAAAATTCATCTCCATATGCATAACTCCTAATTGCCATATATTGTACATCAGTGAGTAAACATGCAAGGACCAAAATAGCTATTGCTGTCCCAGTGCTAGATCCTGGAGTGCTTCTAAACTAGTGAAACCATCTAAAGTCCAGCACAATCTTTGAGAAGGTGTTCAAAACCAGGGTTAATTTTCCTTGTCAGGAAAATTGCATCTGATTTTCGCATTGTGTTTGTCCACCTACAACTTAAAGCAATTTTGATTTATTTGTCTTTGCCTCTCAGGCATGCAGAAGCAACAATATGTTCACGTGATATTGGCATAACCTGTTGGCAGACTGTGTGCTGCTGAGAGCCATATTTTTATCACAGTTTAAAAAAAACCAAACCAATTTTAGCAATAGTCTGGGAAGCTGTGCGTTTATGAATAAGGATTCAGGAACTGGTTTATAAGATGCAAGTGGTCACAGACTGCTTTGTTGGATTAAACTAGTACAATTAGATAACAGCTAAAACACTGACTGTTCAGAATGTTCTCAAACCAACATTAACTGGTTAAAAGCTTGTATAAATTTCATAGCTGTTACTGGATAGAGTGCTCATGGACCCTGAAGGCTTGGATTCAAAATGCTGCACAGCAACAGACCTCCTGGAGTGGGTTTTGAATCCATCTTGCAGCCTCAATTTTCATCTGTAAAATGGGTATAGTAAGAACACTAATCACAGAATTATTTGTGAAGTACACCTAACTGTGACTAAGTGTAGCAAAGATATGTGAGCCAGAAAAGTGGGATATAGTCACTAGTGTGCTTTTCCTTGCTTTTTGTTGGTCTCATTGCAAGTAAAATGCTGCTACTGGACAGACTCAACCAAAAGGGTGAACAGCAAAACCTCTACACCAGGGATTCTCAACGTTGGGTCCCCAGATGTTACTGGACTTCAACTCCCATAATCCCCAGCCCCAGCGGCCTTTGGTTGGGGATTATGGGAGTTGGAGTCCAATAACATCTGGGGACCTAATGTTGAGAATCCTTGCTCTACACACACGTGTGTGTGCATGCACCAGCCAATATCATCACATGGGGAGGGATAATGACATTCTTTCCTGGAGAACCTTTACCTTACCATTATACAAATAATTTGGATCAAACTGGGATAGAATTGCTTTCAGAACCCTGGCAGAGAAGCACAGAAACTTCACTCAATATTCAGAGATATTACAGATTGAAATTACTGGGCTGCTTTTATTTATTTTTTTGAGGATGGGCCTTACTGTAGAAACCCCCACAGCTCTTTGAACCCCTCTAAAGTGCATCAGTAGAGAACGCTCACAGGTCAAGATAATAACTTTTAATAGCTACCCAGAATTTATGTATTTATTATTACACTAAGATACCACTCTTCCTCCAAGGAGTCCAGAGAGATGTGCGTGGTTATGTTTACCCTCACAACAACCCTGTGAAGTTGGTTAGGCTGAGAGATAAGTGATTGGCCCAGAATCACTCCATGGAATTACAACTCAGGTCTCCCCAGTTCAGCACTCTAACCATTACATAATGCTGGCTCCCCGATTCCACAGACCCCCATAGACAGAACAGAATAGAATAGAACCCCAAAAATGTTCCACTGAGCAGCATCCAAACTTACTCACCAGTGACTCTATAGGGCTGCTTACTTTCAGTAGGACTACTCTGGAGCAATTAAGTCTGGATGCAGCCCTGTGTCTCTTATTTTAGCCGTATTGATCAAGGAATTGATGAGCAGTGTCCAGGGCTGCAGGAGAGCATAAAGCAGCTTGGGCACACTGTCAAGTGGAGGAAGAAGGCCCTCTTGCTAGCTAATAAGAAAAGAAGGAACAGTTCAGCTGGACCTCGGAAATGTCAAGAAGAGCATCTCCATTCAGAAAACATCTATTTCTACTGCAACTGAAATTCCAGTGATTTGATTCCTGGGTTGTGTTGCCTGCCATTCTCAGGAGAGAAACAACAGATTGCATGAGCCAGATTTGGCACTTGAAAAAGGAGGAGAGAGATGGCAGGAAAAGGAAGGGTTAGGAGAGGGGCAGGGACAGGAGAAGGGAGTTCAAGAGGGAAAGGGCTCTCTGTTCCCCTGTCCCCATCATCTCCCTCTCCTGCTTGTATTCACCTCATCTCTTTCCTTTCACTTGCCTCCCTCATCTTCCATCCCCACCAGAATTACTCTTTAAAATATTTGTTCTCTGCTGTGTAATTATTACCGATGTCAGAAGCGATATACAGTAGGTCTCATGCTTTGATGACTCACCCATTCTGGAGGCACCACTTCCAACAGAGGACCTTTCAAATCCTCATTTGGCATCTAATTTTTAGTTGACAGAACTTCAGTTACATAAACGGCACAAAGACCAGGTTTCCCAGCTCATCTGTCAGGAAATAGATCCCAGACCAAAGTGGGAGGCTCTACACTTTGATCAATCAATCCTTTATTACAGTCACAGACCAATACAGTCTACAGGGCAATAAACCTCTGGCTGGGGAGGGAGCAGGTACTCTCCCTGACAACCTTAAGCAAGAGCACCATTTCAGTCCTGGGAGAAAGGTAAATGTTCTCAATAAGGTTTATTCAAAGCATACTCGTGCGTTTAGTCAAGATTTAAATTGCATACAAGCAGAGAATGGAGCCATGGCTCAAGGAATAGAGCCGTGGTTCAGTGGTGGACCACCAGCTTTGCATCCAGAAGATACTGGGTTCTATCCCTGGCATTTCCAAGAAGGATGGAGAGACCCCTGCCTGAAACCCTGGGGAGTCACTCAGGGGCACACCTAGCTGATTTGGGCACCCGGACCTCTCAGTCATGAGCACCCCCCCTGCAAGAGGTCCCTTGAAACCTACTTTGAGGAGGGCCTCACTGAACCACCTATTTCCCCTTTTACTACAGCCGCCACACGGCCAAGGGGTGGCTGTCGGGGGTGAGCGGAGCAGTCCTTCTCCTCTCTCCCCTATTCCTCCTCCAGTGGTGGCAGCCGGAGCGACAGTGGGCCCATCCGCTCGGGCCAGCGTCTTCTACCAACTGCGAGGTGCGGCTGCGCAGTTGAGAGATCGTCACAAGCCTGTGACGTCACTCGACTGCACAGCAGCTGTAATTTTTTAAAATATGGAGGTTCAGCAGGTCGGGTGTGGAGTGGCTGCCAGAGGCCCCCCAGCCATTTGGTGGCCTCCCTGGACCTTGGAGGCCATGGACCAAGGCCCCACGGTCCGGGGGTTTGAGCGCCTCTGGAGTCACTGCAAGTCAGTACTGAGCTTGATGGCCCACCAATGGCCTGACTCGGTATTAATAAGGCAGCTTCCTATGTACCCTCGATGGAGTTTCAGAAAGCAAAGCAAATTCTCTCACTTTGGCTTCTATAAACCCCACTAGGACCTCTATGATGAAGTCGTAGCTCAGTAGTAGAATATCTGCTTTGGATGCAAAAGGCTCCAGGTTCAATCCCTGGCACCTCTTGGAAGTTTTTCACACCCAGCTTTTAGTTCACATGTCATCTGGAATGGACGCCTGTGTTCACATATCAGCCAAATTTACCCCAAAGTCTCTTGCGAGCTATCAGGGAGCACTTCACACACAATTCAAATTTTTCATCGTGTGTTAGGGTGTAGCCTGATTTATATCTAGGGTTAAAAAAATCCACTTTTTGTGTCGGTTTTTGGGGGCAACTTTGAACTCTCAGTAAAGCCTCGCAGAAGACCCGCAGTAAAGCCCGCTGTCTGGGAAAGCTTCTAATAGGGCTGAGAGAGACTCCTGCCTGAAACCTTGGAGAGCTTAGACAATACTGAGCTAGATGGACCAATGGCCTGACTCAAGATAAGGCAACTTCCTCTAATCCTGTGAAGAAGGAACACTATGAAGAGGCAGAGTTTGTGTGGAGAGGAACGATTTCAGAAACAGCATGGATAGGCCAGAAAGGGATGCGGAACCCTAACCCCTGCCCACTCATCCCCACACAGCTCTTTAAAGCCATTTTTCTCCAGGTGGAGCTCCATGAAGCAACCCCCACCAGCAGGGAAAATGAACAAAAGAGAGAATTAGTTAAGCAAGTGGTTTCTGGTGGTAGGTACAGCATGGGTAGGGCTAATCTCTCTGTTCCCACCACTCCATGCTGACTATAAATTGCCCCTCATCTCATGCTATATAGAGCATTTGCAGGATCCGGGTCATATCCAGTTGCGCCTAAGAATTGTGTGTGGGCAAGATGGGGCAATGAAGAAAGCACAGTGCTTCTATCTTGTGGCACATGTCGCTGTTGGCACCAGTTCTGTTCTGCGTCTGACCACATCAGACGCCAGCTATAATATCCACTGTCAGCTGCTGCTACCCTCTTTACACAGACCGCTACCCAATTTGGCAGGGCAATAGCACAATCCATTTGGAGTCACATGGCCAAAAGCGGATCAATGAGATTTCAAGAGACAGGCTCAAAGTGCATGTGCTTCTATCTGTGTCATATCTCACTTTCTGTCTCCTGCTAACTGGGCAAAGAGGCACCTTTTAAAAGTGGCGATTCTCTTTATTTAGCATGGAGAGAGCAACTGGCCCTCTCCATCCCCAGCACAGCATCCCTCCAATGGTTGTTGCTGGTGTCTGTTTGATGTTTCCTTTTAGGGACAGGGAACCATCTTTCTTATTTATAAATTTATTTATTTATTTATTTACTTACTTACTTACTTATGTTGAAAAGCGGTATATAAATATCCGTAATATTTGTCATATTTAACAGCATGCACAAGAGCAGCAGCATGCATGTGGGGATAGGGCCGTAGCTCAGTGGTAGAGTATCTGCTTTGCATGCAGAAAATCTCAGGTTCAGTCCCTGGCATCCCCAGGCAGGGCTGGGAAAGACCCCTGCCTGAAACCTTGGAGAGCCGCTGCCAATCAGTTTGTCAGGGCTGCACAACTCAATTGCCCTGGTGGGCCGGAACCATCCACAACTTGGCCTACAGGGGTCGAGGTCAATTTTTAGCACATTAGAATTAATAATAATACATTATATTATTAGTTACTTGTGGATCTAGTCCCCCTGTCAATGGAACCATAGTTTCAACCAAGGATAGTGGCCCTGCTCAATCAGTGGGGCCCCTAGAGTGCATCCCAGCCCCAAATAAATGCCAAGTCCTCTCCTCTCCCTAAACTGTTGTTGCTTTCAGGCTTCAATCCTAGGCATGCTCACATGGGAGAAAGACTCACTGGGTACACCATGGAACATATTTCTGAGAAAACCTGCAAAGGATGGTGCTTCAAGCCAAACCCCCAGTTATCTTATACAAGTAGTCACAGAGGCTATTCTCACAACTGCGGGCGAAACCGGTGGTTCAGCGGCAGCTAGCCCGCCTCAATACCCCTCCCCTAAAACAAGGTTTGCTGAGCAAGCGCGCTGCTAACCCCATTTTGGTGACTAATGTGCCACCGCCACATGGCTTTGCACTGCGGTGACCCACGAGCACGTAGACTCCCAACCAGGAGGCTACAACAAGCCTCTCGGTGCTGGTGGTCCGTCCCCCCCACAGGCGGCCCCCAATCCCTGCTGCCCCAACAGGCTCTGTGACCGAGCCGATAATCATGTGGGTGTCATGCTAGTGTGCGGGGAGAGCAGGCCAAGCCCCCTCTCCCCACCAAACCCTCGTCGGCTCTCCACACTACTCACGTGGAGAGCCTCACTGTGTTATATTTGCACTGTTATCAAATATGCACAACTTTGGGCCATATGAAAAACCCTCTTCCTCTTTGAATGACGCATTTCCAAGGCTGGGAACTGATTCTTAAATAGGCCTTCGTTATAAATAATGCCCTATTAACTGGTTTCAGTCAGTCTAAGGGTCTCTCTCAGAGTCAGTCTATACCTAAATGCATTGTTTGACCCTTACGTGCTTGATTTGTGGTTGCTGTTAAAAAAAATCAGCCACAGGGACCACTCTGGATCAGAACCACGGTGGGCGTGGAGGGAAACTTTAACAGGGTTGAGGCCGCAGCTTAGTGCAAGAGCACCTGCTCTGCATGCAGGAAGTCCCAGGTTCAATCCCTGGCATCTCCTGGTAGGAGTGGTAAAGTCTCCTGCCTGAAACCTTGGAGAGCTGCTTCAGGGCTGCTCCGCTTCGGCCCTCCTGCAGATGATGGCCTACAGTTCCCATAATACCTGGCTACTAGCCACTGTGGGTGGGGATTATGGGAGTTGTGATTCAAAAGCAGCTGGGAGGCTTGAGTTGAGCAGGCCTGGCACTGTAGATAATACTGAGCTGGCTGGACAAGTGGTCTCAGGGGCGTAACTATAACAGGGCAAGGGGAGACAGTTGTCTGGGGGCCCACTGCCTTGGGGGGCCCCCAGGGGCAAGTCACATGACTGACTCCCCCAGCCGCGCAACAACCCGGGCTTCCTTCAGTTGTATTCATCCTCCAAAACTGATGTGGGTGTTAAGACCTGGAGCTACCAGAACAGCATGTCTTTTTCTAGTACCATTAAATGACTTGCATCGTCCACAGTTTACAAAACCTTCACACACACACACACACACACATAGCTTCTTGTTACCACTATTCAGTCTCATTTAAGATTTCTTTACTTCATGAGCCGAGCTTCAGTGAGTGGGGGCCCATTTTAAAATCTTGTCTCTGGGCCCACTCCAACCTTGCTACGCCCCTGAGTGGTATGACTTGGTATAAGGCAGCTTCCTATGTTCCTGTGTAACCCTTGCCCTTTGCCATGCTCCTTATCTGGATTGGAGCCCCCTTCACCTGCTAATGGGCACCAACGGATGCTCCCCCCACCCCGCCCAGGGAAAATAGCAGCTGCAAGGAAGGGCTAGAGCATCACAGCTGATGGTTTAAACCAACAAGAACAACAAAAACATGCATGGGCTAAACTACACATGCAATGTAGCATATTGTTTGGCTAGCCCAGGGATTCTCAAACTTGGGTCCTCAGGTGTTATTGGACTTCAACTCCCATAATCCCCAGCCTCAGTGGCCTTTGGTTGGGGATTATGGGAGTTGAAGTCCAATAACAACTGAGGACCCAAGTTTGAGAATCACTGGGCTAACCCTATAAATGTCACACCCATCATTTGTTTCTAATTAGAACGTCTAATTATTCAGCTTGCTGGTTGTTGCTATTTTCAAATGGATGCCATTGTAATCTGGTCCATACATTTCCATAATGCTGGGGACATGCATAAAACTAAATGATGCCAGTGTTTTACCACTTTGGATTTCTACAGGGCCTTCAGATAAATTGAGATAGATAGATAGATAGATAGATAGATAGATAGATAGATAGATAGATAGATAGGTTCTTAAATTAGCTAGATGTTTCATCTGATTCTTGCAAGATGTATGGAAGCTCACATCATACCCACACAAGTTTGGGACAGATTTCCTTCTGCTGGGCAGTGCTGGATAGGAATGGTTAAGGAGCCAGCCACTTGCCCTGCAGCTGGCAACAGCAGATCAGATATGTTGGCACAGGGGATCTTCATGCCACATCATGTTTCCTTTTAGCAAGGACTGAAAGCTGTGGTGGGTTTTTCATGAGGCAAGGTGAGGCAGTTGCCTCAGGCAGCAGATTGTTAGGGCACCAGCAGGGCGGCAAGATGTCCCGCGTCCTTGCCATTGGAGTGGCTCTTTGGGCAGAGCCGTCCTTAGTGAGCCCTGGCGGGGTGCTGGGCCCAGGGCAAATCAGCCAGTGTGGGGCCCCCTTCCAGTTAATGCTAATGGGGATTAAAAGAGCAGGGCCCGGGGCAGTCGCCCTGCTTGCCATGTCCCAAGGACAGCCCTGTCTTTGGGTCTGACCTGATCCTTGAAAACTTTACAAGGAGTGCTTCTCCCCACACTCTTTGCACAGCTTGCAAAAAGCTAATGAGGCTCCTAGCAACCTTCTCTTCTTCCTGCCTCTATGCACTTTCAAAGCTTGCACTGGTTGGTTTTGGAAAGGGGCTGGTCCCAACCAGGGGCATGGGGCAAGGCAGCATTTTGTGCCTTGCCTCAGGTGCCACGATACCTTGGGCCACCCCTAACTGAAATATACTCCTCTGGGCCTTCTGGCTGAATGCTAAAGGACTGGATACAAAGTATGGGAAGGTCTCGTCATGGACCAAGGCTTCCTGTCACGTGTACAGGTGGCATCAAAGACACATGCCTCATGATGTACACATGGCACACACGCTTTCCCCTTTACGGAAGTGATATTCATGCAGGAAATTTGTATGCAGGAGGGGCTTTAAGGATAGCAGACAACCCAAGACATCTCTGACCTTTCCTGCAGAAGGTGTCCTTCTACTTGTCTGATGATGATGAATCAATTCTTAATATTTGTAAGAAGGGAAGGCTGTTCATCAGATACGTTTCCAAAGGGGCACAAATCCAGCTTTGCAGCAGTGACCCTTGAGACCTGTGGCACAACAGTACGTTGGTTGCACATCAGTTGTACGCTTCAGCTCAGATGAGCTGGAGGAACCCAAATGGCAGCGGTGCGCTCACTTCTCTAATCACTCTGCGGAAAGGTGCATGGGGTTGCAAACAATGTGGGCACTCGCATGCACTCTTCCTGACTAACAAGCAAGGAACCTCCTCTCCTGCTTCTTGGTTAATTAGAGCAGCGATTCCCAAACTTGGGTCCCCAAATGTTGTTGGACTACAACTCCCATCATTCCCAGCCACAGTGGCCAAGGCTACTGTGGCAAGTATGATGGGAGTTGTAGTCCAACAACATTTGGGGACCCAAGCTTGGTAATTCCTATATTAGAATAGCAAAATATACAGCACAGATACACAACCTGATATCACATGCTTGGTCTATCCCACCCCCGCCCCAGTGCGAGTGCTAGAGTTCAAAGCTACTTTCTATACGCTGTATATCTGAGGATCCATTTCTACCATTAAGATCAGCTCGGCAGTCAATCAATGGGTGACCTTGACGGGGAAGAACAAAGGGATGAATGCTGGCTGGCTGCATATGGTTGTGGCGGGAAGCGGAGGAAGGACAGGGAGGGAGAGGGAGGGAGGGAGAGATATGCTCAAGCCAATTCTTTTGGTCCCAGAGAGGACTTTGACATGTCTGTGTTTTCTGATAGAATTGGCACACTTCATCCTCACTCTTTCAGAACCCCGCAGGCTGGCTGTGAACCCCCATCAAAAACCTCACCCACATTCATCCCACTGAAATCACTCTAGACACCTCAGAAAAGTCTAGTTTGAAAGCTGCAGTCCGAAAGCCACACAGAAAAATAACTACCTGGACACAAAGGATTGGCACTAATAAAGTTGGTTAAGACATGCAATCTAAAGACAAATGTTCAGGAGCACTGTACTCGCCAACTATTACAATGCGTGGGTGTTCTAGGTAAAGGCTGTGGTGGGATATAAGCAGTCTCTGTGCACAGGATTGCAGCCAAAAGTAAATGGTATGTGTGCCTATATTTACACAGACACTCACACATATATCCCAATTTATATATACATACACTTAGGCATAGAATATGCATTAGCTTCAAGGAAAACCAAACATGTAATACATAATAATGACTATTGAACTCATACCTGGTCTGTAGTTAGCTTATTTCCATTTGAATCCTGCAAATCCAATTATCAAGGGAAAGGGAAAGAGGGGATTGCCTGCATCCCATCTGGTTTGGGTTACATCCCCTGAAACTGTTCCTTGTCAATCTCTTGTGCCTGTCTTCCAAGTAGTTCTCCACAATTTTCTCGGTCTTTCTCCAACTTTCTTTCCCTGGCTCCTCTACCTGCTTCTTTGCTCTTCCTTGTTCCTGTACTTCCCTGATTTTAACATTTTGTTCTGAGACGAGTTTCCATCCCTAGCTTTGCAGCGCAGCCACAGGCTCTTGAAACAATGCTTCTTTCCAGCTCCTCTGTCTCTTCTTTTTCTCCCTCTGCTTTACACTCCTGCCGTTTGTTTCACTCTTCCAGGGTCTCTCTTTTTCACTCTCCCTCCTTCTTCCTCTCAAATTGCTTGTTTCCCGTTCTCTGATCACCGTGCAGTCTGTAGCTAAGAAGTCAGTAACTCCGCTAGAATCCAACAGCCTTCCACTACTTTAACCCATCCTCACATGTGATCTCAGAACCATGGATACAACGCTGCAGATGCAGCGATGGGGAAAGACAGGAGTGCAACCCAAAGCAATGGAAACATTAATAGGAACACGTGTGGCTGGCACTGCAGAGCCCCAGGCATTTTTGCATGGAGCACTGTGGCCTGCAGAGGTTTGTTGTCCATTCCAGAAAATATAAAAACCCCAGTTCCAGAGTTTTATTCTCTCCTTAAGCATTGCACCCTGAGCCTGTTTTAGGAAAGCATGCATACGGAAAGCGCATAAGGAAAGCATGCATCTTTGCGTACAAGATCTCCTGTATTCGGGCCAACTTGGACTCCACTATTTCTGCAAGGTCTATGGAGGCGGTCTCTCTTGCAGTATTAGATTGGATCAGTTTCGCTCTGTGACTCCTGAGGATGTGGACAAGCTGCTTGGGGCAGTGTGGCCTACCACCTGTTCTCTGGGTCCTTGCCCGACTTGGCTGCTTCTGTCTAGCAGGGAGATTGTTGGAGGTGGCCTAGTTAATATCATAAATGAGGGAGGGTAGGGTGCCTCCTTGTCTGAAGCAGACAATGGTTAGACTGCTCCTTAAGAAGCCTTCCCTGGACCCCTTAGCGATGGATAGTTACAGGCCAATCTCCAATCTCCCCTGGTTGGGCAAGGTGATTGAGAGGGTGCTGGCCGACCAGCTCCAGGCAGTTTTGGAGGAAACTGATTATCTAGACCCATTTCAAACTGGCTTTAGAGCTGGCTATAGGGTTGAGACATGGTCAGCCTGATGGATGACCTTCACTGGCTTGATGGTCGGCCTGATGGATGACCTTTACCGAGGAACCGACAGAGGGAGTGTGACTCTGCTGGTTCTTCTGGCTCTCTCGACAGTATTCAGTACCATCGACCATGGTATCCTTCTGGATTGCCTAGGGGAGTTGAGGATAGGGGGCACTGCTTTGCAGTGGTTCCATTCCTATCTCTCAGGTAGATTCCAGATGGTGGAGCTTGGTGACAGTTGCTCCTCAAAACGGGAGCTGTTATATGGAGTCCCTCAGGGCTCCATTCTGTCACCAATGCTTTTCAAAATCTACATGAAACTGCTGAAAACCGCTCATCAGGAGATTTGGTGCTGGGTGTTATCAGTATGCTGATGACACCCAAATCTACTCCTTTTCATCTTCAGGAAATGGCACTCATTCTCTAAATGCCTGCCTACAGGCAGTAATGGGCTGAATGAGGGATAACAAATAGAAGCTGAATCCAAGCAAGATGGAGGTGCTCATTGTGGGAGCTCAGAATCTGAGGGGTGAGTTAGATCTCCCTGTGCTGTGTGGGGTTGCACTCCCCCAGAAGGAGCAGGTGCGCAGCTTGAGAGTATTTCTGGACCAGACCTCATGGCCAGGAGTGCTTTCTATCAACTTCGGTTGATTCGACAGCTGCACCCATTCCTTGAAGAGGATGACCTCAAAACAGTGGTGCATCAGTTGGTAGCCTCCTGGCTTGACTATTGCAATGCACTCTACATGGGGCTGCCTTTGCACGTAGTTCGGAAACTTCAGTTAGTTCAAAATGCAGCAGCCAGATTGGTCTCTAAGGCAACCCAGAGAGACCATATTATGCCTGTCCTGAAACAGTTACACTGGCTGACAATATGTTTCCGGGCAAAATACAAAGTGCTGGTTATTACCTTTAAAGCCCTGAATGGCATGGGTCCGAGTTATCTTAGAGATCGCCTTCTTCTGCATGATCCCCGCTGCACGTTAAGGTCATCTGAAGATGTCTGTCTCCAGTTACAACCGGCTTGTCTGGTGGCGACTCAGAGGTGGGCCTTCTCTGTAGCTGCTCCTGAGCTGTGAAATGCACTGCTGGCAGAAATCCGTAATTTTAGTTCATTACTGTCTTTCAGGAGAGCCCTTAAAACCTATCTGTTTGGCCTGGCCTTCCAGGGTTTTTAAACTACTGTAAACGGTTTTAAATTGTTTTAAATGATTGCCATGGTTTTCCAGGGTTTTTAGCTGTTTGCATGTTTAATCAGTTTTATTCTGTCTTTACAGTTTTGATTGTAATTGTTAACTGGTTTTAATTGGTGTGTTTTTTTCCCTGTTGTAAACCACGCTGAGCCATTTTGGAAGGGCGGTATCTAAATAAAATAAATAAATAAATAATAAAATAAATAAGTTCCTCAAATTCTACCATGCTTCCAGAATCTTTTCCATGGGTGCCTTGTTGTGACTTCACCCCACAGGACCAACCCAAGTGCAAAATCCAATTGGCATCTTCCCCTGCCAATAATAGTAATGGGTCTATTACTAGGAGGTTCTCCTCCGAGGGCCCAATTGAAATGAGCAGGAGCTGTTCATGAGTACTACTGGGCCTTAGTGGCAACTGAAATCTGCCACCTGAGGCAGGCACCTCCCATTGCCTCATAATAGGGCTTCCAAGATTGCTCCACAGCTTTCATTGATACCAACAGCCAATTCACAAGACTTATACCGGCAGGCTGAGTATGTAGGTTGTGTGGATCCATGCACAGTTCAGCACATGGTGTAATTGCTAATTTGCAATTCCACTTACAGGTTTGCAATTCTATCTGCTACTCCATTGCAAAGCTGATGAAAAAGGGCTGAGGCAAAATGAGACCAATCTGCCCCAATCTCGATGAGAACAGGTGGCCCCTTTAAGGCAGGCCCGTTCTTGTTGTCATCAGGATTCCACTGGAGTGCAGCTATCTGGGTAGACGGGTGGGCGGTGAAGGCAGGCAGGTGGAGAGGTGTGTGGCAATGCACACAGCTTGTTCCGTATGAAGAAGGACTCCATTTAAAAGCGAAAGTTCTTATTGTTTTTCTACTCATTGTCCAGTCGAGCCAGTCTGACCAGCAGATGGCGCTGTGAAATTGCATGACCGTTGAGGAAAACATCTGGATGACCAGTAGAAAAGCAGTAAGATCTTCCACCTAAATGGAGTATTTCTTCATCTGGATATGCCCTCTGTCTGCTGTTTTTGCCACTGTTTGAAAAACTACCTTTTAAACATTGTTTTGAATTTGTACTAGTCTTTGAGATGTCAGTTTTGTTCTTGTACCTCCAATAACCTGTTCCCATTTATTTATTTATTTTATTATGTATTCAATTTATATACTGCCCTTCCTAAAACGGTTCAGGGCGGTTTACATTAAAATAAAAAACACATAATAAAGCAACTTTTAAAAACTTTTTTTTAAAAAAACCCATTTAAACCAGAATAAAATTAAAACTAGATATAATTAAAAGCCAGGCTAAAAAGATGGGGGTTTTAGGCTCTCCTGAAGGCCTTCAAGGAAGACAATCCTCTTATATCCATGGGGAATGTGTTCCACAACTTAGAGGTGAGAAGCGGAAAAGATGATCAGCTTTCCTTTTAACTTCTTACCATAAGCCACCTTGGGCATTGTCAGAAAGGAGGGATACAAATATTGTAAGTAAAATAAAATAGATAGGCTCAATTGATGTGGAAAAATGCAACTTATCCTTGCACAACAATGAACATTTACTCCTTTGTTCAGTCAACTCTAGTGCTTCTGTTGGTAAAGTCTACTTGTGTAAAAAGGCAGAGGACTGGGTAAAGATAACATTGTCTTTTGCTTAGGGGTGGTGGTAGTAGGGCTTCTGTGGGTAAAATTCATTATTCCTGAATTTAGCCTGAAGTTGTAACAGTAGGAAAAAGCACTTGCAGGCAGGGATTATCAGTGGGCATTTAGCTTCTTCCAGTGCAAAGAAGCAGCCAAAAGAAAGTCACCTCTAACACTTAGCAAAAGTGTGTGACCAGAGAGCTGTTCTCAGCTCACCAGTAGCTTTTATGTTGGCCAACAGCGGTGTACACACCAGAGATGAGACAGAACTTATGTGAGAGTCAGGACAGGTCCCAGGTTTCAGGCGGCCCTTGGCAAGTTGACCTATGGTGAGCCTCTCTCCCCAGAGAACTCCCTGGCAGTAGACGTGGACTTATTTCATTCTCAGTGGGCTGGATGCAACAATAGCATTTCAGCCAGCTAGCATGCTTCCCCACACCTGCCCTGCACAAAGCCCCATGTGACACTATATAGGACAGTGTTGGAGAAAAAAGCATGATGAGGAAAAAGCATGGTGAGCAGGAGCCACCAACTAAAATGCTGCTATGGCTACTGATGGCCCACTGAGAAGGAGAAAAACCCAGTGTCTTTCACCACAGTAAGAGAAGGGGAGTCCACTCAGTGGAGGCCACCCGTTGCTGGCTGGGCTCAGTACTTGTAATCCCCAGGAAGCCACAGCAGGTATCAACAGTGGGCCCCGTGGCAAATCCCAGAATCAGCTCATCTGATATTTCAGCCCCCTGTGGAGACTCTGAATAAGACCCATCCTTTTGTCCTTTTCAACATGTGGATTCAGCCATCCAGGTATGACTTTAATCTCTTTAATCTCATGTTAACAAAAGGTGAACCTGTCCAATCCAGATCCACCTTTACACATATAAGTCAGAAACCCCTAAACTCAGATTGGCTAGTGGCTTAGGCCACATCAGAGATGGGACAAACCTTATCATTGGACATAGGACTTGTCTGTCCCTGTTGGGTGTGTGTGTGTGTATTTATTTATTGTTCAATTTTTATACTCCCTTTCATAAGACTAGAGAAGCCTTCCCTTTCTCTAGTTCCTATAGATATTTGAACCCAACCTAAGAAAGATGTCACCAATTCTCATCTAGTGTTCAAAGGGAGATGTGGTAAGGATTCGTATGCCTTCAGCAAAGATGCCCAGAATTCTGCTCTGACCACTGAAGTAAGGTAATTCGGTATCTTAGTGAGTCTGTTATCTGTATTTTCTGTTTTAATTTCTGTGTGTATGCACAGTAAATGCATTTCTGTGTGAAACAAACTGTCTACAGAGGTCAACTTTAAAACCATACAAGTTGTCTAGAACTGGACTTACAGACTCTGGCAGCACCATGTCACAAAACCTCAAGCTGGAGGGTTGGAGATTTCGTTGAAGCTGCGTCTGAGTCTGGTTAGAGACGAGTCTTCAGTTGGTGGAAACCTACCCAGGCTTGGACTGGCCAACAGGGCATATTCCCGGTGCGCCCCACTCACAGTGCACCCCACCCACAGGGCACCCCTGCGCCCCGCTGCACTCGGCAGCAGTGAATATTCCCACCCTTAAGTACCCATTCTGCTCAAAACCTGGCACCCTCCCCACATACATTCCACTGCCCTCTCAGTGCCCCCAGTCCAGCCCTGAGCCTACCTAGCAAGAACAGTATGGAATGAGAGCATCTTTCTATTAAGGGTGAATCCCAGGGAAACGTAAAAGCCTGTTATAGACCCCTCTGTGGGCAGGGGGTGGGCCCTAAGCAGCTGCCATGGGTGCCTCGTGCTGATACTGGCCCTGATGGGAGAATGCAGTATCAAGATATGAGGGGTGGGTGGCCTTCATTTCCATAACTTTTTCTTCTGTGTTGTTGCACAGAATCAGCATATCAAATAAGTCAACTTAAAGTGGCTTCACTACAAATGTACCCCCAAACCCACACAAATCAGCTCCTAGAAACACCATTTGGAAAGAGACTGTATGTATGAGACAGCCTGTTGAAGATCTTATTGTGTAAGAATTAACCTAAGCGCCTATTGAATCAAGTTGTTTTGCTGGCCTTCAGGGCGTTGCTAGGTACTTAAAAGATTTGGGACCTGGGCCCACAGCCTCCCTTATGATAATTAAACTTGATAATTATGCTTTTAAAAGTCTCTCATATTATAATGCAGGCAGCACCTATGAAGATGGAAGCAGTAGAGAGCTAGGTGAGGCTAGGTGCTTTCTCGCATGCTCTGTGCAGGTGCCTCAAGTGCTGCACTTCCTTTCTGTTTGGAAGAGGTCACGGAGGTAGCTGATGCGAGGCCAATATATCAATTTTTTTCCTTAGCCTGTCAGATTTGCTTGCCCTATGCAACTGAGCATGCTCAACTGCAGTGGAGCATGCTCAGTGTGAATAAAGGAAGTGGGTTTCTTTTTTATCTGCCCACAATTCCTGTCAGATTACATTACCTTCTTCAAAACGGGGAAAAAACAAATCCAAATTCTAAAGAAAAGCATCAGATTTTGTTGCTTGTGTTATTTAGCACCCAAATAACTCTGAATTACAAACAGGGAAAGACTACAATTGTGTTTATTAAGGCAAATTTGAAGTGCTGTGAAATGCTTGGAGAGCTGACAGGAAAAGAGCATCCTCAGTCTTTCAATTTGTAGCCAGTGCCCTTAGCCTGACAGAGTAATGAAAAGTTATGGTCCGGTGTATTTAAAAACATTACTGGAAAATACTGTGACAGAGTAATGAAAAATTATGGGCCAGCCCATCTGAAAACATTACCCATCAGAAAAGCTTAACTCAGTACTGGAATCTGACAGTGTAATGAAATAGTCCATTAAAAAATACTACCCACCAGAAAAGCTTATCTCAGTGCTGGAATCTGACAGAGTAATGAAAATTTATGGTATAGGCCATCCTAAAACATCACCCATCAGAAAAACCTACCTCAGTAATGAAATCTGACAGGTTAATTAAAATTTTCAGTCTTGTCCATCATAAAATATTGCCCATCAGAAAAGCTTGCCTTGGTAATGGGTACCAGAAAAAACTGAAATTTGACAGAGTAATGAAAAATTATGATCCAGTCCATCAGAATACAGTATTGAAAAATACTGAAATCTGACTGAGTAGTAAAAAAAATTAAGGTCTAGTACATCAGAAAACATTACCCATTGGAAAAGCTTGCCCTAGAATTGAAATGTGCATGGGTACTGAAATATTTCAGTCTAGTCCATTTGAAAACATTACCCATCAAAAAAGCTTGCCTGGTACTGAAATCTAAGAGGGTTATGTATAAGTACATTCTTGTCCATCAGAAAACATTACTGGGCAAGAAAAGCTGAGGGGGGTAGGAGAAAAATATGTCCTATCCATCAGAAAACATTACTAGGCAAGGAAATATGACAGGATAAGTAAAAATTTCATTACATCAGCCCTGAGCTGATGAGATTTGGGGCTCTAAGCAATACACATTAAGGACCCATGCCCCATGGACCACCCCCTAATGACCCCCCTGCTGGTCTTCACTGATCTCCCCCTGCTGGTTGCTGCATAATAGAGTACTTCCATTCCGAAATGACTCCCCCAGCAAAAGCTTCATGGTGAGCTGCATGAAACCAGGACTGCAAGTTTGAAGTAACTGGGCAAGGAGGCTGGGTGGACAACCTTTCCCACCTCCAACCTTGCTTTACCAGCTGCTTTCTTTATTAAGAATCATAGAATATTTTAGCACCTATGGATAAACCACCACAGACGGTGGCAGCAGCCGTTGCTAGGGAGACGCTCCCAAAAATAGTCCCATTCCGCCAACCTTTCCTGCTGCTAATGTTGTGGGGATGGGGGAGGTGAAGGAATGGAGGAGAACTAGTAGCTCCTTGGAATATGTGGAGAAGACTCTCTCCATCAGCCTGCTCCAAGCTGGAATTGGCAGTCACCACCCAACTCTAGACATTATGAGACCAATCCTTAGAGCGGGGGAGCAGAGGTTAATGTCAGTTTTAAGACCTCTAGAGCTCTGGAATAAATGAGGCCTCCTAAGTGTTGAGTAGGGCATCCAAAGCACTAGCTGAGATGTTATAGCCTGACATTTCTCCATGGTCACTGTCCCCTAGGCTTCCTGGTAGACAGGAAGCCTAACTCTTCATTCCTTTGTGGTAGATATCCTTGATAACTTTCTGACTTGGAAGTTATCATAAATGAGCAGTTTCAAAGCTAATTTATTGGTGTTCCTCTCTTGTAAAGACCTTTCCACAGTTTCAGAACTGGTTCAACGGTCATGCCTTTCACCAAGACTCAGCTAATGTGTCTGACAGCCATTGCTGCTTACCATGCATTCAGCTGAGTCTGGATCAACATCAGGAACTTGATCATGGCCACAGTTTGTTGAGTAGGTTTTATGACTAAGCAAAAAAAAAAAAAAAAAAAGCTAATGACCTGGGTTCAGCTCACTGTCTTGCAAGCAGCAATGGTTAATGATAGTCGTATGATCAGCTTCTCCAGTGATAGTGCAGGTAAAGGCCAGAATAGACTGACTAGAAACTGCAGCTCCCATTAGCAAAAATAATCATGCAACTTCTTTATTTGGTGCTTTTGAAAAACTTCAGTTCCTAGGGTTCCTTGGTAGATAGCCATGACAGTTACACATGTTTAAGGTTAACTTAAATTAGTGCTGTTGATACACTGGGTGCATTGAGAATCTCAGTGATAGAGAGTAAAGCAGCTCAGGAGAGCAATTAAGCACTGTGCCATAGGAGAAGCCTCTGTTGGCCTGCAGACATCAACAGAACTCATATCAGCTCTCACCCCAAATGGGAGAGGCCAGCTGGTAATGGTATCTTTAACAAAACAGTTTCAAAGTCACAAGCCAGGAGGTGGTACTGTTGATACCAGCTTCTCTCTGTGCACTTCAGTTAGGATAGGAGTTCCCAGCCCTGGGTCTCAAGATGTTGTCCCCATCATTCCCAGCCACAATGGCCTTCAGCAACAATGGCATGATACTTGTCCATAGTACTTGATTGATTGAGTGAGTGAGTGCTGTCAAGTTGGTGTCGACTCTTAGCGACCACATAGATTCTCTCCAGGATTATCTGTCTTCAACTTGGCCTTTAAGGTCTCGCAGTGGTGCATTCATTGCTGTTGTAATTGAGTCCATCTACCTTGCTGCTGGTTGTCCTCTTCTTCTCTTTCCTTCAACTTTTCCCAGCATGATGGACTTCTCAAGGGAGCTGGGTTTTTGCATAATGTGTCCGAAGTATGATAGTTTGAGCCTGATCATTTGTGCCTCAAGTGAAAATTCTGGATTGATTTGTACTATGATCCATTTGTTTGTTTTCCTGGCTGTCCATGGTATTCTCAAAAGTCTTCTCCAGCACTAAAGTTCAAAAGCATCAATACCTTTTCCAACTTGCTTCTTCAAAATCCAGCTTTTGCATCCATAGAGTGTCACAGGAAAAACCATTGTCCAAACTATTCTAATCTTTGTAGGTATAGACACGTCATGGCATCTAAATATCCTTTCAAGGCCTTCATTGCAACCCTACCAAGTGCTAGTCTGCAGCATATTTCTTGACTACTGGATCCTTTACTGTTTATGGTGGATCCTAAAAGGCAGAAGCTATCCACCACTTCAATGTCTTCATTATCAGTTCTGAGGCTGGTTGCTGTACCTGTTGTCATTAGTTTAGTCTTCTTTACATTTAGTCGTAGTCCCATTTTTTCACTGTGATCCTTGACTTTCATTAATAGAGCTTGCAGATCATCTGCATTCTCAGCTCTCAGAGTGGTGTCATCAGCGTAGCGCAGGTTAATGATGTTTCTTCCTCCAACTTTAAAACCACACTCATCTTCTTCCAATCCAGCTTTTCTCAGTATATGTTCAGCATATAAATTGAATAAATAAGGTGAAAGCATACAGCCTTGCCTTACTCCTTTGCCGATCTGGAATCAGTCTGTTTCACCATGTTCTGTATGGACTGTGGCTTCCTGTCCTGTGTATAGGTTTCTCATGAGAACAATTAGATGCTCTGGGAGGCCCATTTTCCTAATGATATTCCACAACTTGACATGGTCGATCCAAGCAAAGGCTTTTCTGTAGTCAATAAAGCACGTATTGACTTATTTTTGGTATTCTTTGGCTTTCTCAATTATCCAGCGTGCATCAGCAATGATGTCTCTTGTTCCTCAGCCTTTTCTGAAACCAGCTTGAACATCCCATCTGGCATTTCCCTTTCCACGTAGGGCTCTAATCTGAGTTGGATGATCCTGAGCATTATTTTGCTAGCATGTGAAATTAAGGATATTGTGCAATGGTTTGCACAATTTGTTAAGTCTCCTTTCTTTGGTATTGGTATGTAGATTGACCTCTTATAATCTGTTGGCTTCTGTATCATTCTCCAAATTTGCTGGCATACTGTGGGTAAGTAGGTAAGTAGGTAGGTAAGTAGGCAGACAGACAATTAAATAAACGTTTATTTGTTAGCTGCCCCATAACACATTGTTCTCTGGGCAGCTCACAACACAGCATTAAAACATCAAGTAAAAATGCATGAAAACACATGAAATCACAACACACATACACACCCCAAAACCCAAGTACAATACACAACAATTTTAAAACTTTTTAAAAATAAGTTTTTAAAATCAATTTAAAAAAAAAATTGAAAGGCCTGAGTGAACAAAGAGGTATTTACCTGACATCTAAAAGAACAAAGTAATGAAACCAGGCAAACTCACTGGGGAGTCTATTCTATAAATGGTCTGTAACCTCCGAAAAGGCCCTCTCCCTAGTAGCCACCCACCTCACCTCATTTGGCAAGGGCACTCGGAGCAGGACCTCTAAAGATCTTAAGGTCTGAGTTGGGACATATGGGGCAAGGTGCTCTCTCAGGTTACCCAGTCCCAAGGCTGAAGCCAGGACTTTGAATTGGGCCTGGAAATGGACTGGGAGCCAGTGCAGCTAACAAAGCACTAGCGTAATATGATCATTCAGTCCCAGTTAGGGTTGCCATATTCAAGCTCTCCAAATCTGGGTGCCCTAATTTGCATGTTGTTATACACATTAGCTGATGCACACTGTCCCATTGACTTGTATTTGCTCTGCATATCTACCAGCAATAGTTGGGGAGGATCTCTTTACCTGACCATTTACCTGAACATTAAACACCAGACTTTATATCCCAACACTTTCTAAGATACAAGTTCCATTTTTATCTCATCTAATTAGCTGTGTGTAGTCCTGTCATGGATTCCACATAAACTGCAGACTCCATTTTCCAATACCTATGTTATTTATTGGTATATAAATATGCTATTTATTGGTTTAATTTAAATATGTTCTTTATTGGTCAAGGTGAAAATGCTAGATAAGATTGGTGAAGATACCAAATCAAATCTGTTGCTGAGGAGCAGTGCTGAGTGCATTTTCATCACCACTACATTCTACAATTGACCGTACAAAACCAGCACTAGGGATTAAGGCTTTCATGCTTAAGCCTTGTCATAGTCACAATTTACATCCTGAGATAAGTACATAAAATATAATACCAAAATGACTCCTTGTGATTTGGAATACTAGTGTAGACTGGAAACGAGTAGGGGTCAGGGAGAATTCATGGTGGTTTAAAGCAAAAAAATTTTAAAAATCTATAGAAAATCAATGAAGACTACACTAAGTTTGAGATATTAATAGCAGCTGAACTTTTAAAATACACTGAACATTTCAGTTAAGGCTGCAATCCTATACACACTTACTTGGGAGGAAATCTGGTTGAAACCTATGGTACTTACTTTTAAGTAGGCATGCATAGAATGAATTGCTCTATAAAGCCAAAAACCTTAAACATTACAATATACAGATAGGCAGTGATTTACATCAAAATCAGGTTATCCTCTTTACTGCCCTGTAGTGATCCTCTGCTGACAAAAAACAAAGGCAACATTCCTCAGGGGGATTACTTATTGTGAGTGAACCTCTCCCAGCCAGCCTCCTGTGCTTCAGCTGCCTTTCTTGAAGTCCAGTGGTTGAACAGAATAGAGACTGCAGGTTTTGCTCTTTCACTCTGCTTCTATAAGTGCTAGAGCTCAGCTTTTTTAAAAAAATGAAAGCTGGGAATTCAGGCAAGTGAATGGGCTAACCGGGTGCCAGGGAACAAGCTTAAAATCTGGTAAATACAGGGAAATCTGGGGGAGATGGCAACCTTAGTCCCAGATAATAATCTTGCAGCCCTGTTTTGTATCAGCTGCAGTTTCCGGACCGTTTTCAAAGGCAGCCCCATGTACAATGCATTGCAGAAATCTAAGCAAGAGGTTACCAAAGCACGAGTAATTGTGGCCAAGCTATCTTTATCCAAGTAAGGTCACAGTTGGCGTATCAGCCAAAGCTGATAAAAGGTGCTCTAGAGTTTTCCCAGACAGCAGGCTTCACTGCAGGTTCTCTGTGTGAGGCTTTACTGTGAGTTCAAAGTTGCCCAAAAAACCAATGCAAAAAGTGGATTTTTAAAATACTGGATATAAATGGGGCTACACGCACCATCAAAAACCCAAATTGTGTGTGAAGTGCTCCCTGATAGCTTGCAGGGACTTTAGGTAAATTTGGCCGATATGTGAATGCACACCTTCATTCCAGAGGAGATGCAAACTAAAAGCCAGTTTGAAAAACTTCGAGCCACAGAGGCCACATAGTACAGGAGCATGCATAATGCCATGGGATTTTTGTGATTAAAGCAAATCACACAGTTCCCTTCAAAATACCTCAAAGAATTAGAAAAAACATGTTGACAGTCTAAGAATCTTCTCTGACTGTCGTGCTGATCTGTGAAAGTTGTTAATGAAAAATTAAATTATAGATAATAAACATTTTGCATAAGTGACTTTTACTACAAGTTTTGCATAAGGGGTTGGTTTTTTGGACAAAAATGGAACTACCTTACACCTAATTAATATTACAGCATATGAACTTGTCATCTTCTTCCTGTAGCTCATCCTCTGGATTTTCATTCTCCATCATGTGGTCACAAGAATCCTCTTAGTTCTGTCTATTTTGAGATGGACAGGAACACATGTCGCAGCAGATCAACCCTGCTTTATGACAGCTGCATCTTCCTCTCTGACATCTGGAGATAGTGCATCCACACCTCACCAATTGAAGTGCAGCCTTTGGAGCTAAGAATTGATTGGTCATTGGTATCCAGACATCCCCTTCCATATTCCAAATGTATTTTTCAGGTGATGGGATTACACGCTTCACTGTCGGATCATTATTCCAAATGATTGCTTGATGATGTGCTCATAGTATTGCGTGGTATAATACATCTCTTGTAGGTGGAAGGTTCTCAGACTGGGCTTGTTTCTTGGTGAACAGCCACTACCTTAACCTATCAGCCTGTGAGATCTGTGGGGAGAGGTGATAAAAGGAAGGAAGGAAGGAAGGAAGATTGTAGCAAAGAAGAAATTTCTGTATATAAAAAAGCAGTCTTTGGAGAAGAAACAATAGGAAATAGCCCATGATGCAGTTCTTCACTGCTGAACTAGCCTTGAGACAGCTTGGAAACAACCATTGCTAAAATACACTCAGTTCTTTGAAGGAAAAGAAAGGCTGAAATTACACGTGCATTTATAGCACTTTAACAATCACTTGGGAATCTTTCCCCACTTTAGTTAATAAGCATTCCCACCATTCACAAGTTATACTTTTCCCAGCTTAAATGTCAACATGCCTCCATCCAGCTGGAGGTTTCCCAGACTGGGGGCTTTACTGTGGGAGGAAAAGAGGTAAGTTAGGATGAGAGCATAAGCGCATATAAGTGTGTACATGCATACATACGCATAAATCAAAGTAAATTGGGGTTGTTCACGTTGCTGCTTTTTATTACAGTTGATTATGTTTCATTGTGGTATTTCAAACATTGGTTTGTTCACACAGCCAACAACCCCCTTCCCCCCGATCCATTCTACCCATTTCTGGCCAACTGGGTTGAAGAGGCCCCCACCTCCTGCTTCTGATTGTCACATTCACCTGTGCCCAGGTAGTGAAGAGAATGGGGAGGGTACATGTGTGTGTGCATGTGTGGTGCCTGCAGATTCTGCCTGAATGTAATGTTCTGTCTTTAAAATTTTAATGAGGAGGACCTTCTTATCCGCAGATTCATTATCCACGGATTCGCATATCCGTGGTCTGGTAAAAGACACCCCGACTTTGGCATACATGGGGAAAACATGCCAATCTAGCATATTCGCAGGTTGGGGTGGCTGAAAATGACTGCAGATGTCATTTCCGGATGCCATTTTGTGTTTCGGAGCCTCAAAATGGCTCCGTTTTCTTAAAGAATGAAAAAACCCCAGTGATTTTTTGGTCGATTTGGAGGTGATTTTGGGGGGCACAGAGCAACTCAGGGGACTAGCAAAGCATGGTAGGGAGCTTACCCCCCACACACACACCCCATTTGGCCGATTGTCTATCAATTTTGATCATTTTCCTAGACAGACTTTTTGAAATAAGTGAGCTGAAAGTCGAGAAGAAAATTAAATACTTGGGCGTCTGGTTGACAAACAAAAACTCTTTGTTGTTTTCAAATAATTATATTAAAATATGGAATACAGTAAAAACTGACTTGCAAAGATGGACTAGAATGAACTTATCTTTAATGGGAAGAATTTCAGTTGTGAAGATGAATGTTTTACCTAAAATGCTCTTTCTTTTTCAGACTATCCCTGTAATCAACACCTTAACTTGTTTCAAGCAATGGCAAAAGAACATAACCAAATTTGTTTGGCAAGGGAAAAGACCAAGAATTAAATTTAAAAATTTAACAGATGCTAAAGAAAGAGGTGGTCTTACCCTACCAGATTTAAGGTTGTATTTTGATGCTGTTTGTTTGACATGGTTAAAAGAATGGATAACATGAAGAAATCCCAGAATACTTGATCTGGAAGGATTTGATAGAAGGTTTGGATGGCATTCTTATTTGTGGTATGATAAAACTAAAGTGCATAAAGATTTTCTTAATCACTATGTGAGAAGGAGTCTAATGAGAGTGTGGGTAAAATATAAAAAATGGTTGGAATTTAAAACTCCATTATGGCTATCTCCAATTGAAGCTTTAGCACATAAAGAGATAAATATGCAGCCTCATTGGGGTACCTATAGGGATTTGTTATGTTTCCAAGAAAAGGGCTGTAAGTTAAAAAATCTAACTGAAGTACAAAATCTGGTTAGTAACTGGTTTCGCTACCATCAGTTAAATGAAATTTATAAGAAGGATCTTAAAGTTGGATTTGAGGATCAAATGTCGAGATTTGAGAAGGAGCTGTGTGAAAATGATGAAAAATTAGTTTCTAAGATGTATAAGCTGCTGCTTCTGGAGGAGACAAGAGATGAAGTGGTCAAAACGACTATGATAAAATGGGCTCAAGATCTGGGTCACAATATAGATATGGCAGCTTGGGGAAAATTATGGAAAATGGATTTAAAGTTTACCGCATGTTATACCTTAAAAGAAAATTATTATAAGATGATGTATAGGTGGTATTTGACACCCAAAAAATTAGCATTAATGTATAAAAATGTTCCAAACAAATGCTGGAAATGTGGACACTGTGAGGGAACTTTTTTTCATATGTGGTGGTCTTGCGGGAAGGCAAAGGCTTTCTGGGATATGATATATAATGAGTTGAAGAAAAAATTTTAAATGACATTTCCTAAGAAACCAGAATCCTTCCTGCTGGGAATAACGCAAGGAGAGTTTTCCAGAAGGAATTTAACAATCTTTATGTATGCAACCACGGTGGCTAGAATAGTATATGCACAGAAATGGAAGGATAATGAAATGCCCTCAAAAGAAGATTGGCTGATAAAAACTTTGCAATATGTTGAGATGGCAAAACTTACAGTACTGATAAGAGATGAAAACCTGGAATGTTTTAAAGAAGATTGGAAACCATTCTTACTATACTTAAAGAACTATTTTTCTAATATTGATTTTTCAGCAGAGTTTGAAATTTAGTAATAATAGCAGGTTGAGTAGAGTAAAATCAAGTCTGTAAGGTATAGGATATATGTTTTGAATTACTATAGCAATGGTTGAATTGTATAATTAGTGATTCACACAGATTGGCGAGCGGGAAGTCAACATTTGTTTAATTGGATGTAATAAGATTGTTAAGATATTGTAAAAACCAATAAAATTTTAAAAGCAGCAAAAAATTTTTGATCATTTTCCTGACAACTGGGAACCTGTAGCCCCAGGAAGCTCCAGCTACTGTATTGGAGCACTAATTCCAAACCACCTTTTCGGCCTCACTGGGGCTGGGGCCAGGGGCCATCATTATATCTAATGATATAATGGCCAGTACAGTTAATGTGATCACAGATTGTATAGGAAAATGAAGACTGCTTCAGTTTCTGATGGGGGGAAAATAAGTATATAATATAATACATACATTCCTTCCTTTGTAGAAATTAATCTGCAAATCTGAAACAGCAACTATGAAATAGTCTGGAGTTTCTAGTTGTCTCCATAAATTGATGGGCTCCACTCCTTCCTCTACTGTAGCAGCTTCCTGATGCTGGGAGGATCCTGTACCTCCACTTTGTATCTGGCTGTTTTCTCCTTGCATGTGTGCTTGCATTCCTCTTTTTCTAATAGTAAGAACTTGGGAAATACATTCCTAGGGTTGAAAACAGCTGCTAACTTCTGGACTTGAGTGTTGTCTCCTGTTCCTCCTCATCCAGAATCTGGGAAGTGATTGGAAGGAGTGAAAGAAACTCAGAGGAACACATAACAGTGTCTACAGGGGCGTAGCTAGGGGAGAGGGGGCCCGTGTTCATCCCTCTCTTGGGCGGCCCCCCAGAGTGAAAAAGACAATTAAGAAAATAGGGAGGGATGGAGCTGGAGGGCCCTCATGAGCTGGGGGCCCGTGTTCTTTGAACCCTTTTGTTCAATTATAGCTATGCCCCTGAGTGTCTATGGAGTTCTAATCAAATGAGACTGGAGTTCTCATTTAACTCAAAGGAGTTCTAATCAAGGGGACTGTAAATATGAGGTATGTGTTTTCACAACGTCTCTTTCTTGCAATTTTTTTGGAGAGGAGAGCTGGTCTTGTGGTAGCAAGCATGACTTGTCCCCATAGCTAAGCAGGGTCTGCCCTGGTTGCATATGAATGGGAGACTTGATGTGTGAGCACTGCAAGATATTCCCCTCAGGGGATGGAGCCGCTCTGGGAAGAGCAGAAGGTTTCAAGTTCCCTCCCTGGCTTCTCCAAGATAGGGCTGAGAGAGATTCCTGCCTGCAACCTTGGAGAAGCCGCTGCCAGTCTGTGAAGACAATACTGAGCTAGATAGACCAATGGTCTGTCTCAGTATATGGCCGATTCCTATGTTCCTATGGGGGTGAGAAGCTTCCTTCTGGAATGGAAGGACTTTCCATTCATACTGTCACCTGGTTAAAATATAATTTTCTGATGGTGTCCTTGTGCAAGTACACCAGTATACCAGAACACCAGTACACTAGAGCAACTGGAAGATCTACTAGATCACTATTTCATTAAAGAGGATATCTCATGGAAGAATGCCCTCTCCCCATTCCCTAGACATCAGGGAACTGTTATTACTTCTTTCTCCATTTATGAACGGAAACATTGCTGGATTGCTCTACTGCACTGCTGTTCTTGCACAAGAACACAATGGAGGTGTTGTTGTTGTTGTTGTTGAAGGATAAACTTGGTTTAAGGATAACCAAGTGGAAGGGAACATGGGCTTCCTGACCCCCTCAAGGCTCCCCCAAACTGATTTTTCTGTGTACTAGGCATATAATCTCCCCGTCGCCTGTATCCCCCCCACCCACAGAGTGTGACACCTGCTATGGATTTTGCAGTAGCCAGACCTTCCCTTTGTTCTAGTGCACTGTTGTTAAAGAGCTAGAACACTGGGAATTAAAAAACAAACAAACACAATCAGTATTAGATGGGGCTCTGGACCAGAAGTAGACTGCAGGGCACAGGAAGCAAGTTTGCCCAGGAGTGAAATTGAAATGGTGGAATTGAATGGAGCCAATGTTCCCCCAAGTCACTCTCAGGCAGGTAGTCACACCTTCATCTTAGGAACATAGGAAGCTGCCATATACTGAGTCAGACCATAACTCAGTATTGTCTTCTCAGATTGGCAGCGGCTTCTCCAAGGTTGCAGGCAAGAATCTCTCTCAGTCCTATCTTGGAGAAGCCAGGGAGGGAACTGGGAACCTTCTGCTCTTCCTAGAACTGCTCCATCCCCTGAAAGGAATAACTTACAGTGCTCACACTTCTAGTCTCCCATTTATATGCAACCAGGGTGGACCCTGCTTAGTTAATGGGACAAGTCATGCCTGCTACCACAAGACCAGCTCTCTTCCTTTCACTTTATCCACAGCATCTCTCCATATGGAGCAGCCCAAAAAATGCCGAAGTATCCCACACTGCTGTTTTCAACACTCTCCCAAAGTGCAACTTTTAAAATATGCTTATATTGCTTATTAAGGACGAATTGCCATGAAAAGAGCTGTTGGCTGTATGAATGACACATATGAACATATTGAAGTCACTGTAAATCCCTCCTCATATGAACTCCGCCCACCCCCCCGTGTAGTGAAGCAGGAGTAAATTGCCTTTTGGAAACCCTCCGTGGAGAGAAGCAGAAAGGATAACTAATTAGTTTGTTTCCAGCTACATAATTATGAACATGAAAGAAAACAAGATACCTGTCAGCATTTAATATATAGAGAGGAGGAGATATCTTCAGGAAACCAAAGTCTGTACCAGGTGAGTGTGGTAGCTTCTGATGCTCTTGCTGTACTCCTTTTCCCTTTACTGGACTTGTGATCACTCTCCCTCATTTCTGTTTTTTTTCTACAAGAACTCTGCAAATTGAATTTGTTGCAACAGGATCCATCATTAGGGAGGCAAAGATATGGTGGCACTGTTTTTAAAAATATATATAAAGTTTGTTAATAGTGACCACAAGTGCTACTTCCATACAGGAAGGTTAAAACGTTTTATAATAAGCATTTTATTACACACTACTTTGAGTATTTTTGTGTGTATAAAAGCAGTTTATTGATTTAATAAATGAACAAGTTAGATAAACATGAAGTTGACCCATCTGGCTTCGTGTTGCCTGCACTGATAGACAACAGGTCTCCAGGGAGACAGACAAGGGCTTTCCCCAGCCCGCTCTAGAGATGACAAGGACTGAACCTACAGGTTTCTGCATGCAAAACACGTGCTTCTCCCCTGAGCTACAACCCCTCCTTGAATGTAAAAAGCCATTGCCAGATATGCAGATCTCTATTGGGAAATGCTGCATAGAGGACAAAGCGTGCTTCAGACCAAACACTTTTGTTCACAGGTGACTCAAAGGTAACAGGAAAGTTGAAATGTGATTATAAACCCACCTGCTTGCACAGTCATCTATTTAAAAAACCCACTACAAGCATGAAGCTCCCTTTCTTTGTCTTTCACAAATACACATCACTCACTTGGGAGAGTCTCAAAAGCAGTTTCAAAAGAATGTGTTAAATCAGTCCAAGAGTAACAAGTAAATAACAGAACAAGCTGCAAACCAAAAAAGCACATGGGGTTCTCGTAGACTCTTTGGGGCCATTCACATGACCAGGCGGGTGGGGGAGCAGGCAGGCAGGGGGGAAGCTGCACAAATCTGACCTTCCCCCGACGATCCATTAAATGTTGCTGGGAGCGTAAACCGCGCTCCCAGATGATCCATCACTGCGCCAGGCAGTGCGGAGCTCAGGAAGCTGGGACGACACATCCCAGCTTCCACGTATCCCACAATGCACCACATGCCAAGCACAGTGCTTTGGGGGATTCCCCAAGGAGAGAAGCACTAAAATAACTGAGCTAGGCAGCGCTGCCCCGCCAGGATCGGGCCTGATCCCAGTGGTTCTCATGTGCAGCCTAACCAGACACATTAAAGAGGCACAGCCTCTTTGAGTAAGATTGCCAATTCGGATTGAAGCTATTTCTGAAGATTCCACACACACACACCCCACACACAAATTTTCCCAATATCAAGCCATTAACAACTCCAGGATTACTTTCAACAGTAACGTGGTCGTTGATGCTGATTCCTGGACTCTCCTGGACAATTCTGGAGGGTTGGCAGGCAACCCTATCTTTAAGTGTCCCCTTCCAGCCCTGCCATCAAGAGGTGGAAATGAAGCATTGCTAGAGAGAGAGGGATCATTCTCCTCTCATTGACCCTACCATTATCTCATCAGGATGCAATTGATAATGGTGGAAAGGAGCCCTGAGAAAGTAACCTTTTACAAAAATCACTATGTCCCAACTTGGGGGCAAGAGAATAAACGACTCCCTCAACTTGAAAAACATGAGAACAAATAACAGATAATCAAGAAGAACTTAGAATTTTAAAAATATTTCTCCTCCTTGTCACCCTAGCGACATTGCTTGCAGTCACCATGGAAACCCAAGGCATTGGTGGGATGGGGGGGGTAGTATCACAGAGAAAGAGAGAGAGACAGTAGCAGCATCTTGGATTATTTTAGGAGGCAGGGAGACACCTGGAGTGAGGCTTTTCAAGCTTTATTTTGCAGCAGAGGAGGTGGGGGGATGAGGAGGTTTATTTTTAATTGTTCCCACTTCATGTGCCAACATTTTCTTTTTCTGTTATTCCGAATTTGGAAGCCTCTTCCCCCTTCTTTCAAGCCTTTCTTCACCCACATCCTCCCTCAGCCATTTTGATAGCACATGGATGTCACATTGGGAGGATTTTTCCCATTGCTCATTCTTTTGCTACTCTTCTTATTTAAGGCCCCAGCCTGGTGAAAATGGCAATAGACATCTCCTCTTAGGATGTATCTGCATGGTGGTTTTGAAGATATCAGTATGTGCCTTACTGTTTAACTTGTATTGATCTCTCCTGCCAGTCTGAACTGCAGGCGGCAGTTGTGACTCTGATGCTGCAGACTACAGTGCCTCTCATTTGGGTTTACCAACTTTTAACCTAGTTGCATGTCTAGCAGAGGTTCACCAGGTGAAGCGTTGCTTGGCACTGAGATGTAGTGAGGGAGAAATTGTCACCCGATGAATATCTGCTTGTTTCTCAGTTGTTTAGGCCCTGCCCTCCCGAAGTTGGCAACTATTCACACATTAAGGCTGTTCTCATGAGCAGCATAACCCAGGCTAGGGTAGCCCAGCCTGGGTTAGGCTGCTTGTGTGCAGCGCCAGGATCTGCGCAGATCCCGATGCTGCCCACCCACTTAACCCCACGTTTAAGCCTGGCCTTTAGCCAAGGTTAAGGCCACAAGCGCGCCCTTATCCCTGGTGCCAGGATCGTGTGTGCGCTTAGGCTGCTTGCCTAAGCACACACACTTGAACTCCCATCATCCCCAGCCACAATGGAAATGACGGGATGATGGGAGTTGTAGTCCATCAACATCTGGGGGCCCAAGGTTAAGAAACCCTGGCTTATTGTATTGCCCCCTTTCTTTGTTTCAACAGAGCACAGAAGTGCTGAACAAAGAACATAGGAAACCTTTAGAAGCATCCCTACTTTTACTAGGCCCTGGGCATTCAGGGTGACTAGATGCAGTGCAGAGGACAGCACTCCTCAACCTTTCTGAGCTGTACTGAAGAGGGACTTTCACCGGGTTCAACTCTTCTCAGCCTTGCAGCACTGTGGCTGTCATGCTGAAATTCTGCTGAAATTCTCTCTTCTAGTCAACTATGAATGGGACAGAGTTCCTATCTCTGTTGATTATGTCTGGCCACTCTGAATCTTCACCCCTAATTCTGGCCGGCAGAATCCAAAGTCCTTAGTCAGAACTAATTCACACAACATCTACATTGCTTTGTGTTTGTGGTAGTAAAACTTCGAATACAGATGAGCTGAGCTGAGCTGTTGCGCTAGTGTGGAATGCTCATTAACATTCCAGGTATGCAAATAACAAAGCTGTCAGAAAGTCTGCAGTAGACAGGTATGCTGCTTGAGAGACTGGCTTAGAATCTGAACGGCTAAAGAAAGTGAGACAAGGTAGATAGGTCTGTGAAGGGAGAGCAAGTTGTCAGTTTGGTTGGGATTAAATCTCATTCAGGTCTTAGGGGACAGTACAGTAGTAGTTTTTCTGAGGCCCTGGGAGACAGGCAAGTTAAGGGTCAGGGAGTCCAGGCGGTTAGAAGAAGGACATGGTGGTAGATTGAGAAATGTGCAGGAGAGAAAGGGAACTGAGGTGAGTAGGGGCTAATGGGGAGGGGAGGCTCTGAAGAAACCTCACCGTGTGAATGGACTGCAAGGAATGGGTGAGCTGGGCAGGGGGACAGAAAGGTATGCTTGGGAGACTGGCTTAGCATCTGAGTGGCTAAAGAGCTATCTGGGTGACTCCGGGCCAGTCACTTCTCTCTCAGCCTAACCTACTTCACAGGGTTGTTGTTAGGAGAAACTTAAGTATGTCAAGCGGGATATAAAATGATGATGATGATGATGATGATGATGATGATGATGATGATGAAGCAACTTGTTTTTGGCTTAAACACCTAACAAGCCTTCAAAAACAACTATCAAAACAGTTCAATCACATTTTGCAAGGAGGTGATATTGAACAATAGCTAACAACTGGCAAAACTCATCTCATAATGAAAGAGCCAGCAAAAGATGCAGTTCCAAGTAATTATAGACCGATAACCTGCCTGCCAACCATGTTCAAATTATTAACTGGAATAATAGCAGATGAAGTAATGCAACACTTATTAACTAATAAGCAGCTTCCAGTTGAACAGAAGAGAAATTGCCCGAACACCAGAGGCACAAAAGATCAGCTGGTGATTGACAAAATGATTTTTAGAAAATTGCAAGAGAAGAAAAACAAATCTAACTGTTGCATGGATTGACTACAAGAAGGCCTTCAACTCACTGCCTCATACATGGGTACTAAAATGTTTAGAAACAACTGGTGTCAGCAAAAACATTCAGATATTTATTTTTAAAAAGCAATGAGCATGTGGAGTACACAGTTAACAATCAATGGCAAGAAACTTGGACAGGTTAGCATTAGAAGAGGTATTTTCCAAGGGGACTCACTATCCCCTCTAATGTTTGTAATCACCATGACTCCACTTTCACAAATACTAAACAAAACAGGCCTCGGATACCAAACATCTAAAACATCAAGTAAAATAAACCATCTGCTCTACATGGATGATTTGAAGTTGTATGGAAAGTCCCAATCAAAAATCGAATCACTGCTAAACACTGTCTGTATATTCAGTAGCGATGTAGCAATGGATTTTGGACTAGACAAGTGTGCTGCATTGATAATGAACAGAGGAAAAATAACAAAAAGAGAAGGAATAGAACTGTCCAATGGAAGCAACATCAAGAACCTGGAAGAGAAAGAACATTACAAATACTTGGGCATTCTCCAGGCTGATAACATCACACACACTGAAGTTAAAAGAAAAATTGGGAGTGAATACATCAGGAGAGTTAGAAAAATCCTACAGTCCAAACTCAATGCGGGAACACCATACAAGCCATAAACTCCTGGGCTATACCTATTATCAGATACAGTGCAGGAATAATAGACTGGACCCAGGCAGAGATAGAGACGTTAGATCATAAGACCAGGAAAATCATGACCATCAATCATGCTCTGCACCCCCGCAGTGATGTCGATAGGCTATACCTCCTTCACAGCTCAGGTGGAAGAGGAATGCTGCAAGTCCATCCAACAGTAGAGGAGAAGAAAAGAGGCTTTGAAGAATATATCAAGGAAAGTGAAGAAGATGCACTTAAAATGGTCAATAAGGAGAAACTATTCAACACCAATGAAACAAAGCAGGCCTACAAGAAAGAACAAGTCAAGAACCGAGCAGAAAAATGGAAAAATAAGCCACTGCATAGTCAATATTTGAACAATATAAGTGGAAAATCAAACATCATCAAGACCTGGCAATGGCTTAAGAATGACAACTTGAAGAAAGAAACAGAGGGTTTAATATTGGATGCGCAAGAACAGGCACTAAGAACAAATGCAATAAGAGCAAAAGTTGAAAAATCAACAACAAACAGCAAGTGCCACCTTTGTAAAGAAGCAGATGAAACAGTGGGCCACTAATCAGCTGTTGTAAAAAGATCGCACAGACTGACTACTAACAAAGGCATGACAAGGTAGCAGGGATGATACACTGGAACATCCGCAAAAAATACAAGCTACCTGTAGCCAAACACTGGTGGGACCATAAAATTGAAAAAGTTGAAGAAAATGAAGATGTAAAAATATTATGGGACTTCCGACTACAAACAGACAAACATCTGCCACACCATACACCAGATATAACTGTAGTCGAGAAGAAAGTAAAACAAGTCAAAATATTAGACATAGCAATACCAGGGGATAGCAGAATAGAAGAAAAAGAAATAGAAAAAATCACAAAATACAAAGATCTACAAATTGTAATTGAAAGGATGTGGCAGAAGAAGACCAAAATAATCCCAGTGGTAATTGGCGCCCTGGGTGCAGTTCCAAAAGACCTTGAAGAGCACCGCAACACCATAGGGGCCACAGAAATCACCATCAGCCAATTACAAAAAGAAACTTTACTGGGAACAGCCTATATTCTGCGACGACATCTATAATAATAACAGCAACAACACTGATAATAAAATTCAGCCACCCCAGGTCCTTGGGAAGGACTCGATGTCTGGATAAAACAAACCAGTCAATAACACCTGTCTGACTATGTAAATAAATAATAAAGTGGGACAAGGTAGGTAGTGGTGGACTGAAAAGCAGCAGCTTGAGAAAATGATGGCTCGTGAAGACATGGAGTGGACAAAAGAAGCCAAGGAGAAAGTAAGAGAAGGGGGTCGTAGCTGTTACTGTAGCACTGAAATCTGGAAAGCCTACAGGGACACCAAAAGGCCAAGAAGCAGGCCTGGGGACTGAAATGCACATATTTTTTTCAAACCAATCAGCCAGTTATTTGACTGCAGGTTTCTAGTCCCTAGAAATCTGTTATAAGCAGTTTTCATCCAGCCAGCTCCGCACAAAGTTAGTCATCAAAACACCGAGTGAGTGTTGGCCGTGGAAAATTCTGATGAAGGCTGGATACAGTAATTAATTAATAAGAGGGATTTTATAAGAGAACCAACTTGGGTTTTGTAAGGTGCCAGGAGCGGCCTTGAGCCCATGCTTTACTTTCTGCACCACCAATGTTCTGCCTTCCGTACAAACCTGGCTCAGTGTTTCAGTGCAAGGGTGCCATCTAGGCTGCAGTAAGGGTCAGCTTTAGAGCCTTAGCCTCAGAGCTGCATATCACAAGGTCCTTGCTTCTGGCCTCTCAAATCCTGTTCTTGCCTGCCCCGGCCAATCTTCCAGCCAATGTGGCTTGTGTCCTCAGCAAAATAATAATAATATATGCTATTTCTATGGTTCTTTTTGAGTGTGCAAGGTGCTTCACATTATCTTGTTGAAAGCTTTACAAACCACCCTGTAATCAAGTATTATTATTGTTCCCATACGGCAGCTGGGAAACTGAGGCTGAAGGGATGGGGCTTGCGTAAGGCCACCTAGTGAGCTCATGGCTGAAATGAGATTTGAATCAGGGAAGTCTAAATTCAAAAGCTCTATCTCGGAGTCTTAATTTACACAGCCCAGTCTTGGAGAGCTTGCTCTCAATATGTTCAAAAAGCACCCTAAGCTGAAAATATCTAATAGATTGGGAACAACAGTGGTCACATGCAGTGTTTCCTCTAACAGGGATTCCCAGATGTTGTTGACTACAACTCCCAGCATCCCCAGCTGCAACGGCCTTTGGTTGGGGATGATGGGAGTTGTAGTCAACAACATCTGGGAATTCCTGTTAGAGGGAACCCTGGTCAGAATGATATGATAGTTTATATCTCAGGTTAACACACATGACTTATATTTTGATGCAGATAGAAAATAAACCAATAATTTTTCCAAACTGATATAATGTGGTTGCATTATGGCACAGCGGGGAGATACTTGACTAAGAAGCAGAAGGTTGCCGGTTAGAATCCCTGCTGGTACTACCATATCGGGCAGCAGTGATATAGGAAGATGCTGAAAGGCATCATCTCATACTGCGCGGGAGGAGGCAATGGTAAACCCCTCCTGTATTCTACCAAAGAAAACCACAGGGCTCTGTGGGCGCCAGGAGTCGAAATCGACTTGACTGCACACTTTACCTTATTATGGAGGGTGCTACTGCTTTACATTCTTTCTGTAAAGCAAAAAAAATTCTGTAAATTTTTTCTGTATTTTTCTGATATATATATATATATATATATATATATATATATATATATATATATATATATTTTCCTCTGAGGCATACCTGTCGCTAATCCCATTCATGGCAACTCTCGCGAGAGTTCGCAAGCAGCTGCTCGGATAGCAATGGGGACGGGGGAGAAAACAGTGATGGTGGCCGGCAGTGGGCTGGTCGGCGGACAAAAGGAGGCAGCAGGTGGGCGGGAGGAGGTGGCCACTGGTGGGAGTTGGCAGGAGGTGGCCAGCAGCTGGGAGGAGGTGGCCGGCCAGCAGGGAAAATAAGGTCCGGTGCGGAGGGGGGGGAGAGAGAGAAAAACTCTGCAGCAAACTAGAGGCACAGATGCTCTGCATCTGGCCCAGCTAGTTTAGAATTATTTTATGTATACACAGCCGGTGGGTGCCATAATTAGGATATTATCTTATCCATCTTATCTATTTATTATTTTTCTGTGTAAATCGCCCTGAGCCATTTTTGGAAGGGCGGTATAGAAATCGAACGAATGAATGAATATGCCAGCAGGGGTCACTGCCTAGAATACAGCTTGGGAGAGAGGGAGGGAAGGAGGGCCGGTAGGGATCGAGTAAGAAAATTAATTTGTCTTTCAACTGAGTTTCCACTGAGGTGTTATGCTTGTGTTTGGGCTCCTTCTACTTTAGGCTGCAGGTGGGGGCTCACTCTGAATGCTCCTCCATATCCCCCCACCCCCGACCCCAAAGCCTTTCTCCTCAACATCTAGTTTTTATGTGAAGGAAATTTTGGTGGGGAGCATCCAGCCACAAAGCCCCAACCTGTAGTCTGTATAGTAGTGCAGCCCAGACAGAGTTTTACACCATCTCAGCGAAAACTACACCGGACTGTGAAGGAAAGTGGTCATAACCAGTTTCTTGTTTGCTGTGGGTGGAAGCCGGAGCACTGCCTGCTTCCCCACTTCAGTTTATTGGAAACAATCGGGTTTTCAAAATACAAAATAGCTTCAGGTTCACAGAATTGAAATGAAGGGTTAAAGAGCTGTCACTTTGGCTGAAAAATTGAAAAGGAGGGGCCGGGCTGGGGTGGGGACATACACACACACACACACATTCTGTCCAGGGTGCAGAAATGTCTAATTAAGACCTTGTAAATGGCCAATATTTACTTTTTAACAGACACTGAGCAGTGAGAGAGGGCTGCATGGTTTGCGAGGAGGGAGCCCTGAAGAGCTCACCTCCTCGCAGATCATCATTCCGCCTTCCCTGGGTGGGCAGACCGTCTGCCCACACGAGCACTGGCTGCTGCCAGCTGCTCAGCGGGTCGGGGTGCCGGGATGCATTGCCCCATGTCGCCCTGCCCAAGAATGCAAGTGCAGTGGGGATTATGGGGATCCCCCTCCCCTCCCTGAGTCTGCTAGCCATGGCTGCTTGCAGCCACAGGCTGACAAATGGTCGTAAAAAGAAGGGAGGCTTGTTTTTGTTAAAAGGGAGGCTTCATAGGCGGGTTTGCCATCGTGGTGCTACCGGGATCGGCACACACGTGCATGCAAAAATAGGCTGGGCTCCCTTAGCCCGGTTCTGCACGTGCATGTGAATAGCCTCATGATTATAAAGCTCATTTCATGTTGTAGGTCCTGGTAAGGCTTTCCCCCCATTTTTATCGTTGGGAACCATTTTAAAATTTCCCCTTCCGCCCCCACCCCCTTGTGTGTTATTTGTGATTGCCCACATTACATGGTTCCTCCAGCTCTTTCAAAAGGATCTGTGGTTGTGCCATGCTCCTTCACACTCACTGAGCTCCTGGAAAGCTGTGGGGGGAGGAACACATGTGCAGGCTGAGAGACAGGGGGAAGGTATATGAGTCCTAATAATGGACTCGCCCTGGGAGGTTGCTCAGAAGGGAGCCTCGGCTGCCACAGAGTCAGACGCACACTGATTGTGTTGCCATGACATCAATGGCCTAGCTCACAGAGTTAGCAGGATATCCTATTGGCTAGGCCAAAGTCATTATTAGGGCTACTTTGGCCAGAGCTCCCATGGAGTGGTGTGGTGGTGTTGTTTTTGGTAGGGTTGTGCGTTTTGGTTTTTCCTGTTTTGTTTTTGGCCTGAATCCGAAACACCCCCGTTTTGTTCTTTGTTCGAAACCAGCCAATCCGAAACACCCCAATTTTGTTCTTTGTTCGAAATTGCAAAATCTGAAATGTTTTGGATTTTTAAAAATGGCCCCAGGGAAAAACTAGTGGGTGGGGGTGGTAGTGCCCAATGGGTGGAATCAGGCAAAGGGCTGGGTTTTGGTGAATTTTTGAAGTACTGTATAGGATTTTTCCCATAGGGAAGAATGGAGGTTTTAGCAAAAGTATAGCTTCATGTTGGGGGGAAAGGGGTGGCCCAGAGCAGAGTAGGGTGGGTGGTAGTGCCCAGTAGGGGCAAGGAAGCTGCCAGAATTATTTCAAAGGAACTGGGCAGAAGGCTGATTTTTAAAGATGTAATGTAGTTTGCGAGTCTGTAAAGTTCTTCCCCATAGGGAATGATGGACCTCCATAATTCCTGCCCCATAACTGCACTTGGGGGGCACCAGGGTGGCCCAGAGCGAGTGGTGGTGTAGACCACATAGGGTGCCAAACACCCCCATGGGTTGCTAACCCATGGGGTACTGGGTTCTGTTGTTTCTGAGATGTTTTGAGTGTAGATTCAGATTCTCTGGTAGCATATGAGAGTGGATTCATGGTTTGTCATTGAAAATCTCATATGCTACCAGAGAATCTACACTCAGAACACCTCAGAAACAGAAGAAACCAGCACCCCATGGGTTAGCAACCCATGGGGGCAGGTGGCACCCTATGTGCACTACACCACCACTCACTCCTGGCCACCCCAGTGCCCCCCAGGTGGAGTTATGGGTCTGCTGAAACCTCCATTATTCCCGGGGGGGGGACGTTAAAGAAGCGTAAACTTCCAACAATTCCTAAGAAATCAGCCCTTTGCCTTATTCCTTTAGAATCTGGGTTGTGGCAGGCACCCCTTGGGGCACTGCCACCCAACCCACTATTTTGCCCCTAAGGCCCCCTATCCAGAGGCATAACTAGGGAAAACGGCGCCCAGGGCAAGCACTGAAATTGCGCCCCCCCCCATACATCTGACTGACACACGTTTCAGAAATCGTCCTTACTGCATGAAAACCCTCATTCGAACTCTTCCGCTGCCTGCCTCGTTCGCCTCCAATCCCTGCCGGAGCCTCCCCCAGTCCCTTGATCACGGCCTCGCGGGGAGCCGCCGAGTAGAGCGCGGTGGTAGCAGCAGCAAAGCGGAGGGCTGAGAAGAAGCGGCTTGCCAGAGAGCCCTTGCAGGGCGGCGGGGCCGCTTGACCCGGGCGGCACATGGCGTCCAGCCTGCCTGCCTCTCTGCCGCGGGGAGTGCTCCTATTCCCCAGGGTGGGAGGGAGGGTAAGAGGGTGCAGAGCGGCAGCAGCCGCTTGGATGGAGGTGAGGAGGGAGGGATTTGCTGGATCTCGCCAGGAGGAGTCGGTGTCGAGCGGGCACGTAGTAGAGCCTCCCTACCTCTCCCTCCGTTTATCTTTTCGGCGGATCCACACGCAGGGACCTCCTCCCTTTGAATACACTGAGTCTGGCGCTCCAGCGCCAGACAGGACCTCTCGCCGTCACCTCTTCTCCACGAGTCCGTGCCAGGAAGATCCACCCGCTCTTTTTCCCCACGCTCGGTCCTCACTCTTGCTTCCTCCTCCTCGCCCCGTGCAGGGAGGGCGGCCCGGGACTCCCGCCGCCGCCACCTCCTTCTCCTCCTTTCCCCTCCGCTGGGCTGCCAGGAGGCTGGGTACTTTAGCCATGCCCCCAGCGGGGGCTCTCTGGGACTCATCCCTCCAGTAGCGCGCTTCCCCGCTTCAGAGGGGCAGGAAAAAGGTGCCTGCCAGCTTCTACGGCTGGCTGGCTGCTGCTTTTTTCCTGAAGCCGGATAGGACTCCCCTCTCCTGCTGCGGCGGCGGCGGAGTCATCAGCCAGCAGCCAATGGTGGGAGAGCGCCCACCCCGCCCAGCAAGTGACTGGCAAGTCGCACCTGCACCGAGGGGGGGGAGGGGCGCCGCCGCCGACCGGGACTCAAATTTTTTTTAAAAAAAAAATTTTCAGGAAAGGGAGGGGATTGGCAGGGGCACTTTTTGGCGCCCCCTGCCAAGTGGCGCCCGGGGCACGTGCCCCCCCTGCCCCCCCTATCGTTACGCCTCTGCCCCTATCTGCCCCGAATCTGCCCCAAAGACATTTCAACTTCAGAATGTTTTTAAAAATCAGCCCCTCTCCCAATTCCTTTGGAATCTGGGTGGCAGCAGGCACCCATTGGGGCACTACCACCTGAACCACTCTTCTGCCCCTAAAGCCCCCTTTCTGCCCCCAATCCACCCCAAATAACATCAACATCACACATCAACAACAGCAGAGCTTTGAAAAAAATCAGGCAGATTTCCAAAGGTCATGCACATCCACATCCCACCCGCCCGAAATGCAATTGATCTACACACAACAGTGTGAAACAACAACAATG